>NC_090325.1:94104244-94410331 GCF_035084215.1 Heptranchias perlo | reverse complement strand
CACACCCTCACCTCCACCCTTGATACCCTTGTCCCCATTAAAACCATTACTCTCTCTCACCTTGGTCGTTCCCCCTGGTACGGCCCTCATCTCCACTCCCTTAACTCCAAGGGACGCAGACTTGAACGTTTATGGCGGACAATTGTTTAGCCATTCATCGCCAGATCTGTCCAGACCACACAAACCACTATCGGGTCCTGCTCTCCTCTGCCAAAACTGCTCACTATTCCAGAATCACCCTGGAATGCAAAGATAACCCCCGGCTTCTCTTCTCCACTACAAACCGTCTTCTTAAACCCCTTTCCCCTGCTCCCTCCACCCTCGCCTCCAACAAGTGTGAGGAGCTCCTGGACTACTTTGTCACTAAGATTGAGACCGTCCGTTCAGCTGCCTCTGCTGCTTCCCTCCCATCCCCTACTCCACCAAGCCAAACTTACCCGACCGTTCTCCGCTGCCCTAGCTCTGAACTTGCATCTTTCTCTAGTTTCTCTCCTATCTTCCCTCATGCCATCTCCGAACTCATCTTGACCATGAGACCCACCTTCTGCTCCCTCAACCCTATTCCCACCAAACTTTTGACCACCCACCTTCCCTTCCTGGCCCCCATGTTAACTGATATTATTGACTGTTCCCTCTCCTCAGGTACTATTCCCCCTCCCCTTTAAATCTGCCGTCATCACCCATCTCCTTCAGAAACCCAACCTTGACCCCCTCTGACCTTGCAAACTGCCGCCCCATCCCCAACCTCCCTCTCCTCTCAAGTCCTCGAATGTCTTGTCGTCTCCGAAATCCATGCCCATCTTTCCTACAACTCCATGTTTGAATCCTTCCAATCAGGTTTCCGCCCCTGCCACAGTACTGAAACGGCCCTTATCAAAGTCACGGATGACATCCTATGTGATTGTGGCGATGGTAAACTATCTCTCCTCACCCTTCTCGACCCTCTGCAGCCTTTGACATGGTTGACCACATCATCCTCCTCCAACACCTCTCTGTCGTCCAGTTGGCTGGGACTGCGCTTGCCTGGTTCCATTCCTACCTATCCAGTTGTATCCAGAGAATTACCTGCGATGGCTTCTCTTCCCACTCCAGCACTATTACCTCCTGGAGTCCCCCAAGGATCTGTCCTTGGCCCCCTCCTATTTCTCATCTACATGCTGCCCCTCGGCGACATCATCCGAAAACACGACGTCAGGTTCCACATGTACACGGGCAACACCCAATTCTACCTCACCACCACTTCCCTCAGCCCCTCCACTGTCTGATTATCTGATTTGTCACACCACTTATCCGACCTGGATGAGCAAAAATTTCCTCCAACTAAATATTGGGAAGACCGAAGCCATTGTCTTCAGTCCCCACCGCAAACTCCGTTCCCTAGCCACCGATTCCATCTCTCTCCCTGGCCGCTGTCTGAGGCTGAAGCAGACCGTTCGCAACCTTGGCATCCTATTTGCATCTGAGATGAACTTCCGACCATATATCTGCTCTATCACCAAGACCACCTACTTCCACCTCCGTGACATCGCCCATCTCCGCCCCTGCCTCAGCTCATCTGCTGCTGAAACCCTCATCCATGCCTTTGTTACCTCAAGACTAGACTATTCTAATGCTCTCCTGGCTGGCCTCCCATCTTCCACGCTCCAAAACTCTGCTGTCTGTATCCTAACTCACACCAAGTCTCGTTCACCCATCACCGCTGTGCTCGATGACCTACGTTGGCTACCGGTCCGGAAACGCCTCGATTTAAAAATTCTCATCCTTGTTTTCAAATCCCTCCATGGCCCCACCCCTCCCTATCTCTGTAACCTCCAGTCCTACAACCCTCCAAGATCCCCGAGCTCCTCCAATTCTTGCCTCTTGCGCATCCCCGATTTTAATTGCTCCATTTTTGGCAGCCATGCCTTCAGCTGCCTAGGCCCTAAGCTCTGGAATTTCCTCCATAAAACTCTCTACCTCTCTCTCCACTTTTAAGACACTCCTTAAAACCTACCTCTTTGACCAATCTTTTGGTCAGCTGCCCTGATATCTCCTTATGTGGCTCAGTGTCAAATTTTGTTTGATAATCACTCCTGTGAAGCGCCTTGGGACGGGGATAGGGCGGGGGAGTGGGACTTGCTGGATTGCCCTTGCATGGAGCTGGTGCGGACTTGATGGGCCGAATGGCCTCCTTCCATGCTGTAACCTTTCTATGATTCTATTCAGGAGGGTTGGTCTATATATATATATAACCTGAGACACAAAACATAAAAACAGTCATTTGGATTCATTTAAACTAGAATTGGGAGAGGAGTGGGAGTGGCAATACTTTGGTAACCACATAGTTATTTTGACTAATGGTCAGGATGAATAATATTTAGGGAGTTTGACAAATTAACATATTTGGTCTGATAAATTGTCTTGGCAAGAAAAAGTTTTAAAAATGGTGATAAATAGTTGGGGGAGGAATAGCATTGACTATTCAGTTTTGCTGGGGTTGCTGGGGACCCTCTGCAGTTCACACTATCCATATATGATGGAGAGAAAGAGGACACGTCTAATACTAAAACATTTACTGAGTATGCCAAACCAAGGTCAGTTAACGACAACAACAACTTGACATTTATATGGCGCCTTTAACATAGAAAAAAAGCCCATGGTACTTCAGAGGTGTGAGGAAAACTTGGACACTGAGTCAAAGAAGGCGACATTAGGAGCGGTGATTAAAAACTTGGTGACAGAGATGGGTTTTAAGGGGGGTCTTAAAGGAGAGAGGAAGGTGAGGAGACAGATAGATGGCTTTAGCGGGGGAGTTCTGGAGCGTAGGGTCTATATGTCTGAAAGCAGGGCTGCCAATTGTGGGGTGAAGTGGGGGGGAGGGGGGGTGGCTTCAGAAATAGGAAGGAGCCGTGAAGGGATTTAAACACAAGGCCATGAGGCATAGAGGAAATGCGAGGCAACGTAGGTCAGTGAGGACAGAGGTGATGTGCGAGAGAGACTGGGTGCAGGATAGGATACGGGTAAGAGTTTTGGATGAGTTGAAGCTTATGGGGGGTGCAAGTCGGAGCAGGAGAGCATTAGAGTAATGGGGTGGAATTTTTACCCCCTCCCCCACCCCCATGATGGGTGGGAGAGGGTCGGGTAGGAGGGAATTAAACACGCCTAGTTCTGGAGAGGCGGGTCAGTCGTTACATTATGTCAATGAGGCTGTGTTCCTCAGATTTTAGCAGCCATTTGAATTTAACGGCTGCAGGCTGGGTTTCCTGGGGCTCGGGAAACCTGGCAGCTTAAGGGAGGCGAGAACTGCCAGATCCAGCAGATAACTGCTTTTCCAGCACTGCCTGTGGGCCAGGAGGAGCAGGAGTGCTTCCCCCGACCCCTCAAGCACATCTTCTGCCACAACTTTTCCACACACCCCCACCCCCCACCTCGCCCTCTTAGCTGCCGCACTCCTAGCCCCCCTCCCCCCACTAACCCCCAATCATTTTGATTGCTGTGACCATCCCCAGTGGACCCTGGCTGCTGCCTTCTACAGTAGGCTTTCCTGCACAGCAGCCTCTCAATCTGGCAGGCTGCCGGGCGGGAAACGAGGAGAAAAATTCTAATGAGGTCCTGCTGTTAAATTCAGCAGGACCTCCGCAGTCCCAGTATTTCCGGGTTTCCGGCCACTGATATGGGCCCCCGCCCCCTTCCCATAAATACCGGGGCCACCAAGACTGGAGATGACAATGGCTGAAGGTTTCAGCTGCATAGAGGCTTATAAGGAGTGGAGACAGGTGATATGAAGTTAGCAGTTTTTGTGCTGGAGTTTATGCCGGAGGTCAGAGACAATGGCCACAGACTTCCCAATGTTTAACTAGATGAAGTTAAGGCACGACTCATCCAAGAATGGATGCAGGACAAGTATTCTGATAGAGTGGATGGGTCAAAAGTGGTGATGGAGAGGTAGAGCTTGGTGTCATCAACATACATATGAAAATGGACTTCATGTCTACAGATGAAGTCACCAAGTGGTAGCATGTAGATGAGGATGAGAAGAGGGTTAAAGATGGATGCTTGGGAGACTGCAGAGATGATGGTGCTGTGCAGGAAAGAGAAACCATTGGTGGACATGTCCTGGCTACAATCATATAGGTAAGAATGGAACCAAGTGAGGGTAGTCCGATGGGGCTGGACAACGGAGTGGTGTTGGAGGAGAATGGTATGATTGACCATGTTAAAGGCTGCAGAGATACTGAGGAGGGATAATGAGCCATGCTCACAGTCACAGAGAATGTCTTCCATGCCTTTGGCTAGGGCTGTTTTGATGCTGTTGGAGGGGCGAAAACCTGATTGGAAAGATTCAAACAGCTGAGGAAGAGCTGGGCAAAGATATCGGAGGCGATATTCCAGGACAATGGAGAGGAAACGGAATTTAGAGATGGAGCGGTAGATAGAGAGAACAGAGGGTCCAGAGTGGGTTTTTTGAGGAGGGGGTAATAACAGTAATTTTAGTCATTTACTATATCAGCTAACAAGTGGGCCAGGAGGGGAAGTCATATGGTCAGGATGGGCTTGAGGGAGCAGGAGATGCATCTTGTGGATGAATTGAGCTTGGAGAAGGCATGGGGGGGGGGGTAAATGGGGGAGAAACTGGAGAGACTGGGTTCACCACTAGAGTGGGGATTGGTTGAGGGATGTTTGGCCTAGTGAGCAAGAACGGGGGATGGGGGTGAGCGGCAGAGGCAGCTGAATAGATGGTCTCTATCTCGGTGACAAAGAAATCCATGAGCTCCTCGCATTTGATGTTTGAGACGAGGGTGGAGGGAAAGGGGGGGGTTTAAGGAGGTGGTTGGTGGAGTGGAAAAAAGGAACCTGGGATTTTTCTTGGTCTCCAGAATGATCGTGGATGATAACAGCTTTTGCTGCAGAGAACAAAACACAATAACTCTTGCCGATTGATGGCCAAGGCAATTTGTGCGCCTGGTATGCTTGTGTTGTGTTTGCACCCCCTGGTTTGAGATGAGGATTGTATAAGGATGAGCAATAGGAGTGGGTGACACTGATTGATTTGCTGGGAACAAAGGTGTTGAAGGCAGAAGTTAAGGAGCAGTTAACTAGGTTAACAACGGCAGAGGTATCGTGATGGGTGGAGAGTCAGAGGAGAGGCAGTTGGATATTTGAGAATGAGTTTGTAAGCGAGCTGCAGGAAATTTATTTTCCATGAACAAATAGTGAGAAAAGTTAAATTGAAGGAAGGTTGGTTGGTGCAGAGGCTGAGGGGAGACATCTCGGTAACAGCAGGAGGCAGTAAACAGTGAGGATTATAAGAAAGACGCGAAGGATGGAAGAACCCGAGGTGCTCAAAGAAGGAGGAGATGTTGGAGCAGTAGGGGAAGAGGCTAAGATCGGATTTAATGAAGGGCCATGCAGTTTGAGTGGGGCTGTTGGTGGAAAGTGTAGCCTGGGGAATTCCATCTGTGTTGTTTTTAGGAGTATATTTTTTTTTATTCGTTCATGGGATGTGGGCATCGCTGGCGAGGCCGGCAGTTATTGCCCATCCCTAATTGCCCTTGAGAAGGTGGTGGTGAGCTGCCTTCTTGAACCACTGCAGTCTGTGTGGTGACGGTTCTCCCACAGTGCTGTTAGGAAGGGAGTTCCAGGAATTTGACCCAGCGACGATGAAGGAACGGCGATATATTTCCAAGTCGGGATTGTGTGTGACTTGGAGGGGAACGTGCAGATGCTATTGTTCCCATGTGCCTGCTGCCCTTGTCCTTCTAGGTGGTAGAGGTCGCGGGTTTGGGAGGTGCTGTCGAAGAAGCCTTGGCGAGTTGCTGCAGTGCATCCTGTGGATGGTACGCACTGCAGCCACTGTGCGCTGGTGGTGAAGGGAGTGAATGTTTAGGGTGGTGGATGGGGTGCCAATCAATCGGGCTGCTTTGTCCTGGATGGTGTTGAGCTTCTTGAGTGTTGTTGGAGCTGCACTCATCCAGGCAAGTGGAGAGTATTCCATCACACTCCTGACTTGTGCCTTGTAGATGGTGGAAAGGCTTTGGGGAGTCAGGAGGTGAGTCACTCACTGCAGAATACCCAGCCTTTGACCTGCTCTTGCAGCCATACTATTTATATGGCTGGTCCAGTTAAGTTTCTGGTCAATGGTGACCCCCAGGATGTTGGTGGAGGATTTGGCGATGGTAATGCCGTTGAATGTCAAGGGGAGGTGGTTAGACTCTCTCTCGTTGGAGATGGTCATTGCCTGGCACTTGTCTGGTGCGAATGTTACTTGCCACTTATCAGCCCAAGCCTGGATGTTGTCCAGGTCTTGCTGCATGTGAGCTTGGACTGCTTCATTATTTGAGGGGTTCCAAATGGAACTGAACACTGTGCAGTCATCAGCGAACATCCCTATTTCTGACCTTATGATGGAGGGAAGGTCATTGGTGAAGCAGCTGAAGATGGTTGGGCTGAGGACACTGCCCTGAGGAACTCCTGCAGCAATGTCCTGGGGCTGAGATGATTGACCTCCAACAACCACTACCACGATCCTTTGTGCTAGGTATGACTCCAGCCACTGGAGAGATTTCCCCCTGATTCCCATTGACTTCAATTTTACTGGGGCTCCTTGGTGCCACACTCAGTCAATGCTGCCTTGATGTCAAGGGCAGTCACTCTCACCTCACCTCTGGAATTCAGCTCTTTTGTCCATGTTTGGACCAAGGCTGTAATGAGGTCTGGAACCGAGTGGTCCTGGCGGAACCCAAACTGAGCATCGGTGAGCAGGTTATTGGTGAGTAAGTGCCACTTGATAGCACTGTCGACGACACCTTCCATCACTTTGCTGATGATTGAGAGTAGACTGATGGGGCGGTAATTGGCTGGATTGGATTTGTCCTGCTTTTTGTGGACAGGACATACCTGGACAATTTTCCACATTGTCGGGTAGATGCCAGTGTTGTAGCTGCACTGGAACAGCTTGGCTAGAGGCGCAGCTAGTTCTGGAGCACAAGTCTTCAGCACTACAACCGGGATGTTGTCGGGGCCCATAGCCTTTGCTGTATCCAGTGCACTCAGCCGTTTCTTGATATCATGTGGAGTGAATCGAATTGGCTGAAGACTGGCTTCTGTGATGGTGGGGACATCGGGAGGAGGCCGAGATAGATCATCCACTCGCACTTCTGGCTGAAGATGGTTGCAAACGCTTCAGCCTTATCTTTTGCACTCACGTGCTGGACTCCGCCATCGTTGAGGATGGGGATATTTACAGTGCCTCCTCCTCCCGTTAATTGTTTAATTGTCCACCACCATTCACGACTGGATGTGGCAGGACTGCAGAGCTTTGATCTGATCCGTTGATTGTGGAATTGTTTAGCTCTGTCCATAGCACGTTGCTTCCACTGTTTAGCATGCATGTAGTCCTGAGTTGTAGCTTCACCAGGTTGGCACCTCATTTTTAGGTACGCCTGGTGCTGCTCCTGGCATGCTCTTCTACACTCCTCATTGAACCAGGGTTGATCCCCTGGCTTGTTAGTAATGGTAGAGTGAGGAATATGCCGGGCCATGAGGTTACAGATTGTGCTGGAATACAATTCTGCTGCTGCTGTTGGCCCACAGTGCCTCATGGATGCACAGTTTTGAGCTGCTGGATCTGTTCTGAATCTATCCCATTTAGCACGGTGATAGTGCCACACAACACTGGATGGTGTCCTCAGTGCGAAGACGGGACTTCATCTCCATAAGGACTGTGCGGTGGTCACTCCTACCAATACTGTCTTGGACAGATGCATTTGCGACAGGTAGATTGGTGAGGACGAGGTCAAGTAAGTTTTTCCCTCGTGTTGGTTCACTCACTACCTGCCGCAGGGCCAGTCTGGCAGCTATATCCTTCAGGACTCGGCCAGCTCGGTCAGTAGTAGTGCTACCGAGCCACTCTTGGTGATTGACATTGAAGTCCCCCACCCAGAGTACATTCTGTGCCCTTGCTACCCTCAGTGCTTCCTCCAAGTGGTGTTCAACATTGAGGAGGACTGATTCATCAGCCGAGGGAGGGCGGTAGGTGGTAATCAGCAGGAGGTTTCCTTGCCCATGTTTGACCTGATGCCATGAGATATCATGGGGTCCAGAGTCAATGTTGAGGACTCCCAGGGCCACTCCCTCCTGACTGTATATCACTGTACCGCCACCTCTGGTGGGTCTGTCCTGCTGGTGGGACAGGACATACCCAGGGATGGTGATGGAAGAGTCTGGGACGTTGGCTGAAAGGTATGATTCTGTGAGTATGGTTATGTCAGGCTGTTGCTTGACTAGTCTGTGGGACAGCTCTCCCAATTTTGGCACAAGTCCCCAGATGTTAGTGAGGAGGACTTTGCAGGGTCGACTGGGCTTGGTTTGCTTTGTCGTGTCCGATGCCTCGTGGTCCGATGCTGGGTGTTCCGTTCAGTTTTATTCTTATGACTTTTCGTAGCGAGATTTTACATTCTGAGATGTAGGCAAATCTCAGAAAATTGTGCAAATAATAGGGTAATAATAGTGGGGGATTTCAACTTCCCCAATATTAACTGGGATACTCAGAGTGTAAAAGGATTAGAGGGTACAAAATTCTTAACGTGCATCCAGGAGAGCTTTTTGAGCCAGCATGTAGAAAGTCCTACAAGAGAGGGGGCGGTACTGCACCTAATTCTAGGGCATGTGGCCGGCCAAGTGGAAGAAGTGCGAGTAGGTGAGCACTTTGGTGTCAGTGACCATAATTCGGTGAGATTTAAGGTGGTCATGGAAAAGGATAGGGAGGGGCCGGAAATAAAGGTTCTAAATTGGGGGAAGGCCGATTTTAATAGGATAAGGCAGGATCTGGCCAAAATGGACTGGGATCAGCTGCTTTTAGGAAAATCCGCATCGGAGCAATGGGAGTCTTTCAGAAGGGAGATTGAGACCATACAATGGCAACATGTTCCCGTAAAGGTCAAGGGTGGTTCCAAGAACTCCAGGGAACCTTGGATGTCAGGGGATATACGAGAATGGATTAGGAAAAAAAGGAGGGCTTTTGGCAGATACAAAAGGCTAAGGACGGAGGAAGCCCGAGAGGAGTACAAAAAGTGCAGGGGGATACTTAAAAAAGAAATTAGGAGATCAAGGAGGGGCCATGAAATAACACTGGCGAGCAAAATAAAGGAAAATCCTAAGATGTTTTATAAGTATATTAAGGGTAAGAGGATGACTAGGGAAAAAATAGGGCCCATTAGGGAAAAAATGGCAATCTGTGTGTGGAGCCGGCAGATGTAGGAGGGGTTCTAAATGAATTTTTTGCATCTGTTTTCACCATGGAGAAGGACGATGTCGACATAGAAATACGGCAGGGGGACTGTGATATACTCGAACATATTAACATCGAGCGGGAGGAGGTATTGGCGGTTTTAGCAGGCCTAAAAATGGATAAATCCCCAGGCCCGGACAAAATGTATCCCAGGCTACTGTGTGAGGCAAAGGAGGAGATTGCGGGGGCTCTAACACATATATTCAGAACCTCTCTGGCCACAGGGGATGTGCCAGAGGACTGGAGAACCACTAATGTACCATTATTCAAGAAGAGGAGTAGGGAAAAACCGGGGAACTACAGGCCAGTGAGCCTAACGTCAGTGGTAGGAAAATTATTGGAAAAAATTCTGAAGGACAAAATTAGTCTCCACTTGGAGAAGCAAGGATTAATCAGGGATAGTCAACATGGCTTTGTCAAGGGAAGATCATGTCTGACTAATTTGATTGAATTTTTTGAGGGGGTGACTAGGCGTGTGGATGAGGGTAACGCAGTGGATGTGGTATACATGGATTTCAGTAAGGCCTTCGATAAAGTCCCGCACAGGAGACTGGTCAAGAAGGTACGAGCCCATGGAATCCAGGGTGCCTTGGCACTTTGAATACAAAACTGGCTTAGTGGCAGAAGGCAAAGGGTGATGGTCGAAGGTTGTTTTTGTGACTGGAAGCCTGTGGCCATTGGGGTACCACAGGGATCGGTGCTGGGTCCCTTGCTGTTTGTGGTCTACATTAATGACTTGGATATGAATGTAAAAGGTATGATCAGTAAGTTCGCTGATGATACAAAAATTGGTAGGGTGGTAAATAGCGAGGAGGATAGCCTCAGTCTGCAGGACGATATAGATGGGTTGGTCAGATGGGCGGAACAGTGGCAAATGGAATTTAACCCGGAAAAGTGCAAGGTGATGCACTTTGGAGGGACTAACAAGGCAAGGGAATACACAATGAATGGGAGGACCCTAGGCAAGACAGAGGGTCAGAGGGATCTTGGTGTGCAAGTTCACAGATCCCTGAAGGCGGCGGAACAGGTAGATAAGGTGGTAAAGAAGGCATATGGGATACTTGCCTTTATTAGCCGAGGCATAGAATATAAGAGCAAGGAGGTTATGATGGAGCTGTATAAAACACTGGTTAGGCCACAGCTGGAGTACTGTGTGCAGTTCTGGTCGCCACACTACAGGAAGGATGTGATCGCTTTGGAGAGGGTGCAGAGGAGATTCACCAGGATGTTACCAGGGCTGGAGCGCTTCAGCTATGAAGAGAGACTGGGAAGATTGGGTTTGTTTTCCTTGGAGCAGAGGAGGCTGAGGGGGGACATGATTGAGGTGTACAAAATTATGAGGGGCAGAGATAGGATGGATACTAAGGAGCTTTTTCCCTTCGTTGAGGGTTCTATAACAAGGGGACATAGATTCAAGGTAAAAGGCGGGAGGTTTAGAGGGGATTTGAGAAAGAACTTTTTCACCCAGAGGGTGGTTGGAGTCTGGAACTCACTGCCTGAAAGGGTTGTGGAGGCAGGAACCCTCACAACATTCAAGAAGCATTTGGATGAGCACTTGAAATGCCATAGCATACAAGGCTACGGACCAAATGCTGGAATATGGGCTTGATGGCCGGCGCGGACACGATGGGCTGAAGGGCCTCTATCCGTGCTGTATAACTCTATGACTCTATGACTCTAACTCTATGACTCTATAACTGAGTGGCTTGCTAGGCCATTTCAGAGGGCAATTAAGAATCAACCACATTGCTGTGGGTCTGGAGTCACATTTCGGCCAGACCGGGTAAGGACGGCAGGTTTCCTTCCCTAAAGGACATTAGTGAACCAGACTACTCAGACGAAGGGGGAGCTCCATCATCATCAACACTTGTTAAAATAAAATTTATCAGTTGAATCGCATACTTCTAAGGGGGAAGCAAGAGTCTTTACACTGTTTTTTGGTACGGTGTTATGGATTGTCCTTAACATGCATTTGTTTATCTTTATAGTTGTTCGGCAATGGAGGGTGTAACGTTGACCACAGACTGCTTTCAGACTGGAGCCTGTGGTTTTATGCACCATAACAACTTAGCCTACTGGGTGTGCAAAGATTTGGATATCTTGTTGAACAAGTTAAATTTCCATGTCAAAATCTGATGAAGTGACCTATATAATGAATATCAAAGTGATTTGTTCTATGTAGTTTAATCTGAGCAGCCATATCGTTGTCGTAATGATAATTCAAACAAATACTCTAATTCTATTGTCTTCAAACTTCTTCTCACCTCCTACCTCTGTACCCTTCTCTCCGAAAACACCCCAGCCCTGAATTTCCATTGGAAGTTTCCTGATTTCCCGACGTAACTTTTAGAGATTGGCAGAACCCCCGGAGAAATGATGTAAACAGCCATTTTTAGCCTTTTACGGCATTTCTCCGGATCTCCCATGGAAATTCCAGGCATCTGTTTAATTTTTTTCAGTTTGGCTTCTGCCTTGCTCAGCATTGGATCCACTCAGCCGAAAATCATGATTGATATCCTCTGTGCTTGATATCCTCTGTGCTTGATATCCTCTGTGCTTGATATCCTCTGTGCTTGATATCCTCTGTGCTTGATATCCTCTGTGCTTGATATCCTCTGTGCTTGATATCCTCTGTGCTTGATATCCTCTGTGCTTGATATCCTCTGTGCTTGATATCCTCTGTGCTTGATATCCTCTGTGCTTGATATCCTCTGTGCTTGATATCCTCTGTGCTTGATATCCCCTGTGCTTGATATCCCCTGTGCTTGATATCCCCTGTGCTTGATATCCCCTGTGCTTGATATCCCCTGTGCTTGATATCCCCTGTGCTTGATATCCCCTGTGCTTGATATCCCCTGTGCTTGATATCCCCTGTGCTTGATATCCCCTGTGCTTGATATCCCCTGTGCTTGATATCCCCTGTGCTTGATATCCCCTGTGCTTGATATCCCCTGTGCTTGATATCCCCTGTGCTTGATATCCCCTGTGCTTGATATCCCCTGTGCTTGATATCCCCTGTGCTTGATATCCCCTGTGCTTGATATCCCCTGTGCTTGATATCCCCTGTGCTTGATATCCCCTGTGCTTGATATCCCCTGTGCTTGATATCCCCTGTGCTTGATATCCCCTGTGCTTGATATCCCCTGTGCTTGATATCCCCTGTGCTTGATATCCCCTGTGCTTGATATCCCCTGTGCTTGATATCCCCTGTGCTTGATATCCCCTGTGCTTGATATCCCCTGTGCTTGATATCCCCTGTGCTTGATATCCCCTGTGCTTGATATCCCCTGTCCTTGATATCCCCTGTCCTTGATATCCCCTGTCCTTGATAGCCTCTATAAAATTCAGCTCTCCACATACTTATTCGTCCACCCATCAGCTCCATCATTGCTGATCTACATTATTGAATCCTTGTCTTCCAATGCAATAAATTTAAAATCTTCATCTTGAAATCCCTCCATGACCTTGTTCCGTTCTAGCTCTTTAACCTCCTCCAGCCTTATGTTGCCTCTGCACCCTTTTATCCACCAATGCTGGCCGTGTGTGCACACCCTTCCCTATTGGCAGAAGAGCCTAAAGTCATCTCAGCTGTACTCTCTGGATCTCCATCCCTTAACCTCTCCACTTTTCTGTTTTTCTTCACCTTTAAAAATGTTCTCAAAACCCATCTTTTCAGCTAAGTTTTCAATCACCCCTCCTAACTCTGTCATCATGGTTTGGTATCTGCTCCTTTATTCTTTTTATCGATTTCTTCTCGAGGGTCGAGGTGGATTATCCACCTGGCACTTCTGGCTGAAGATGGTTGTACACACTTCAGCCTTGTCTTGCATTCACATGCTGAGCTCTGCCATTGTTGAGAATGAGGATGTGCATGGAGCCTTTTCCTGTTTAATAATCCACCATCATTCACAACTAAATGTGGCAGGATTGCAGAGCTTTTGACCTGATCTGTTGATTGTGGGTTTGCTTAGCTCTGTCTATAGCATGATGCTTTTACTGATTGGCATGCTTGTAGTCCTGTGTTGTAGCTTCACCAGGCTGGCATCTAATTTTCAGGAACGCCTGGTGCTGCTCCTAGCATGCTCTTCTACAATCCTCATTGAACCAAGTTGGGTCGTCTGGCCTGATGATGATGGAAGAGTGAGGGATATGCCTGGCCATGAGGTTACAGATTGTGGTAGTACTTCTGCTCATGCTGATGGCCCACAATGCCTCATGGATGCCCAGTTTTGAGCTGCTAGATCTGTTCTATTTATCCCACTTAGCACAGTGATAGTACCGCATGACACGATGAAGGGTGTGCTCTGTGTGAAGACGGCTCTTGGTCTCTACAAGGACTGTGTGGTCCTCACCCCTACCAGTGCTGTCATGGAGAGACACATCTGCGATTGATTGGTGACGTCAGTAGTTTGACACACGTACAAAATATATATTTAACATTTTAAATTTGGTTAATGCACTACATATTTTTTAATTAAATTCTATCACTGAAGTCACCAGCAAGTTCCTCAAAGGTTTCCCAAAGCTGTAAGCCAATGTTTAAGTAAACACACAGAGTCTGACCTTAAGGTACTCTGTAAATGTTTTAACTACACTTGCTTTTTGGAGAGGAGTGAAAGATGTTGAATTATAAAATCTAGGCTTATCTCACGTTAGGTTGCTGCTGTAAAAGTTCCCCGGGGTAAGTCGTTTTTCTCGACCCTCCTTGCATTTCATATTTTGTGGTTAAGGTGGAGTTCACACCAGTATAAATAACAAACTAACCTGTATGTGCTCCCACCCTTGTAACACTTTCTCTTTCACACAGCTGCTGGACCTCTGCTTCACACGGTTTCAATGTATATAATCTATCGATCTATCTATCTATCTATCTATCTATCTCTCTATCTAATATTATATGTTCATGCACGTTACTCTAATAACACACACACATTGCTCAACTTCTAAGGGCGTCTTTAGAATAAAAGTCATGTCGAGTTTAGGGTCTATTCCAAGTTAACGCCCACAGTTTGATGCTATTTTCATTTGAAAGCTGGTGGTGAGATGTATTTGAACTGAGTGGGTGCAAACTTGACTATAAATGTGTTATATTGTAATGAGTTAGGTCATATACTGGTTAAGGAATGAGGTTCAGTGAGACGTAGAACAATTTCAGTTTGAATCATCACTGTGAACAAAACTCTTTCCCCAGTTTTCTCCATTACTTTTCTGAAGGCAGTGACTCGTGTTGGATATTTTTCCATTCCCGTATCGCACCCTTGTGCTCATCTGTTAATTTTGATATCAAGTGTCAGCTGACTATTCAATGCGGGGGGTTATAGCGTTTGTGAATAATCCCGTTTCCACCCATTGTCGCATGCATTTTCCACCCCAAGTAAAGAGACAGCGAGTGAGAGCCTCAGCTGGGTTTCTCTTCTCTCCCAGACAAGCCTGGGCACTTTGAGGCCAATTTATGTTCCCACCACTGCTTGGGCTGAGATAGCCTAACACAGCTTGCTGCCCAGTAAAAACTAGACTGTGGGCAGGTCATTGATCTATCACTCACTGAATAAATAAAATTCTGTTTTTATGAAACAGGATTTTGTGAAAACTTTACCAGCGTTTTCATTGATTCTGTCCATTCTGATCATCTGCATACCCACATTTCTTCAAATCCTTCCACATCCATGGATAAAGTTCTACCCAATGCCATTCACTCCCCATTTTACTCTTGATTATTTAGGTGGCCTTGTAAGGTGCAGACAGGGGTTTTGCCCGCAGATACTGGCAGCCCAGGCCGAGGCCCAGTGTATCCAGGTCACGGCCTGCTTTCCAGCCTTTCTGTAGCACTCCCACCAGAGTCGCGACAGGAGTGCGCCTGAAGGGCCATGTATTTTCCAAACCCCTGTATGTTTTAAATTTTATTCCTCTCCTAAAAGGCACTTTGGTGCATTTTAAAGAAAAAAAAATGTACAGTCCTCTGTCAAGCATTGTGAGCTAGAAGCTGTGGAGAAATCCTGTCTGGAACATTATGTTCTATTAATTTTTGGGGAGGAGGAAGAACATTGTTGTTTCTCCTTCCTGGAGTCCACCCGGGTAAGATAACTTTGTTGTGACTGGCTTATGTTTCTCTCTCCATCCCCTCTCCAACCATCCCCCACCCCAGGCAATCTTAGCAAATCCAGTACCTGTATATTGGGGTTGCTGCCAGCTGCACGTTTGGGAACCAGCAATGCAAGCGCCCCATTCAGGAACAATGTAAAAGTAGCTTACCATACTGTAAGAAGAATCCTTTTGACCCAATCAGCTGCAAAAAATGCAGTGAGTTTAAGCTAGATGAGGATGAACATTTCCTGTTGAAGTTGAAAACATGAAAATGAGATGAGGCAGAATAATAGTATTTTTTTATATTCGTTCATGGGATGTGGGCGTCGCTGGCAAGGCCGGCATTTATTGCCCATCCCTAATTGCCCTTGAGAAGGTGATGGTGAGCCGCCGCCTTGAACCGCTGCAGTCCGTGTGGTGAAGGTTCTCCCACAGTGCTGTTAGGAAGGGAGTTCCAGGATTTTGACGCAGCGACGATGAAGGAACGGCGATATATTTCCAAGTCGGGATGGTGTGTGACTTGGAGGGGAACGTGCAGGTGGTGGTGTTCCCATGTGCCTGCTGCTCTTGTCCTTCTAGGTGGTAGAGGTCGCGGGTTTGGGAGGTGCTGTCGAAGAAGCCTTGGCGAGTTGCTGCAGTGCATCCTGCGGATGGTACACCCTGCAGCCACTGTGCGCCGGTGGTGGATGGGGTGCCAATCAAGCGGGCTGCGTTGTCCAGGATGGTGTCGAGCTTCTTGAGTGTTGTTGGAGCTGCACTCATCCAAGCGAGTGGAGAGTATTCCATCACACTCCTGACTTGTGCCTTGTAGATGGTGGAAAGGCTTTGAGGAGTCAGGAGGTGAGACACTCGCCGCAGAATACCCAGCCTCTGACCTGCTCTTGTAGCCACAGCATTTATATGGCTGGTCCAGTTAAGTTTCTGGTCAATGGTGACCCCCAGGATGTTGATGGTGGGGGATTCGGCGATGGTAATGCCATTGAATGTCATGGGGAGGTGGTTAGACTCATGGAGGGAAAGGCACCCAGCTGTATTCCTCTGGAACTGACAGCAGGGGGTGAATTTTCTTGGAACTTCTCCTGGTCCGCTGTTGAAACATCCATTTACGCTCGTAAACGGGGTTTCCTCTGATGTTACGATGGTGGAGTGGGAGAAACCTCAAGGAAATTCATCCCCTTCAAATCTTGTCGCCCTAAAAGCATGCATCAGTGAGCAACATGGGAGTGTAACAACTGTCTAATGTTCTTTATGTCCCTGTTTGACCTATCAAATTTAAGAAACCTGCAGTTCCAATAGAAGATAGCTAGAAATTGGGGCAGAACCTGGTTCCACTAGGACTTGCCCCATTTTCCATCTTCCACCCCATCCCCCTACTTCAAGAGGGTATGACTGGGGAGTTACTGAGCTGCCCTGAGAATTCCACCCAGTAAGCCCTCAGCAGTATTCTCGCCAGGTGAGAGCTGGTGTGAGTCCCACTGAACCCCAGGAAAGGCCCAAATCTTGTGAATTCATTAGTAATTGATCCTGGAGGGGCTGAAGATGTAAATTTCTTGCTTTTTCATTGGTTCCTGCTCAGGCCTTCTCTACTCAGCATGATGTCACTCTGACATTACTGCTGGTGATTCGGGGCAGGTGACCCCGATGTGCCCTTTCTGGTGCCATGTGTCCGCCCCTCATATGCAAATGACCCTGTCACCATAATTTGAGATCGCTTATGGGCCTTCTGCTCGGATGTACTTGGAGTCCAGTTTGCCACTTTTCTGCCAACTGTATAAGAATTTCGAGGCCCTGTGTTAACCTGCATCACTACTTTTTAGTGATTTGAGTATCTATACCCCGAGATCCCTTTGCTCCTCTATCCCATTTAGACTCTTATGATCCAAGCAGTATGTGGCCTCCTTATCCTTCCTACCAAAATGCACCACCTCACACTTATCTATATTGAAATTTATTTGCCAATTACACACCCATTCTGCAAGTTTATTAATGTCTTCTTGCATTTTGACGCATTCTTCCTTTGTATTAACTACACCCCCCAATTTAGTATCATCCACAAATTTTGAAATTATGCTTCGATTCCCGAATCCAAATCGTTAATGTAAATTGTGAACAATAGTGTTCCCAGCACTGATCCCTGTGGAACTCCATTTCCCACCTTATACCAGTCGTAGTAGCTACCCTTAACCACTACTCTCTCTTTTCTACTTTGTAGCCAACTTGCTGTTCATTCTGCTACCTGACTCCTATCTCCACATGTTCTGTCCTTAGTCATGATTCTACAATGCGATACCTTAATGAAGGCCTTTTGAAAATCCAAATATATTACATCTACTGCATTAACCTTGTCTACTCTTTCTGTTAGAGGAGGTGCAACGAAGGTTCACTAGATTGATTCTTGGGATAAGAGCATTGTCCTATGAAGAGAGATTGAGTAGGATGGGCCTATATTCTCCAGAATTTAGAAAAATGAGAGGTGATCCCATTAACGTATAAAATCCTTAGAGGGCTTGAAAGGGTAGGTGCTGAAAGGCTGTTTCCCCTGGCTGGAGAGTCTAGAACTAGGGGTCATAGCCTCAAGATAAGGGGTCAGCTATTTAGGACTGAGATGAGGAAAAATTTCTTCACTCGGGGTTGTGAATCTTTGGAATTCTCTACCTCAGAGTGCTGTGGATGCTGTCATTGAGTATATTCAAGACTGAGATCAATAGATTTTTGGACACTAAGGGAATTAGGGGATATGGGGATCGGGCGGGAAAGTGGAGTTGAGGGCGAAGATTCTGTTACTGAACCGACATCCCACTGCACCGATGGAAATGTTGACAAACGATAGAAGTATTTTCTCCTTTCTGCTCTCCAAGGTTATTCTGTGCCGCGCACCATTCCTGGATGAGGGGACAGACACGCATCCTGCTTCTAAGCCCATTCTGCTCTATAACCAGCCACAAAAGTGAGCTGGGATGGCAGTTCTACAGTTTTCTCTCCATCCCTCTGCGAAATGCCTGGCTTCAAAATACCTGGCAAAAATGAAACCTTTTTGTGAGGTGCCCATGGTAGAGTTTAGTAAATAGTGGGGTTGCTTTTCTTGACCTTTGCCCTCAGGGAACACCCAATCCACAGGCGCAGAAGGTCAGAACAGAGAGAGCAGAATACCATTATGCTGGGCCTCTGGGATTTCCAGAGCTACTGTGGGGGAGGTGGGGGGGGGGAGGGAGGCACGAACCTATGATGTAAATGAGGCAGTAGAGGTGTTCCTGGCCATTTTTCCACTGGAGATGCAGCCATGATGTGCCCAGTAACAGGAGGGGTATGCTGGACTTGCACCATGAAGGCCCCACTGACTGGAGGGTTTCAAGGGCACAGCGACAGGGTACTCCAGAAGGTAAGTTTTAAATTTGTTTTTACTTACCCAGCAAATCTTCGAGCATTGGGACCTTCTGGCTGCTGCTCTTCAATGGCCAGGACTGCAGCTGCACGTCTGAGATGCCGCCTTTTGCCAGCGCTAAGCCCTTTTAGGGGGTGAGGCTGCTCCTATGGTTCCCATAGGCTATGTTAAATACCAGTGTTCCTGCACTGCTCCTGTCCAGCTGCAAGGTGGAGGGAGGACAGGACAATCGGCCACAGTGTTTCCATAGTACCATGTACCCTCTTCAATCAGTAGTTTTCAGAAACCCGTCCTGTTTTCCAATTGTTTTTGTTTTTCCTTAGTTCAGTAAAATGCATATTCCTTACAAGTGATCAATGATCTCATTCTTTGTAGTGAGTTGGTGATTAGATCAACAAATTCCTTGGATGTTCAGTAGATGAAACTGTTCAATTAAATAGTCCATTTCTGGTTTTGGTAACCTTAGACAATCACAAGCTTGGGTTGAATTTGGTTTATAAAACAAAATCCTGTTCCTTTTTGTGTGAGGGAAGATTCTACCAAAACTTACATAAAATTATAATACACAAAGTATTCAACATCAAGCTTGTTCCGCTGTTTTGATTTCTAGTTCTGGTGGCTAGTTTGCAATATTTTCTTCATAGAATAGAGCAAGTTAGACCATTTCCAAACTAAACGCTACCACTGGGTGGTGTAAATTGTCACTGTGCCAAAATTACTCTAACCACAAGAAACTTAAAAGGGAGTTTGGAATAGAATATGTGGTTTAATCAACTAAGACTTGTTTTCATGTCGCATCATTAAATGGCCAAATGATTTACACTAAACTACGTGGAAAATAAGTCAACACTTGAAACTTAATGGATAAATGAAATTGGATAATATTTGGAGCTGCTTTTCCACATCCCAGTTCCCCAGATTTGCCAGCATTTGGGACGTTACAATGAGGAAAAAGGGATGGAGATCTGTGACACTGGATCTCCACCCCGATTGCTCATAATACTCATTTCCAGAGAGGTGGTGGCAGGTGGAGGAAGCTCCCGCTGGACCTTCAGAGTTGCTAGGGGAAAAAAAACTTGTTTCTACAGTTTTGAAGACATTTCCCCATCTTTCATAATTTTTTGTTACTTTTATCTTGGTGCATAGGTTCTTATGAGCCTTTGTTCCAATTGTTTTATTGATTTTTTTTTCTTCTGCAGCACTATTACAGACATTGGTGGGTTTCCCAGTGGGGATCCCCCAATGTGGGTGCTGAGAAGAAGAGAAAGACCCATGAAGGGCTGACAGGTGGGTTAGGATACATGGGAGGTACTGCAGCAACTCGCCAAGGCTTCTTCGACAGCGCCTCCCAAACCCGCGACCTCTACCACCTAGAAGGACAAGGGCAGCAGGCACGTGGGAACAACACCACCTGCACGTTCCCCTCCAAGTCACACACCATCCTGACTTGAAAATATATCGCCGTTCCTTCATCGTCGCTGGGTCAAAATCCTGGAACTCCCTTCCTAACAGCACTGTGGGAGAACCTTCACCACACGGACTGCAGTGGTTCAAGGCGGCTCACCACCACCTTTTCAAGGGCAATTAGGGATGGGCAATAAATGCCGGCCTTGCCAGCGATGCCCACATCCCATGAATGAATTTTTTTAAAACTGTTCACTCTTTTGCTCATGATTACAAACTACATTCATCAACTTCTTTCAGATTGTACACATTTAGTGTTCACACCCTCCAGTCCTCTTGCAATGCAATAGCGAAATCATGACTTCTTGATCTTCTCCGATGGGGCAGTGAAAATCTTGTTTCTTTCAGTTGTTGGTGACCCTAAGATTGAGTCTGTTACCTACCTCTACTGTATAGTTGATTTGCATATTGAAAATGAACAAATGAAGCGTGTTTGATTACCTTTGGTATAATCTTCCTTCTTTGAATGTAGTTAATACACCATGTACAAAGCTTCCTTCTTTCTACCACTCCCTCTTTTGTCTCTCACCTGGAGAGCCAGGAGCTTTCTTGTTCCACCTTTTGGGTGTATAATTATCCTTGTATTAACATACTCTCATGTGTTGCCACCTTCATCAAAGAACAGAGGTGTGAATCCAGAATAAAACCTTTCACTCTTCACCTGGCACCCCCAGGGCACAGGGGGGTAGGAGGATCCCCCAGGGCACAGCCCCAGGGCAGAGCACCCCCCGGGCACAGGGGGGGTAGGAGCAGGGCACAGGGGGGTAGGAGGATCCCCCAGGGCAGAGCACCCCCCGGGCACAGGGGGAGGGGGGGGGTAGGAGGATTCCCCCAGGGCACAGCCCCAGGGCAAAACAAAAGGAATACTGTGTACAGTTCTGGTCACCCTATTATAGAAAGGATATTATTAAACTAGAAAGAGTGCAGAAAAGATTTACTAGGATGCTGCCGGGACTTGATGGTTTGACTTATAGGGAGAGGTTAGATAGACTGGGACTTTTTTCCCTGGAGAGTAGGAGGTTTCGGGGTGATCTTATAGAAGTCTATAAAATAATGAGGGGCATAGATAAGGTCGATAGTCAAAATCTTTTCCCAAAGGTAGGGGAGTCTATAACGAGGGGCCATAGATTTAAGGTGAGAGGGGAGAGATCCAAAAGGGTCCAGAGGGGCAATTTTTTCACTCAAAGGGTGGTGAGTGTCTGGAACGAGCTGCCAGAGGCAGTAGTAGAGGCGGGTACAATTTTGTCTTTTAAAAAGCATTTGGACAGTTACATGGGTAAGATGGGTATAGAGGGATATGGGCCAAGTGCAGGCAATTGGGACTAGCTTAGTGGTATAAACTGGGCAACATGGACATGTTGGGCCGAAGGGCCTGTTTCCATGTTGTAAACTTCTACCCCCCCCCACCCCCGACACCACCAATCTAATAACACATCTGTTGAAATGTTGAAAAATGATCCTTGGAATACCAATAACCATAGCACTAGAAATGTGTAGCACGTAGGCTTGGGAACTTCCAGTATGTCAGCTTACTCACGTCATAACCCAAGTGCACTGACTCACTGAACTACCTCGGCATAGTAAAATGGTCTCAGGAGGAGACAGTTGATCCAACGACAAAATGCAAGACCCATAAAAATCCTAGGCCTGTGCTGTTCAAGTCTATGAAAGCCAGGTCATTTACTTTTGGGCCGTGCGGTAACGGATTGACTTTGACTTTGGGCCGTGCCGTAGCGGATTGACTTTGGGCCGTGCCGTAGCAGATTGACTTTGGGCCGTGCGGTAACGGATTGACTTTGACTTTGGGCCGTGCCGTAGCAGATTGACTTTGACTTTGGGCCGTGCCGTAGCGGATTGACTTTGGGCCGTGCCGTAGCGGATTGACTTTGGGCCGTGCCGTAACGGATTGACTTTGGGCCGTGCCGTAGCGGATTGACTTTGGGCCGTGCCGTAGCGGATTGACTTTGGGCCGTGCAGTAGCGGATTGACTTTGGGACGTGCCGTAGCAGATTGACTTTGACTTTGGGCCGTGCCGTAGCGGATTGACTTTGGGCCGTGCCGTAGCGGATAGACTAATGTTATGAGGAATTCAACCCTAATGTCATTTAGTTTATCTAGAGACCAATGAATCTGTTTTTGTCATGAACTAGTTGCCTGTTCCGGGCTAACCTAAATTTTGAATGGAAAGGTAAGTGAGAATTTTTACCAAATGGTGGGATCTTCATCATTTGCTGTAGTTCAATTTATGTATGCCAAACGTTTAGCACCAATTAATTAACCAAATTAATAATAATTCCATTAACCTAATACTTAATGCAGCTAAACACCAATGTAATATTTGTGTAAATTATTTCACTGGTGAATTGTTTCAGATATTTCATATTAAAGAAAAATGCTTCTTCAGGTTTTTATTGACCAGGAACGTAGTTGCTCAATGTAGTGAATACAAAGTCATTAGGATTTTAAAACATTCCTTTGACGTATTAAACTTTCCTGTTTTGCAGGTCGCACATTTCCAACACATCCCTATTTTTCTACTCAGTTAGGTGCTGGGCAACTCTCACTATATAATCTCTTGAAAGCCTACTCTCTGCTGGATCAGGAGGTGGGCTATTGCCAGGGCCTTAGCTTTGTAGCAGGAATCTTGCTGCTGCATATGAGTGAAGAAGATGCTTTTCATATGCTGAAGTTTCTCATGTATGATATGGGCTTGAGGAGGCAATACCGACCAGACATGATTATTCTACAGGTACAGATGTTATATTGTAATAATTGTTGCATCCTGATCTGAATAAATATTGTAATAGTTGAGTGACTGAAAGTTGTTATCTGCAGCAGATGACTGTAAAGCTGTTGCTTTTCTTAATTTTAATAAATTGGTTAAAGTTGACCATTTTACATTCTAACATCTAGCTAGATCTTCAAATTCTCACAATTGGGGGGGGGGCAAAAAGACCATAATAAATCTACCTTTTAAAAATTAAGTATGTACTACTACAACATCGAGTCCCATTTATATACCTTCACATAGAAAATTGGACTCAAATTGCTTTACAGAGCTGTAGTGGGAAAAGAAAGCCGAGCCAAAGAGAGCCCTTATGAGTGGTGACCCAAAGTTTAAGTGAAGCTATGGAGAGGGAGGTGGAGAGGCAGAGGGATTCAGGGAGTGAATCCCACAGAGTGCGATCTACACAACTGCGGGCATAGCCATCAGCGGGGTGGGACGGGGGATGTACAAGAGGCTGGAATTTGAGGAACAGAGAGTTCAAAAGGAGGTGCATGGCTAGGGAATGTTAGAGGTAGGCAAGAGAAAGACCCTGGAGAGATTTAAAAACAAGGAGAATAATTTTAAATTTGAGGCATTAGTAGGTCGAGCACCAATGTAGGTTAGTGAGGATGGGGATGATGGGCGAGCGGGATTTTGTGTGGGATACAATACAAGCAGCAGAGTTTTGTATGAGCTGCAGTTTGTAGAAGGTGGAGGTTGGGAGTCCAACAAGGAGAGCACGGAGTAGTCGAGTTTAGAGGCAACAGAGATAAGAATGGGTTTCAGCTGAGGTAGGGGCAGAGGTAAGTAATGATAGAGATGGAAGTAGGTGATTTTTGTGATGGACGGGATATGGGATTAGAAATTTAGCTTGGAATCAAACAGGACTTTGAGGTTGCGAACATTGTGGTTAACACTAAGATGGTGGCCAGGAAGGTTGAGTCAGTGACGTGGGGCCAACGACAACAACTTCAGTCTTATTATTTAGGTAGAGGAAGTTGCAAATATTATATTGGTGTAGTAGGTTTTTCTCTTTCTTTCTTAGTTTTAAGTATACTGATGATGCCCAGTAGAGGGAAGTTTGCTCTGCGCCTATCCATGTTATTACTGATGCTGCTTGGTATAGACAATACACAGGGAGCCTATATTGCTCATTTTTTATCAGGCTGGGTAAAAGAAAAAGATTACTTCCAGTTCTATCCTTAACCATATTGTACACCAGAACATAGCAGAAAACTAAATCTAGCGTGCAACAGGTACAGATTTTTCCATCATTGTTAGCTCATTGATAGTATTGGGTCAGATGAGTTTCTGATAGTATTTGTGTGATTGATGAGGGTAAACAATGCAAAATGTTCCTAATGCAGTGTGTGGGGTGGGGGGAGCTAATCATTCATCCTTAATTAAATTGGTGGGGTGGGGGGGGAGTGGGACGCTTGTTCATCCAAAGTTTGTACATGGTATCTCACAGAGTTTGGCTCTGAAATTCTGCAGGTTTACCAGTCTCCTGTGATAATTTCAGGGAGAGACAGATGGAAGCCCCTGAGAAACTGCTGAAAAGGCCTGTTTACATAGCTTCTCTAGGAATTCTGCTGGTCTCCATTAGGATTATGGCAGGAGACTAGTGGAACTATTGTGGAATTTCACGGCATTTAACTTCACTGTGCTTGTCATAGATAGTTACAGACGCTACTTCGTGTTCATTTTACTGTGTATAATCGTTCATTAAAGTGTCCTCTTTCTGGATTTACAGATACAGATGTACCAGCTTTCACGACTCCTCCATGACTATCACCGAGATCTCTACAACCACTTTGAGGAGAATGAAATTAGCCCGAGCCTTTATGCTGCCCCGTGGTTTCTCACCGTGTTTGCCTCTCAGTTTCCTTTGGGTTTTGTGGCCAGAGTCTTTGGTAAATGTTACTGTTCATGTTATATTGCAGCTTACTGTGTTAAAAGGCAAAACACACGTTTGCTGCTGGAATTCAAGAAAAAGATCACAACACTAATTAAATTCTTCCTAATGGTACAATAGTGCTGGTGTGAAGTTATTAATCTTAAGCAATAAACTGAGTCCAGTCATTTCATGCAGACTCTTGTTCGTCATTATTACATTGGATTAATAGATTTGTAACACCCTTTTCAATTCTTTATTTTCACTTTTCCTAATTGTTTAAAGTAGGAAACAGTGAGTAGAACGCCATAAAATAATACAGCAATTTCTATTCTAAATGCTTTGTTGAGCATGTTTTCCTGTTTTGTTTTATAGATATGATCTTCCTTCAAGGGTCAGAGGTCATTTTTAAGGTAGCTCTAAGTCTGCTGGGAAGCCACAAGCCACTAATTCTGCAGCACGAGAGTCTGGAATCAATAATTGACTTTATAAAATGCACTCTACCTAACCTTGGACTAGTGCAGATGGAAAAAACAATTAATCAGGTATATATAACTTAATTACTTGGATGATGCTATAAAATTTATTTTTGTGTTCTGCATTTTATTTTAGATTCTCTCCCACCCCACCTTTCCGGAGAGAGATTGTGCAGTTTACAATTAAGAGTACCAGTTGGCTGTAGGACCTCCTGGGGGTCAACGGCAGATAATTTCTCGATTAAATTTTTAATAATGAAGTCAGTTATTATGGTCATGAGTTCAATTCTGTATAACTTGTAAACTCACAAGATGTCATGCTTGTGGGTTAAAAATAGAATCCAGTTGATGTCAGTGTGGGGTTGCGAACTCTTCAGGATTGTCCTGGAGGCTCCAGGATTTAAAGATCAATCTCTAGGACACTGCTGTGAGCAACCCGGGAGAAAAATCACATTAAACAAAATTGTGTGCTTTATCCATTTTCTTTGAACACTTTTGTTTGCTAATTATAAAAAAATATTGGAGATGGGGGAGGATAAGGGTTATTTGACTGACAATCAAGAATCATCCGATTGGGTAATGAAGAGTCTGTTCATTTTCCAATTAACATGGGAAGGCAGTGTCCTGTTGTCCTTGTTGACCGACCAATGGTGGGAGTGTGGGGGTGAGGCTGTTGGAGGTGGATGGTCATGTGATGAAACCTTCAGGAATACATTCAACCAGAGTTGGCAACTACTATTGACAGCTACTATTGGAGAGGGTGGGGGTGGTCGGGAGTGCACCAAGAATGAAATTTCCACTTAAATCAATCTCTTTCTTTGTCTGACTCTATCTGTTCTCTCATTTACTTTACTGATGATGAAAGTATTAGGCCTCTGCTGTCTGACTGGTGGTGCTGAGAGGTGGGGTGAGTGAGATCTCTGTTGGGGCAAAACTTACATGCGCCACAGAGATGGCTGAATTTCTGATCCCAGGACCATTCGTATGCTGGAGAGAGGTTCCCAGCCTCCACCTGAGAGCCAGGCCAGACTGGGGTCAGTGACTAGCTGCAGGAGGCCCTCGGGCCTGCATCTCCTGAGGTTGTATGGCATGAACCAATGTAAATCTAAGAAGATCTGCAGAAATGTATTGCAGCTCAATCTACATTTATTCTATACCTGTTTGGGAGAGAAACCAAGAAAGGAGCCTTTCAGAATAAGATGGTAAATTCAGTTCAGTAGTCCCTGGCTGCTGACATGCCCCCTTGAAACAGTGCTACATGCCTGATGGAAGCACTCTTGTTGATTTAAAATAATTTTTACTTTTGGTTAGTGCAGCAATAGAGTGGTAAGAATTGAGTTAGCTCTGTGATCTGTAGAGTTCCTGAATTTAGCCTTTCTACTGTGTAGAAACAGTAAGTGGTGACTGACATTTTTGCCATAGAGAAGGAGGGAAAATCTTAGGGAAAGTCACCTCAACCCGTTTTTTTCCACCTTCCAGGGTCTGCTTTTAGGGTAACATTGGTAGAGGCCTAAACGCAGGGAAGAGAAGCGAAATACCATGTTTAAATAAATGGGAGAACTACAGAAGTTTACATCGCAGAAGGAAATCATTTGGCCCATCATGTCCGTGCTAGAAAGGAAGTCTTGCCTTCAATGAAAGAAAGTTTAATCTATGTGGCATGCAACTGGCATCCTGTGAGTTTGCTAGTTTTACAGGGTCGAACACTTAGTCAAAATAAATATAACACACATTTACAAAGGACCAAGAAAAACATCTGAACCACAAACATTGGGTTGGCAGATCTGCAGGTACTAGCTGGCCTGCTTTTACTTTTGAAAATTAAGGTGTGGCATTTAGCATGATGGCAACTTTCAGATCTGTTGTTCTGCAAAACACTGCTACACATAGGAGGCAACCCCATTTAAACCTGCATTTCCTTTCTTAACTTTTCATAGATTTCTTCCTAAACTTCATTTTTTTTAAAAAACTTGTTTAGAATTTGTTGTTTTAGCTTTGTTTTGTTTGCATTTTTACTCCGTTCCCCCCGCAATGTTTTATGATATTGTATTTGTTTACACGGTCCTTCAGGTAATGGTTTTATAAGTCCATGCTGTGTTCCAGACTACATGAAACTTGCAGGTCACACGTAGTTTCACAGCTGTGTACATTATCATGGGGTGCTTGGTGATGGGGCAAATTGTTTATTAATTTTTTTTAAAATGTGAGTGCTCAAAAGTAAACTATGAATTTTTTTATCTCATGAGGAATATTAATGCTGGATTATGAAATATATTATTTTCTCCCTATGTGGGTTAGATTTAGCATACATTTCTATCCACTGTACCCCAATAATGTGCCTTGCCCCCAACATACAAAAAGCACCTGCTACTATACCACTGTGATCTTTCCATTTCCCACATCACTCATCCTTTTAGATTCTTTGAGTGAAATTGTCAATTATAAGTCTTGTGACTACTAGAAACTGAATTAAAATTGCCCCAAATGTTTTTCAGATAGGATCTATATTTGATTCAAGAGCAGTTGAAAAGAGGAAACTTTGATCTTGTTGATCTGGATTACATTGAATCCCTGGTCCACTTTTCCACCTTTGTTTTCCTAAATGGGGTGACCTGAGGTACATCACTGACCTAGATAATGACTAATGGAAATACTGTTATCATATTTACCAGGATCACTACACCAAAAATAGGCTGAAGTACTTCCTTTTATTTACCCCATTGTAAAATCTTGGTTCCCTCTTGTTCTGCCCCCCCACCCGCACAGGGATATAAATGTTGTAAACCTGTGCCTCCCTCAGTGGTTCAGTGAGTTAATTTATTGAGTAGCCAATTCATACAGACCAGCAAGATCGTGGTTCTGTGCTGAATTAGGTCATCTTATCTGAGGCAACAGTGGGGTCTCTATTGTTGGTCTCAGCTCTCCCTGGTTAGAGAGTGGGAAATTGGCTCCTGATCACTATCTAATGACCTATGCTGGAAGTAGGCATCTGATGAGGACAGTTTCCAGCTCATCTATAATGCCCCCAGCATCAATAATATCCGCTAACACTTAATGTTGAGATTCCTACATGAGGTTGAGTGACTATGCCACAGGAAGGAGTCAGTGCCTTCAGGGGAGGAGGACCGGGAGGAAAAAATATGAGGAAGTATGATTTTAAAAATTGCTTTTAATGTAGAGGTGAACACAAGTTAATTTTGAATTTCTGACAGTAGGAAGCTAGTGCTGCAGGAAGCAGAAGATAGGCCCACCACATTTGGTATCCCACCCTCCTGCCTTGCCCTTATATTGGGATTGAATGCTTAACACATTTTACAAGTAGATAATAATTTACAATAAATCTGATCAATAAGTTATGTCTCTTTTGTTGCAAATCTGGCTTTAAGCTTGGAAGCAGGTCGGGTCATTTTGAACCAAACTTTTTTTGTAAGTTTGTCGGAAAAAAGGAAATCAAGCGATGAATTTTCCGAAACAAGTTTCCGTGGTCAGGTGATTTGTTGCTTTCCTCTGGATCAATTCATCATCTTCTCCATGACATTAGTTTGGAAATAAACTAATTTTTACAGTGGCATTTAAGTTGCTTATTTAAGACTTTTTCACTTTTAAATATTTTATTAAGATTATCAAATGGGAAGCTATGGCAGGCTTCTGTTAAGTTTTTTCAGGTCTGAACTTTCCAATATTGAACATTCCATTAAATCTTCTGCACCTTTTTAAACAAAATAAATAAGCAGTGTTTTTGCAGACATGTCTAGTTCACTGCTGGCAGGTATTGTGTTAATGGTGTCGAGCTGCTGTGGTTTTTACTCAATGCCGGTATCATGCATTCAAGTGAATAAATGGAACTGCAATTGCAATATTTAATACAACAGATCTCAGTGGTGTTGCTAATGTATAATTGAGATCTGAAGCATGGCTTTAATCTTTACCTGCTCACCTGGATTTTCCTTTATGTTCAATGCTCAGACACTCCCTGTGGTGAAGAGGCCTACGTAGGTTCTGAGGTCAATCTAAGTTTAATTGCTTTCTGGTGAGGGAAGATTAGAGATTGCCATATGCTTGCGAATTTTCAGCTCCAGATCAGATTAAAACAACATGCCTTTTTTCTCTCTTAGAATCATAGAATGGTTACAGCACAGCAGTCGGCCATTTGGCCCATTGAGCCCATGCTGGCTTTTTGTAAGAGCGATCCGGTTAGTCCCATAGCCCTTCAAATTTTTTCCTTTCAAGTATTTATTCAGTTCCTTTTTGAAAGCCACGATTGAATTTTTTTCCACCACCCTTTTAAGCAGCACATTCCAGATCATAACTACTCGCTGAGCAAAAAAAAGTTTTTCCTCATGTCGCCTTTGGTTCTTTTGCCAATCACCGTAAAATTTTATTATCTTTGATACTTGAAGTGTGATGGATGCTCTGAAAATTTTTATGTAGGTCAATTTCTGTTTATCTTACAGCTGGGCTTTAAAATTTCAGTTTGCAGTGTCTCTGTTGAAATCACTTGTATATAATGAACATATTACCAGTGCCTAGAATATCCAGAATTTTTTGTGTAAGAGGCATTTTGAATATTAACTGGGGAAATAATTGAATATTTCATCAGTATGTTTGTGTAAGGAAGAAGTCAAGGGTACGAAAGAAATGAAACAGCTGGCTAAGCAAGTAGATCAATAAAGAAAAATACTCCTAAAGGCATGTTATCTGCTATATTAGAAGTAACCATTGGTGATGTGTCCAGGTGTTCGAGATGGACCTCTCCAAACAACTGCAAGCCTATGAGGTTGAGTACCATGTTCTTCAGGATGAGCTGATAGATTCTGCTCCCCCCATGAGTGAAAATGAGCGATTAGAAAAATTGGAAAAAAACAACAATAGCTTACGCAAGCAAAATAGTGACCTACTGGAGGAACTTGAGGTATGAAGTGTGGATTTTGACTCAATTCTTTATAAATGTGCAATTCTAATATTGTTATCTACTTGTGGCAGTCCAGTGGTGCAGTATATTGAAGTCGTACTTTAGGACTGCAATAGTAAGGAGCAAATTTAATACCTGCTTTCCTGCACATGTTGAATTCCCAGTTTCAGCTGTGCCATTTGGAAAAGACACAAGCTGGTGATAAGAAATAGGAGCAGGAGTAGGCCATACAGCCCCTCGAGCCTGTTCGTGATGCATAATCTGCAGGGAAAGTCTGAGAGAGATGGCACCTGATGGCTGTTGTATACATTTTAATACCTTGCTGAGAAACAGCTTTGGCAGAAGGCTTATCTGCCTGCCTTCTTTGAGAATTCTGAATGATCCTAGGAATCACTAGGTCAATTGAAATTTTCAAGACTGCGATTGATAGATTTTTGTTAGGTAAGAGATATGGAACAAAGGCAGGTAAATAGAGTTGAGGTACAGACAACCATGATCTGATTGAATGGCCTAACAGGCTCGAGGGGCTAAATGACTCACTCCTGTTCCTATGTTCAAACCCCACTCCAGAGACTTACGCACAGGCTGACACTTCAGTGAGATGTTAAACCTAGGCCCTGTCTGCCATCTCCAATGGCCTTAAAAGATTGCATGGCACAATTTTAAAGAAGAGCAGGGGAGTTCTCCTGACTGCCTGGCCAAACACTTATCCCTCAACTAACATCACTAGTCGATTATCTGGTCATTTATTTTATTGCTGTTTGTGGGCCCTTGCTGTGCATAAATTAGCTGCAACGTTTCCCTACATCGCAGCAGTGGCTATACTTCAAAAGTATTTCTTTGGCTGTAAAGCACTTTTGTACGTCCTGAGGTTGTGAAAGGTGCTATATAAATGTACATCTTTCTTTTCTTTATAAAGGTCGCTCATACAAAAATTGAGAGCCTGGAAGCTACAGTTAACATCTTGCTGTCCAATGAAGGGAAGTTAAAGCAAGCCATTTGTACACTTGAGCTGGAAAGAGCTGCACTCCTGGCTACAGTAGAAGAATTTCAAAAGCAGGTTCCCAGCACTGAACATGCTGATGACGACGCTTTCCGAAGCACAAGAAAAGGATTGTAAAATCTGACGCACTTTATATAAGAGGAAAGAAAGAGAGAAAAGACATTTGAATTAGTTCAATTAGTAGGATTCTCTGGTTCCACCACACCACCAAGCAAAATATATTTATTTGGGTCTATTCAAAGGCACAACAGGAACAGCTTGTCCAGCAATGTAGTTCTAGTATGGATCACTGGATCATTACCTACTGTTAAAGACAGATCAACGGAAGATTCCTTTCTCCGAGAATTGCGTAGATTTATTTATATCTAACGGTTAAGCTCTGGTTTTTATATTGGCCAATTCTTAACCACTAGATTTGGATACAGTGTTTGAAGTGTTCTCCATAATAGCGTGTATACAGTCACAGTTTAGAGTGAACCACATGCTTGCGGTGTCGTCTTAATGTTTAAACCTTTTTAATGGGAGAGTCACTCCATTTCAAAATTTCAGGTAGTATGCTTTAAAGAAACTACTGTAAAGTTCCTTTTTCCATTAATTGGGCATTCTGGTTTTCTTAATTCACTTTGTGAAATTCAAGCAGTGTTGTTTCTAAAGGCAAACAGTATTTCATTTTTGCCTTTCTCACGAAAGCATTTCAATACCTTGATTTATATCAGATATACCTAAGATTGGCTGATAACCATCTGGACACATAACAAAATGCATTTGCCTTACCTGCTATGGCTCATTTAATATAGAACAATCACATCACAGAGCTGATGCCAAAACGAAACTGGGAAGCAAGGAGAAATCTGATTTCTGCTGTTACGCAAATGCTGCATTGCAAAAAAAATGAAAGGAGGACAGATGAGGGAGAGACAGGGTCTTCGAATTGGTGCTAATAGGTTACTTAAGTGAACTTGTTTCTGGCGCCATTTTGCAGCCAGTATAATAGTGTGTGCCCAGCAGTTCTACTCCAGTGTTAGTGTTTAACGATCACTTCAAATTGTTTTTGTTTCTTTACAGATCTGGATGCCCCATGAGTCTGGGATGTAAATGTAGGTGTGCATGTGTGCAGTGACACCTGGCATCTATATCTCCCATCATGTTACAGGTTCTGGCTTTACTTTAAATCTGTGTGTCACACAGACAAAAATTAAATCCTGTTTTTATCATTTTAAAGGATCTAGCGGAAAAGAATTGTTTTGATCACGTGGCAGTGGTTTTCCACCTCTCATTTGTAACTATCAGTGATAAATTCTGTCATTCCCAAATTGACACGGTATAGCATGAACAGAAAAATAGCAAGAGAATAAAAGACATGAATCATTCAAACAAAAAAGCTGTTGACATTTATGCTCTTCCCACATATGTCTGAACACCACTCCACAAAACAATTACATATCTCTCTATGGTTCTGGGTAAAATAGTATTATTAGCAAATCATTGAAATACACATTTCTAGCTTAGAAACCAGGAAGACAAAGGGATTTAATTAAAGTGAGATACATCAAATGGGCATTAATAAGCTGATTTTTGTATTTCTTATATTTTTAGATCGATTAAGTGAATATTAAACTCATTCAGTGACCAACATTAATATCAGCTTTAAAAAAATTCAAAGTGCCTCCAAGGGAAGTTACAAATGTTAATGCAAAAATAAGAATAAGGGAAAGTAAAATTGCAATTCAAATTAAGAGGCATTTTTACAATAATTGTACACCACAATTCATATTGTGGTATCATGGAAAGTGGCTTATTATCTATGTTTTACCATTGTCAATATATCAATGGTAAATTGGGGAAAATGTTAACTATGGTTGCATGGAAACTATAGTCAATTTACTTTTGTCACGCTTACAGTCCTGTGACATTATAGTAGGAACATAGGAACAGGAGTAGGCCATTCAGCCCCTAAAGCCTGTTCCACCATTCAGTTAGATCATGGCTGATCTGCATCTTAACTTCATCTACCCGCCTTGGTTCTGTAACCCTAAAATCCTTGCCTATCAAGAATCTATCAATCTCAGTTTTGAAGTTATCAATTGACCTGGCCTCAACAGTTTTTTGAGGGAGAGAGTTCCACATTTCCACTATCCTTTGTGTGAAGAAAAAGTACCCAGAGCAAAAGACCAAAGGTGATAGGTTTTTTTTAATTGATTTGTCATTAACTCAGACATTTCAGTTAACAGTGAAGTTCATAAGCATATTGATGTTGTTTAACGGTGCTTGACAATTGATTAAATACAGAGCATGGAACCTAGACAATCAAGTGAATGTGACAAGAATGAAAATACACCCTAGCTGAAGGTTCGCTCAATGGATATGGGAATCCAACTAACTAACACTGTATCCATTGGCTGATGTATTTCATGAATTAAAAACCATAAGTTCAATACTTTAATCCCATGCTCTTATTCTCTATTTAAGCCAAGTTACTATTGTATCTTTGGAGATGCGTAACAAAATACTTGGATAAGCAGCCCTTGGCGGGGATAATAAATACTGGTATTAGAACAACCAAAGTCTGTTAATTGGGATGCTCACGGTAAACAAAACTGGTTTGTACCAATTTAAATACATTTAAATGGATTAATGCCTATTTTTATTAACGTACATTATTATTATTTTTTCATCCTTTACTAAAGAGCTCCAAAGTTAAAGGCTGAAAGGACAAGTCATTTTTCTTTAACTATTGATCATTTCAAGACCCTTTTTTGAATTTGTTACCAAGAAAGTCACCTTTTGTAAAATCAGGTAATAGGAGAATAGTGTTGCAATCTTGCCCATCCAAAAGATAATTTTTAAATTGTATCAAATAAACTGGTCCAGAACCCAGAACATTCAACTGAGAATGTATCTGAGGAGGGGCTATGTAACATCAGAATTGGAGGGAGGACTTAGAGATTCTGAATATGATACATTATTATTATTATTATCATCATCCCAATCCACTCCTTAAAAGTAAGGGGCAATGTAGGTGTTGGACAGAATTCCAATTTTGTGATTGCAATGTATTTGAACACCAGTGTAATTGTACTTTACATGTTCGTGTGCCTTCTTTGCATAATTCTGATACCTCAGTTGTAGTATTACATAATTGGGAGTGAGCTGAGCTATGTGGTTGCAGGCAATGATGCACATTAAACAGGTTGCCACGAAGTTGTGAATTTTTTGTTACCCATTAATTGGATTTCTTTGTTGATAGATCACAACTGTTCATGTTGAGGCTTGGTCAGGTTTCTTTTCCACTAGCTGTGAGCCATAAATAGGTCGGGGCTGCTGCTGTTTAGTGACGATCAGCAATTAAATCACAAACAGTAGTTTGAAATTTAAAATGCAACATGAAGATGTCCGCTGGCCTCTGAATAAAATTAGATTTGGGTCCGATTTGGATCGGTTGATAACAGGATTAATGTTCAATGTCAAACGGTGCAACTGCGAAAGTCAAAATGGCTGGTACATCATTGCATTTCTCCCACTGTTGGATCTGCAGTGCCATGTTTAACTTTAAACTAGTCCAGTGTTGAGAATAGTCCTTCATTTCTACACTGTTTATAAACTATTTCAGATTTAGCAAAAGAATGTTTGACAAAAATTTCGGAATGTTTACGCTCCCCGTCTCAAGTTTGCCATCGCTTGCTCATTTTTATAAATAAATACTTTCGTATGTCCAGTATGGACCACAGTGTTTCTAAGTGGAATATTGCTACAGATTTTTAGTAGTCGATATTATATCATGTCTGCGATAAGTAGCAAAAGTGTCTCTGCGCTTAACTTCAGAAATTCAATGGGGGAGAACATGAAGGAGAGGGAAGGGAAAGGAAAGGATACACCAAAGTAGCTGGGCATATGCGCAGCCATAATGGGACACAGTTCCTGTTTTTAAGCTGAAATTTTAAATATAAACTGATTTGAATCGCTGTTAATTTTTTGTGGGTTTTTTTTGTTTCATTGGTAAGTCTTGGGTTCCGAAAATATATGGTGGGGCACATCCCAGCGTAAGTACTGGGAAGTACTTGCTGGGAACCTCTGCCTCTGACCCCCAACAGAGTTTCTGGGGTCTGGTGGGTGGGGGTGTCCCTCATTAGCCAGCCAATGGAAGGAGCCTGTGCCAGCTAGGGCACCTGCCATGGGAATAATCTTGACAAATCCAGTCGGGTGGCTGTCTGAACTCCCCCTTCCATGCCAGAAAGATGCCATAGCAGCTCCCCGTAGTCCTTTTTTGTAAGGGGGTCACTTTTTAAAGTGCATCAAAAAAACATTCAGATGTTTTTTCAGGGACCAGGCTGCGATCGCAGTTTGAATCTCAATGTGGGCCCCACTTCTCCTGGGTTGGCTGAGGAGCCTGATCTCGCCAGATGTACCTCCACCAGGTCCCTCTGAAGGCTGGGAAAGCAGGAACACCCAATGCAGGGAGTCCCCAAATCTTGCTCTGCCCCCTCCTGCATCAAAGGTGCGTGGAGGCTATACCCCAACAGGCCATAGAAGAAACTTCAGCCAGGAGCCATAAATAGATCGTTGCCTAACTTGCAGCTGTTCTTCCCAACAAACTTATGGCGGGAGCAGGCCTGAAGGGCACAGATTTCTGGGGCATTGGTTTTTAATAAATTATGTGACCCTTCATGTTTTTTAGATTTTAGTAGCAGTCATCTTAAAACCTTATTATTTGCGTTGTAACACTGTCAGTCACACTTCAATTAAATTCCTTCCTTGCAATTTGTCGAGTTTGAAGAACAGTTATTGAAAGACCTGCTTTGAAGGTTAATGGACTGTTTAACAGAATCCTATTTGCCATACAATAAATAGAAGCCATAACGGAACAATAGTTGAACATCCTCGGTGTCATCTGTTAGAATCTGTGAAAGATCAACTTTTTCTCACATCTGCAGTTATTCCCACCCAATCTATTTAACTTTGGATACATTTCAGAACTCCTCTGTGCCCCCATCAGATACACAATGGCTTGTTTGGCAGCGTATTATGTTTTAACGCTTCCCTTAAAATTTAGGAATATCTTAGCTCTGGGGCTAGAATCTCCAATCCTGCTCCACTGCTTTAACTGCAGCACAGTGGGTATCACAGTAAGCTCATGACTTGTACCCCTGACCCCACCAGACTGTCCAGGGTCATGGTGGGGGTCAAGTTATTTAAATAATTCTGGTAGGTGCCTGCGCCAGTATGGGCATGTCCTGGGCATTTTCTTGGAGGGGCATGGATGGGAAAGAAGACGATGTGATGCTTGGATGTCATGTGGGTGAGCAGCCAGCAAGCCTGGTGAAAGCTACAACAGTCCTTAGGGCCTTTGCTGTAAATTGGCATGGAGCTGCCACATACTGAAAACCCATACATTGTGATGCCACAGATACATGTACTGGATTCCTCCAACTAATCTGCTATCTGCTACACATTCTCATAAACTATTTCCAGTGTCCGCACATACATTTAATGTGCTGTAGGCATCTTTCTTTTAAAAGCAGGATCCATAAGATCTGGATCCTGAGACTCTTCAGCCAAGGGCAGGTGTCTCCTGACCCTCTGTATCTTCTAGTGTCTTCTTCTTTATCTTCCATCCTCAGCGCCTTCTGCTCAATTATGCTCTGTGCATCAGCCTGGTGCATTCTCCTCTGGCTCACTCCCTAATACCCTTCTAGACTGTTGCCTTGATAAGGAAAGGGTGAGTGATGGTGTGTGCAATGCAGGGCTGGAAGCAGTGGTACTTGCCTCTTCATCTTCCTACTCTGCTTCTTGTTGCTGTGTGATATCTAGAAAAGCAAAGGGCAAAAACAGCTTTGAATAGGTTGCTGAGGAGCAGTTTTTATATGTGGTTTCCCAGTAGAAAGAGTGACATGAGGATTTTTTAATCTAGTTTTCTGACAGGTTATGTGTGGTCCAACAGTATGAGGAAGAAGACGACCACAATGTCATATTGAACCCATAGTTGGCACCAGCCATCCAATTTCCCTGTCACCAAGTCCCTTTCCTGGCTGCCTCCCGAGGGAACACCAATGCTTCCTCCTCATAGAAGTGAGAGCATGAAGGTCGTGGGTCCACCATCTGTGTCCAATCTCTCGGCCGTATTCTCCTTTAAGAAGAATAGAAAAATTGAGAATGCGCTCTGCTTGTCATGAGATGCAGTCAGACCATAAGAATGACTGGTGTATGAAACAAGCAATTACAGACTATGTGAGGCGTTTAGTAGGTTTCGATAGGTGTGAGGCTGAGTGTAGGAACACTTGCAGGTAAAGGCTGGGGCTGTGAAGGCATCAGTGGAAATACTGCTGGCCCATTCCAAATCAGGCTGAGGAGGGAGCCCTGTTTGAGACGGAGAGTAGAAGACTAACAAAGGAAATGCCCAGGCACCGTGGAAAGAGGTAAGTGCCACCTCCATGACTGCACACACAGTAACTCAATGCTGCAATAATTTAATGACCTTATCAGGTTAGGCAAGGTAGGAGGAGCCAGCCACACATCAATATTGTGGATATTAATGGTAACATGGATGGTTTTAAGTGTCAGATGTTTAGTACAGTGCATTGCTGTAACCAAGTTAAAACATGGGGGAGATGCCATTTCGCCAATGTAGAGCAGATAGGTGGTATCAATAATTGTAATGAGGATGAAATGAAAAAGCTGATACTGTTCTCCCTGGACAGGAAGCTGTATCAGAGTTTGTGGACAGCCATTAAATTGGGAAGAGGTACCGTGAACGGCTTGAAGGATGAAATTTTAACGGCACTGGCATATAGCCAAGGTAGTCCTTTCTTACAAGTTGAGCAAACTAGGCAGCAGGCAGGCGAGTCATTGAACGCATTTGCGGATAGATTGTGAGCGGTATACGTGAAAGCGACTGGAGGATATCTAGTACGCGCGTAGTTAATAGGGGCACCCAGGAACCATTGGCTGAGGACCGTGATGTCCAACAGTTTGCCGCAGCAGGGCAAAAGCCGAGTCATGGTTTGACCCTGAGGAAGATAATAATACAGAGGCAGGTGTGCTAAGAAAGCTTACCTTAGCTTTTAAGTCCGACAAAGGGGAAGAGAATAAACAAAAAGAGAAGGTGCACGAAGTCAGAGGGAACGTGGGAGGTAAAAAGGAATGGAGACAAGAGGGGGATAATGCAGGCAGATCCCAAGCATTTTTTAACTGTGGAAAAATGGGATACTGGAGTAAGGAGTGTAGGTTCCCAAAAGGAGGGAAACCAGAATACAAGGGTCTTCGAGGGTCAAAACCACGGGTGGTCGAGACAAAGCAAGAGAAGGCAGAAGACCCAGTAAAACTCTTAGTGTGCCGCATTACAGCAGGTCATGTGCAGGGATCAAGGAAAACTGGATACTGCAGGAAGTAAGGAGGGATCTGGTGCGTCTACACCCCCACAATGACTAAGCTGCGCACAGCCAGAATATCTGTGCCTACTGACCTATGATGAGTGGGGCAGACCGTGTGTCAATATTAAAGTAGGGACCACTTGGAGAAGTTATTTAGTGGACACTGGAGCCTCGAGCACGTTGGTTCACTCACCCAACCCGACCACTTCTCCTTGGTCGAGCAGGGTCCCGTTTAAATTGACAGGTTTTACAGGTAATGAATAGGCTGGGACAGTATCGATACCCTTGACTATAGAATTAGGACCCGTTGTCACCAAACGGGAATGTATGCTTATGAAGTGGGAACAACCTGGTTCGGGAGTTCTTGGAGCCGATTACATGTTGGCCCACCACGTGATTGTAGATATGAAAAATAATTGTCTATGGGGGTCAGTTGACTCGGACAAGCTAGAGGAGATTTTAGTCATTCCCAAAGATGAAAAGGTTATAGGCAGTGCCTGCACGATGAAACCGAAGGGGAGCTATGACCTGGAACAATTGGTCGATAGCATCCTGGCAAGGTATCGAACAAATGTACAGGATAACCTCACCGTCTTCACTACTCACAGACATGATTGTGGAAGGGTGACGGGTAGAGGTGAGGGTAGATGGGGATCCAATGTCACGGCCTCAGAAACAGTACCATTTTCCCCGAGAAGCTGAAAAGGATTTGGGAGCTGCGATAAATTCCTTGGTAGACAAAGGCATAGTGAGAACAATAGCAACCCATGTGAATTCATCCCTTTGGCCGACTAAGAAACCCGATCAGTCGTGGAGAGCCATGGTGGACTACTGGGTTCTCAATAAAAACATTCCAGCCTGTGTGCCCACTAGCAGCAGTAGCAGATCTGATAGGAAGCATCCCCGCGACGGCAATGACATTTACCGTACTTGGCATATCGAACGGGTTTTAGTCGATCCCCGTGAGACGGGAGGATCGTATAAATTTGCCTTTACATTCAAGGGACAACAATACACCTGGACGTGTCTCCCACAAGGGTTTCACAACAGTCCTTCAATTTTTCACCAGTGTATGGCCAATGCGTTAAAGGGTTTCAGTCAGCCCAACCAGCTAATCCAGTATGTGGACGACTTGTTTTTATTCTCCGAAGGTACGGAGGATCATGGGCTTTTACTGAGTGAACTATTGAAGCTGTTACAGGAGACAGGTTTCAAGGTAAATCGCAAGAAAGCCCAAATTGGACAAGAGGAGGTGCAATTTCTAGGACTGACAATTAGATCAGGAAAAAGGGCTATAGACGGGGCCAAAAGAAAGGCAGTTCAGGAACTACCAGCCCCGCAGGATGTATCTGGAGTAAGGTCCTTTCTGGGAGTACGGGATACTGTAGGGAGTTCATTGAAGGCTATGCAGCCACGGCAGCCCCTTTACCTAGGGTCCTTAGGCAAGGGGTAGAATGGGGAATGGGACGAAAGTTGCCAGGAGGCATTCACTCACCTAAAAGAAGCCCTACAAACTGCACCCGCGTTAGGAGCGATAAATAGGAACCAGGACTTTTACCTGGAGGTAGCAGCTGCTGGGGACAGTTTGAGCGCAGTCTTACTCCAAGAGCACCACAGCATACTGAGACCAGTGGCCTATGCCTCCCGAGTCCTGACAGAAGTAGAAAGGGGTTTCTCGAATTGTGAACGACATCTCTTGGCGACCTTTTGGGCCGTCAAACACTTTGTTGTTCACGGGGTCATCCTTGATGACCTTGTTGATCTGCCATACCCTGACACAAATGTTGCTGGATGGTAGAATGAAAGATGGGACAGTGAGCAGTTGTCGAATAGCCCGTTGGACGCTGTTGCGCTCTCTGACGAACTTGAAAGTAGAGAGATTAGGGGAACCAAAGCTAGCCCCGAACGTGGTCTATCCGGGGATGGATCACGTGTGTTCAGTAGAGGGAGTGTGGGATGTAGTTGTGGGATTCTAAGCAGGGGAGCACCCGACAGGCAGGGATATTTGTGTGGATGTGTCCAGCTCAGTAACGAATGGAGAATGTAGGACAGGGTGTGGGATTTATGACCCAGGAATAGAAAGGGCCATAAAACTTCCCGACAGAGTGCGCAGCAGGCCAAACTGGTGGCCGTGACCTACGTAGTAACGCATCCCAATGAATTCCCAATCCCCTATACCATATGTTCGGACTCGATGTTCACCTGCAACTCCTACACCGAATATTTGGCGATGTGGGCTAGATGAGGTTTTAAGTCTTCTGACGGAAAATCGTTGGTAATGGCCCCTCTGTTGGAAACTATCTTAAACGTCACTGAGAATAACCAGAAGGATTATTACATTCAAAAGGTTAAGGCATATTCAAAAATGGAGCCTAAGTGGGAAGGTAACCAGAAGGCCGATGAATTGGTCAAAAAGGGGCCATGGAAGGAGTGACCTGGGACCCGTACCAATCTGGACAAGTTACGGCCATAAGGAAAAGAGATGGACACCAGGAGGTGAAATTGCCCCCAGACTTGACACAGGTCCAAACACAAGATGTGGTATTAAAAGCAGTAATTAGGGAAAAGGAAGGAGGGGAACCAATTGAGGGACCCTTTGGAGCAGCAGACGTGCTAGTTAAAGAAGGAATGTTGTTTAAGGGAGATAAGTGGATTGTGCCCATGCAGTGCAGGGAAGAATTCATACAGCACATGGGGGTCCGGGAACCGGACACCCAGGACCAGAAATGATGTGGAGGAAAGTAGAGGAAGTGGGATGGTGGCCCCATCTCAGTGAGGATGCAAAGGAGTATTGTAATAACTGTTTAGTGTGTGCTGCAAAAACCAGACCCCCACCGAAGAAAGGTCCCATTGGAACACACTAGGAAGGTAGAGGGACCTTGGCAGTCTATACAAATAGATTTCATTGGGCCACTGCCCAACACAAAAACGGGCTATAAGTATTGTCTGATGCTGGTAGATACATTCTCTAAATGGGTGGAGGCTTTCCCTTGTAGGGCGGCCACGGCATTAAACATGGTTAGGATTCTGGTGAGGGGAGTGTTCTCCCGATGGGGACTGCCCCAGATAGTAGAATCAGATCAGGGAAGTCATTTCACTGGATGGGTTATGCAGGCCACCCTGAAGCTCCTAGGAATACAGGGAAAATGGCATGTGGCCCATAATCCCCAATCATTGGGTATGGTAGAGAGAATGAACCGCACTATAAAAGGGAGGCTTAGGAAAGAGATAGGAGAGGACCCAAAGAAGTGGGATGAGGTCCTGCCCCTGGTCCTAATGAACATCAGGGCCGGTCTCTCTAAAAGAACGGGACATTCCCTGCACGAGCTGATGCCAGGGAGGTCAATGAGGACTCCGACTCGTGCAGGTGCCGATCCTCACAGAAATGCAGACTAAGGAAGTCACCCGAGATAGGTTTGTGAGGGATCTGTATGATACTTTAAGGAAGCTGTATTGGGAGGCAGCTAATAACATGGGAAAACAGCGCCAAAAGAATAAAATGCTGTTGGAATAACGTAAAGCGCAGGAATGGAAAGTAGGGGACCAGGCCGTGATCAGAATTTACGTGAGAATAGGAGCATTCGAACCATTATATAACGGGCTGTACAGTATTGTGGATAAGGCAAGTCCCATGGTATATGTGGTACAACTGCTGAAACGGGTAAAATGGTTCCATATTAACCCGTGTAAGCTCTATGACCCCGAAGAGAGGAGAACAAAACAAACTTAAGCCCAGGGAACGATCATGAGTTTGATCAGTGCAAGCCTTCCTCCCATGTTGTGGGATGATGAGGATAACTCGGGGAGGGGTGGTGAGAAGGAGTAGTCGGATACCTCGGCCCAGGATGCCCTGGACGCCTCCTCCTACGCCAGCCCCGGGCCCCAAGCAGCCCAAACCTCGAGGGAAAGGAAAAGGAAAGTGGTGATTAACCCGTACGATGTAAATATGTGAATAACTTTAGCCGAACCTGTGAAGGGAAGACCCCTCACAGAGCAATGCTTTGTATTTTATTTTTCTTTTGCAGAAGCGAGTCGAACCAAGGACGCGAGATGAAGTGGACACTGTGGCTGAACGTGTTGGTGATCCAAATTAGAGCAGGGCAGGGGAGCCAGGGGGACATCGAAATGTCTCTCGTTTATGGGTGTATGGGAGGAATCGGTCCCACTGTAACTAAGGAAGGGACGACACAAGGTAACAATGGTACGGATACATACTCCTGTGATGGGAATTGGCCAGGCTAGCTAGGGTCAAATTCCACCAAGTACTCAGGTCAAACCAGGTAAAAAATTAGGAAGTATCGGTGTCCTGTCCAATAGTAAATATAATAGGAATAGTCCTCAGGATGCCGGTGATGTATCAGTCACAACGACCTTCACCGGTTTACCGGGTAGAGAATGTCGGTGTTATTCGGAATGGGGTACATGTAAGGCACCATAAGAACCCTCCATATGTGGTTAAAATGGGAAACTCTATAACCGGCACCAATCTGGGGGAATGCCAGGGAGGAGGTACACATATGGTGGTGTGCCCATACCACCTGAATCTTTTCAATCGGCCAGTATGTGGGTTCGAATGTGGGGGCAGACAGTCTATCAACTGTACCATGGAAGTAATGGCTCAGGGCCACGTCCCGCCCCAGGTTGCGTGTAAGGGTAATGGAACTTACTGTGTCACCACTAGTGAAAGCCGATATAGGGCACACAATGATACCTGGTGCCCAGTTCAAGATTCTACCTTTTGCTTCAGACCCTAGGTGGAGGTCCGGGTAGCACAGGAAAGGATAATTCCTATCTCAGATCACACCCCAATCAATATCACAATTAATGGAGCTTTGCCAAACCTCCAGGAATACATATCGCATTTTGGATATGATATCCCGCCATTACCAGAACACTTGACTAAACTGGTAAAGGACGTAGAACTTTCACAAAAACATTACTATACGCTACAGCAATTGAATAATAAAGTGAGGGATGAAATTGAAGAAATAATTACCCCTCCTTGGTGGGATATTGGATTCAATATTGAGGTCCCATTTTGGATTCAAATCGCATCGCATGTATTAGTGATTGTGCAATTGATTATTGTGTTGTATTTATTGATACTGCTCTGTAAACTAAAAGAAAAGGCTAAGAAGGAAAAACATATAAGATTGTTAAAATGGGATTTGGGATGATTAGACCAAATGTATTGGTGTGATTAAAAAAATGTAAGATCTGACTGAAACCGGCAATGCACCTGAGAGTGGAGGAGAAGCATCAAAAGTAATATCTTTAGTGTATATGAGATATTAATGGAGGGACTGTTAGACTACAAATATGGAAAATCCTGTAAAAACACTGTAAAACTGCAAGACATGAAACAGGCTGCGAGCTATGAAACAGTTAACCCCAGGTGCCAGTCAAAGAGACTCCAGCCGATGATCAGTTTTGGAGACTCATTTACATCAAACAATGAGGCCCTGTATAATCAAACTGAGCCTCTGAGCCATGCTCAGTTTCGGACAAGAACGGAAGGCCTTTTATACCTAAACAATGCTGTGAGCCAAGGGCCCATCACAGTGAGGAATACCGCATTGTCCTGATGCTGTGCAGGTAGCGGGGGAGGAGATAAGGAGTTGTCTCTCGACCTCACAGCTCTGCACAACTAAGGAGTTTTGAATCACCGAGGTGCCCAGATGAAGAGGTGTGAATGTCAAGCAATCCAACAGATTGATAGCTGAAACCACGGATGAGGCCCAGGTAGGGGTTTGCATGACTGGAACACTATAAGAAGGTACAATAGCAGCATGTGGAGGCTGCAGTCAGGTGAAGACGGACAGAGACCAGCCACCTCCAGATCCAGGCCTACAATCAACGTCGATAATGACCAGCCACGTGGGTGATTGTAAGTTCCAGGAAAACCACTAAGGGGTTTGGACTGCGGAGGCTGCAGTCAAGAGAAGAAGGACGGAAACCGGTCATTTCCAGGGCCAGGCCTACGATCACCATCGGTAACGACTAGCCACATGGGTGATTGTAAGTTTCAGTCAAATCATAGAAGGGTTTGTACTGGGCTTTTGTTGGTCTAATAAACTAACAGGTGTGGGTTGAGCCAAAGCCTGTTTGTCGCGTGCAATTTTGTTCTTGTAATTCCGAGGTCCAAGAACCGGTGTAAGGCAGAAGGGAATGGAACACCTTACAGCCTCCAATCAGAGGTGGTAATACAACAGGGAGCCGACCTAGGAGATTTAAATGAATATGATTGTGGAAAATCCCTTGGGGTCTGTGCTGTGTCAGTTGGAGAAATCCTGGCCCACTGCACTTCTGGCAGCAATCCTATTGGAGAGGAAAATTTTGGCTAAATCTCTATTTGATGCCTTGGAAATTTTTTTGGAAAGTCCTCTTTGCTGCTACTGAACAATAGAATGAACAGGGGTGAAATTGTTTTGCACAAATAGTGCGAAACGAGCTCGTAGCGAATCGGCAGCTATAAATGGAAGAAGAAATGGGGCTCGGTGTAAAATGGGCTGCTGATTCACTATGAGCCCATCTCATAGAATGGCATCGAATTTTACAGCACAGAAACTGATGTAGACCAATTTCACCCCAGCATCTCCAAGGTGGGGAGAGGTGTTCAACTCTTGCAGCTGCTTTTATCTATTTATAAAAAAGCACTGTTAGAAGCAGACTTTTGGGGAACTTCCCGAAAACGAGGGATTTCCTCTGTAATTTGACAAGGCTTTTTTTAAACTGCATTCTACTAGTTTAAAACATTAAGTAGGGATCTAGCGGCTTTTTGGGGTTCCCACAAAATTATGACCGGTTGCTTTTAAAATAGCCACACAGATGTGAAATCTGTGCTTCTCAGTGTGTCCCAGTGGATATCAGTTGCTGGATTTAAGTTCCATCTCTTTCCCTAAACTAAATCCCTAGGAGTCAGATCCATTAGACTGCAAGAGACTTTTCAGTTTTCCCTTTTGATCTCCTAAAATCACCTGGGATCTATTGAATAATTGCACATTGCTTTTCCCATTCCTCCAATTAATTAATTGGTTCTTGCGTCATAGATGGCATAATGTTGGGGCACGCAACATTGTGTTACATGTGTAAAGTGGAATGACTTGTGGTTCTGCACAACCGTTTTTTAAATGGGGAATAGTTTAGTTTGAACCATAAATAGTCCAGTTTCTTAAAAGTTTTAAACACAGACCAGTTCAGACTGTTTATTGATAGTTGGTGGTTTTAGTTTTTAGTCTAGACTTTAAGTGGGCTAAACATTTTTTTAAACATGAGAATCCTCAAGTTTTTATCTTAAAGTAAGTGCCACCGTTGGTATAATTTGGTCATGGTGCTAGTTATCCCAACATGAAGCCATTCTTCACTTGTTACATTCAGCATACTAGGCCTTATCTAGCCAGTCATACATCAAAAATGTCTTAAAAGTCAGCAGTTTTTAAAAGAATTCAGGCCAGATCTATGGGCTCTCCCATTCAGCATTATATAAGAATATGCCTGGCAGTCAAACTCATTTTACTTCTCCTGGCATTAACAGTAGTTCTTTAATGAACTCTGAGAAGAACTTTCTACACATTCTCTAATTTTCATCCCAACATGTTGATTTTCTTCTTTAAAAGATTTTAGATTCTGCGTTTTTTGTAACCAACCTCATACCATTACTGACTGCATTATACCTTGCTCCAGTGCCTGCTCCTGAACCTTATGCAAGCTGTCGGATACAGCCAGAGTTCATCTGGTTCATCTGTGGTGTCGACCTCCCACCGTCCTGGTCGAAATGACAGAAAATTAATAGGATGAGGAGTTATCAGAAAAATGAGACCGTGGGCATATTCCTCTTCGCAGTCTTTTTTCTTGAAATAAATCGCACACTGATATTGATTTTGCAACCATTCTCATTAGGCAAAACATCCCCAAAGTATTTGAGGTACCTAACGGACACAAGGACCGTACCATCACTGTACAGCACTGGAACAGTATGTGGGAGGAAGGGATCAGATGAAGTTAGTGGAGATTGATTTGTTGTACCTGACTCCAATATAACATATCTCTTCTGTACTACGAATAAGTTGCTGCAGATTCCACATGACTGGTTGAAGAGGGCATCCTGTGAGGAGGCTGAAGGGTAACTCTTATCTTGAAAAGCACAGGACTTCTCGGAAATCCAGAGAATGTCCAGATGAGACCTTCAGGAAGTATGAGGCGATGCATTTTGGTAAAAAAAACTAACAGCAGTAATTATACTCTGAATGGAGGTAAGCTCAGTGCTGTGGAAGAGCAGAGAGACCTGGGGGTACAGGTTCACAGGACATTAAAGGTAGCACCTCAGGTTGATAAGACCTTAAAAAAAGCTAATGGAATTCTAGGATTTATCTCGAAATATAGGATATAAAAGTCAAGAGGTAACAATGAGTCTATATATACCATTAATAAGACCTCAGTTAGAGTATTATATGTAGTACTGGGCTTCAGACTACAGGAAGGATATTGAGGCTTTAGAGAGGATACAACACAGATTCACTAGGATGCTGCCTGGTATGAGGAAATATAAATATGAAGAAAGACTAGAAAAATTGGGTCGGTTTGTAGTTAGAGCAATGGAGATTATGGGGTGATATGATAGAAATGTTTAAAATTATGAAAGGATGGGACAGGATAGATAGAAGCAAAAGGTTACCAGTAGTTGAGGGGTCAAGAACAAGTGGACTGAGGCAGGGGCGGAGACTGATGATACTATGGAGGTGGAAGGAGACCGGCTTTGTGATGGAGCAGATATGGTTTTGGAATCTCAGCTCAAGGTCAAATAGGATGCCGAGGCTACGAGCAGTCTGGTTCAGCCGAGACAGGGGCCGGGAAGAGGGTTGGAGTCGGTGGCTAAGGAACGGAGTTAGTGGCGGAGCCCAAGACAATGGCTTCGGTCTTCTCAATTGGAGGAAATTTTGGCTCATCCAGGACTGGCCATCAGATAAGCAGGATGATAACACAGAGGCGAAGGGGAAACAATAATCTTGTGGTAATCAAACTTAGCATTCACACCCAAAGAGTAAAATATTATTCAATGGCTTTGGACCAATAAAATAGTTCCAGACTGGAATAACCTGATAAACAAGAGTAAAACAGGCCCATATACATTTACAAGTTTACACAACTAGTAAAATTGCATTAAGATCATTTAAGTAAACATGTTACTGCAAGCGAAGCATTTTTATCATAAAATATGTCATGTCTGTTAAGTACATCATGCCCATCTTATCTGTGTATTTTCTTCTAAATTGATTAAATGTTTTAAGCCTCTGTGGTCCCCAATTTCCTCGTGGCCTGTAATGGAGGGCTGGTGTAAAAGGGGCAGGTGATGGGGATGAAAAATTGGGCCAGATTTGTGTCCCGACGAGCGGAGTATGGGAATTCATGCTGGAGATGGCGACGGGTGTAAGTTCCGTCCACCCCATTGAAAGTCTGACATCGAGAACGAGTTTGGGGCCAGCAGAATTGCATCAACTACCAAAATTCCCACTGCTCCTGACTACTGTCCCACAAGCAGCCAGGATGGCAGCAAGAAGCTGGCATCCAGATCAATGATGGGGCATAACTGGTGATCACGGGGGCGTTCCAGGCCATGACCCCAGCCTGGAACACTGCAGGAAATTATAAACTGGCATTCAATTAAATCATTCCTCTTATAAAGGGAGCTGATTTAAATAGTTCTTGCAATTTTCAGCCAGTCTCGCTGGCTTATCTTCCATGCAACTGTACAACACTGTATTTTGTCCCCCTCCCCCCCCCCCCCCCCTTCTAGTGGGGGCCCAAAATTCCCACATACAGATGCGCCCCTTTTGATATAAATGGCCTAACAGCAGTCTGCTTTTTGAAGGCCCAGTCAGCGTGTCAGCATTTGCTGACAATAATCAGTGTGGACTGAGACCCCTCTGTCCTCAGCACCACTGCTTGAGTCTTGTTGTGAATGGAGCTGTTCCGCGAACAGACTTCACGGCAGAACAAGCTCCTGTATACCCTTCAGTCCTTGTGACCCAACTCTGGGCTCCCAGCACTGGCTTCAATGCCAAAGCCTCTGGCTTTGTAATTCCTGTTCAGCTTCACCAACCGGCTCAGCCCAAGATCTCTGTGGGTCAAAATTCTCACAAGAAGAGGAGCTCCCAACTATAGGGGGTGATTTTACGAGGCAAATGCGAGTGCGTTGGGGGCAGGGGGGGGCTCCGAAAATTGTGCAAATCCCGTTCGGGTTCGGCAATTAAAGCCGGCGGGATGACAGTTGAAGGGTCAAATGCAAATCATTGACATTCTTAAGGCACTTTACCTGTGACAGATAAAGGGATTAGAAAGATCTTTGACTTACCTGGGCAGCTTGCCCACCACTTCTGACTTACGCCTGGTCAAACCAGACGTGAAGGGCTGGATCAGGGAAAAAGGAACTAAATAAATTTAATAAAAAACCATGCAAGGAAGTGAAAACACTAAATGAACCTACCTTTGAAACCTGCTCCGATGTCCGATGTCTCCCGCTCCGATGTCTCCTCTTCACCCTCCTGATTTCTCCCGCTTCACCCTCCCGATATCCCCCTCTTCACCCTCCTGATCTTCCCCTCTCCCCCCAATGTCCACCTTTTCACCCTCCCGATCTTCCCCCTCTGCCCCCTCCCGATCTTCCCTCAGTCCCAGCAGAGGAGACAGAGGGGCATTCTGGGAGAAGTCGGCTCAGTGACCTCCACTGAACAGTGGGTAGCAGAAGAACTGGTGTCGAGGAGCAGTTACTCAGGGCATGGATGGGTACATGGGACTGGGATGTTATAGCTATTACTGAAACATGGCTAAGGGAGGGGCAGGACTGGCAGCTCAATGTTCCAGGGTACAGATGCTATAGGAAAGATAGAGCAGGAGGTAAGAGAGGAGGGGGAGTTGCGTTCTTGATTAGGGAGAACATCACGGCAGTAGTGAGAGGGGATATATCCGAGGGTTCGCCAACTGAGTCTATATGGGTAGAACTGAAAAATAAGAAGGGAGAGATCACTTTGATAGGATTGTACTACAGACCCCCAAATAGTCAACGGGAAATTGAGGAGCAAATATGTAAGGAGATTACAGACAGCTGCAAGTAAAATAGGGTGGTAATAGTAGGGGACTTTAACTTTCCCAACATTGACTGGGACAGCCATAGCATTAGGGGCTTGGATGGAGAGAAATTTGTTGAGTGTATTCAGGAGGAATTTCTCATTCAGTATGTGGATGGCCTGACTAGAGAGGGGGCAAAACTTGACCTCCTCTTGGGAAATAAGGAAGGGCAGGTGACAGAAGTGTTAGTGAGGGATCACTTTGGGACCAGTGATCATAATTCCATTAGTTTTAAGATAGCTATGAAGAAGGATAGGTCTGGCCCAAAAGTTAAAATTCTAAATTGGGGAAAGGCCAATTTTGATGGTATTAGACAGGAACTTTCAGAAGTTGATTGGGAGAGTCTGTTGGCAGGCAAAGGGACGTCTGGTAAGTGGGAGGCTTTCAAAAGGGTTCAGGGTAAGCACATTCCTTATAAAGTGAAGGGCAAGGGTGTAAGAAGTAGGGAACCTTGGATGACTCGGGAGATTGAGGCCCTAGTCAAAAAGAAGAAGGAGGCATATGACATGCATAGACAGCTGGGATCAAGTGGATCCCTTGAAGAGTATAGAGATTGCCGGAGTAGAGTTAAGAGAGAAATCAGGAGGGCAAAAAGGGGACATGAGATTGCTTTGGCAGATAAGGCAAAGGAGAATCCAAAGAGCTTCTACAAATACATAAAGGGCAAAAGAGTAACTAGGGAGAAAGTAGGGCCTCTGAAGGATCAACAAGGTCATCTATGTGCGGAACCACAAGAGATGGGTGAGATCCTAAATGAATATTTTGCATCGGTATTTACGGTTGAGAAAGGCATGGATGTTTGGGAACTTGGGGAAATAAATAGTGATGTCTTGAGGAGTGTACATATTACAGAGAGGGAGGTGCTGGAAGTCTTAACGCGCATCAAGGTAGATAAATCTCCGGGACCTGATGAAATGTATCCCAGGACGTTATGGGAGGTTAGGGAGGAAATTGCGGGTCCCCTAGCAGAGATATTTGAATCATCCACCGCTACAGGTGAAGTGCCTGAAGATTGGAGGGTAGCAAATGTTGTGCCTTTGTTTAAGAAGGGCGGCAGGGAAAAGCCTGGGAACAACAGACCGGTGAGCCTGACATCTGTAGTGGGTAAGTTGTTAGAGGGTATTCTGAGAGACAGGATCTACAGGCATTTCGAGAGGCAGGGACTGATTAGGAACAGTTAGCATGGTTTTGTGAGAGGAAAATCATGTCTCACGAATTTGATTGAGTTTTTTGAAGGGGTAACCAAGAAGATAGATGAGGGCTGTGCAGTAGACGTGGTCTACATGGACTTTAGCAAAGCCTTTGACAAGGTACCGCATGGTAGGTTGTTACATAAGATTAAATCTCACGGGATCCAAGGTGAAGTAGCCAATTGGATACAAAATTGGATTGACGACAGAAGACAGAGGGTGGTTGTAGAGGGTTGTTTTTCAAACTGGAGGCCTGTGACCAGCGGTGTGCCTCAGGGATCGGTGCTGGGTCCGCTGTTATTTGTTATTTATATTAATGATTTGGATGAGAATTTAGGAGGCATGGTTAGTAAGTTTGCAGATGACACCAAGATTGGTGGCATTGTGGACAGTGAAGAAGGTTATCTAGGATTGCAACGGGATCTTGATAAATTGGGCCAGTGGGCCGATGAATGGCAGATGGAGTTTAATTTAGATAAATGTGAGGTGATGCATTTTGGTAGATCGAATCGGGCCAGGACCTACTCCGTTAATGGTAGGGCGTTGGGGAGAGTTATAGAACAAAGAGATCTAGGAGTACAGGTTCATAGCTCCTTGAAAGTGGAGTCACAGGTGGATAGGGTGGTGAAGAAGGCATTCGGCATGCTTGGTTTCATTGGTCAGAACATTGAATACAGGAGTTGGGATGTCTTGTTGAAGTTGTACAAGACATTAGTAAGGCCACACTTGGAATACTGTGTACAGTTCTGGTCACCCTATTATAGAAAGGATATTATTAAACTAGAAAGAGTGCAGAAAAGATTTACTAGGATGCTACCGGGACTTGATGGTTTGACTTATGGGAGAGGTTGGATAGACTGAGACTTTTTTCCCTGGAGAGTAGGAGGTTAAGGGGTGATCTTATAGAAGTCTATAAAATAATGAGGGGCATAGATAAGGTAGATAGTCAAAATCTTTTCCCAAAGGTAGGGGAGTCTATAACGAGGGGGCATAGATTTAAGGTGAGAGGGGAGAGATACAAAAGGGTCCAGAGGGGCACTTTTTTTCACTCAAAGGGTGGTGAGTGTCTGGAACGAGCTGCCAGAGGCAGTAGTAGAGGCGGGTACAATTTTGTCTTTTGAAAAGCTTTTGGACAGTTACATGGGTAAGATGGGTATAGAGGGATATGGGCCAAGTGCAGGCAATTGGGACTAGCTTAGTGGTATAAACTGGGCGACATGGACATGTTGGGCCGAAGGGCCTGTTTCCATGTTGTAAACTTCTATGATTCTATGATTCTATGAATGTCCTCCTGATCTTCCCCTCTGCCCCCCCCCGATCTTCCCCCCTCCCCCCCCACCAGTCTTCCAGTCCAGCACCGCGTCTCGCTCTCTCTCTTTCTCGCCCCCCCCCCCCCCACCCTCACGTTGCAGCTCCTGATGGCAGCCAGCCTGTCAATCAGTCTCGCTGCCAGGCACGAAACCAGGAGAGGACGTTAACCACTATCAATCAACGTACGATCACATCAGAAACGGTAAGCTTGGTTCATGCGCGTTTGCAACGCGCCCAATCTTCCCCTCCGTGTCAACCCGCCTCCCCGCTAATATCGGGGCTATAGTATATGGAGGCTGGTATCACGTCTACCAGCGGGATTCAAGGAGGAGCATAGCTTGGCTGACAGGAGTGAATAGGCGGCGATGAATGGGAGATGGAAGAGGGAAGGAAGTGGAGAAATGGATGGTAATGAAGGAGAGAAGGAAGGGGACAGAAGCTGGGAGCAGCAGTTTGGGGGTGGGGGAGGACGAACAGTGCCAATCTTAACTGAGATGATGAAAAGGAAGAGCGCCAACATTAACTGAGGGGTGGGGAGAACAACTAAATCATGAACTGGAGAAGGGAGAAAGAGTGCTACCTGAACTGAGGGATTGAAGCAAGATAAAAGTGGCAGCTTGTGCTAGGTGCAAGCAGACTGCCAGGTTGAGTTTGGGGGAGGAGAGAGATAATAGTGCCAGTGTGAACCAGGACGGGTAGGAAGAGGAGAGAGTCTGTGTGACGAGCAGGGAGTTGGATGGTGTGGCACTGTGAGCTGGGGCAGGGGAGAGGTTGAATGTGGGAGCGTAACCATTGAGGTAATCTTTGGAGAAGTGATGGCCTGATTGATCTGTTGAAAATTCAAATTACATTGTTTGTTTTTCAATTTTGTTGTATAAAAGTGCTCAAATTAACAAGGATGCATCATATTAAATGCAAAAATTCGAATTTTTTCCAAGAGAGCGCCCAAAGCCCTATAAATGAAACATCAATTTTGTGCCTACAAATTTTGGATTTTCCCTTTGGACTTGAATGTATTTCTGCTATTTTTTTTCTGTATGCACAGACATGTTGTGCACATTTCAGTTATAAAGCCTTTATAACTATTATGGGGTAATTTTCACTTTCAGCGGTGGATGAAAACTAGTGTTAGGAGATTGGCCGCCCATTATACACCTCACCCGACGTTGCTCTCCATTATTATTACTGTAGTAATTCTACTCAACTGGCAGGAGTCGCTTTGCTGCTGTGACATTAACCTTAAACTAGAAAAGTGACAGTCTGAAATCAATCTACGCCTATAAAACACAATTGAGCAAGTATTTCTTTTTGAGCCCAAGGATTGCATCACTTCTGAGTCAGCTGTATTGCCCAATACTCACAGACAACCTATAAATAATGATGGAAATAATGATTGTTTCCATGGAAGGCTTCACTCAGCATTGTGAAAATAAATAATAAAAAAATCAGATCGCGGTGAAAATCAGACGACCAGGAGGCTGCCAAACTACACCAGCAGAAGACTGCTGGCAGTAAAGTAATTCTGTTGGTGGGTGTTACGAGGGTCTCGCGGCTGCGAAGGACTGGGTGGGGGAGCCCGGGGAAGCAGAGGCTCCTGCTCCTCCTGGCCCCACCAAAGAAAGTATTTTTTTAACTCACCTTAGGGAGCCTCCCGGCTTCCCGACAGCTTTACCTGGTGGATGTGGCTTTAACAGCAACCCCGTTCAGCGGTGGGTCAAAAGGCCATTGGCTTTCCATGTACGTCACTGGGCATCGACGTGCATTGATTAATGGGGCTGCTCCCAGAGTCCAGCTGGAGCCTCATCGGCCACCAAAACCAGCGGCGTTAAAATTGGGAATCGGTGGCAACGGAGCGGGAAATGGAGCCGCTGATTCCCTTAAATATTCCCTTGCCCCTTTCCCACCAATTGGGGAGAGTTAAAATTCCCCCATTGACTTAGTGGAAACAAAACTTGGATAGGAAAGCATATCGCCCATTTTACGCCCCAGCCGAAGTTGAAAGTTTCGCCCGATGGCTTGGAAGGCATGTCTGATCGCTGGGACTTTCCTGCATCCCCAGTAGACTATCTTAGGTGCATTCCCCTGAAGTTGAGACTGAGACATGCCATCTGAGCAGAGGAAGCTTTACCCTTCATCCAGTGGTACTATAACTGATCTATCAGTGCACGGCTCTGAAACTGGGTGCCAGAAATGGAGTTGTTCCATTCTCTAAACTGACACCTCTTAGGTTCACGAGCACAAAAATGTAGGTTTAGGTTGCTTTTGCCCAGTTCCATAAAAATTATTTATCTTTCCTTTCCTCAAAGTACTGCCATCAAGATAACTTATTTTAATGAATTTCCCTATCTGTTACTACCAAGTTGTTTCCTGTGGCATCCTCTTCAGCTGGAGTACTGTGTCCAATTCTGAGCATCACACTTTAGGGAGGATGCCAAGGCCTCAGAGAGGATGAAGAGGAAATTTATCAGAATGTTACCAGGAATGAGGAACTTCAGTTATGTGGAGAGACTAGAGAAGCTGGGATTGTTTTCTTTAGAGCAAAGACGGCTTAGGGGAGATTTAATAAAGGTGTTCAAAATTATGAGGGGTTTTGATGCAGCAAATAAGGAGAAATTGTTTCCACTGGCAGGAGGGACGGTAACCAGAGGACAAAGATTTAAGGTAATTGGCAAAAGAACCAGAGGGAAGATGAGGAGATTTTTTTTTACGCAGCAAGTTGTTATAATCTGGAATGCACTGCCTGAAAGGGTGGTGGAAGCAGATTCAGTAGTAACTTTCAAAAGAGAATTGGATAAATACTTGAAATGGAAACATTTTGCAGGACTACGGGGAAAGAGCAGGGGAGTGGAACTAATTGGATAGCTCTTTCAAAGAGCTGGCACAGGCACGATGGGCCGAATTGCGTCCTTCTGAGCGATAAGATTTGATGATTTTATGGCTTAAAATTGTATCAGAAGTTTGACCTTTCACTCTGCTGAGATGTTCAGGTAACATTTCAACTCCCTTTAGCTAACAAAGAATTTTTACCACGATTGCGTTTTCTCTTAACCTTTAATGATGAGTTCAAGTAGTGCTTTTAATTTTAAGCAAAAAAAATCTTATGTTTTAATACCTTATGTGAAGTAAAGTGCAAACGACAAACCACTTTATTGACTGATTGGGCTGATGGTCTTTCATGATTTTTTACCTTTGGGCCTCGCTGACCTGTTAAAGATATCACCATGAAGGAAGGCCACTGCCACTTCTTCCAGACTCTGAAATACTGCAAACATTGTGTATTATTTGATATATGCATGTACCAAGAGGAGGGGCACCAGTGAGCGTTTGGTGTGTGGGTAAAAAGAAGGTGGAGAAATTGTCCTATTCCTTTTGGCTTTACATGAAACCCTTTAAAGTTTACAGGTGTGATTAAGTATAAAGTACTATAGTCGTAATCACTAAACAAAATAAAATATTCCACAGAAAATATCCAGGTGGTGCCCTTTGATAGGCTACATAATTTATAGCTTACACAAGCATTCAGAAGTTCTAGTCATATGATTAAGTGGGCCACCAGCTAACATGTGCTGCATTTCTACTGATCTTATGCCACCTGACGCATTGGGTCTCAAGCAGCTAGCGGCAAACTCAACCTAAACCTACCAGATTTATTATAGAGTCTACCCAGCTGCGACTGGTCTACACCGCTGCAGTGTGAGTCCCTTAGGGATCCTCACATAACGCCAGTACTGAGATGCACATACATTATTCATTGTCCCACCCACTGCCACGTATATGCTGGCATCACAGGCCTGTACTTTGTATATGTGCACTGGTCAGACAGTCATAGCTAGTCTGCACATTCCCAGAACGTCAGGATTCTGCTATTTACTTTAATCCAATTTTCCTGCCTTTCCTCCTACCTGTTAATAGACTTCTTCCTCAAGCTTTTATCTAATTCTCTCTTAAATGTTGTGATTGATTTCACTTGAACAGATACTTGGGATAATTCATTCCATATCCTAATAACTTGCAGTGAGCAAAAAATTGTTCTGACCTCTCCCTTTTCTGCCTCTAGTAATGTCCCCAAATTTGGGCCCTTGCTAAAGATTCACTAAACTGCATAAATAATCTTTCACTACTTACCCTTTCAAATCTTCTCAAATTTTGAGCCATTTTGTTAGGTGCTTAAAGGTACTACTCAGAAAGTACCAGATTTGCATATTTTTCAATATGTTTTACTACAAGGGAGAGCAGTTGGTCAGTTTTGATCATTTTAATTCACCACAACCACTTACCAGCTGGAAGTGCAATTAACGCATGCACATAAATTAATACATTCATTTGTTAAATGTCCACGGTTTCCTTGGAGTAGACAGGGGAGAAATTATGATGTGTCTCGCACCTTTTCAGGGTCCAAAATGGGCGCCACAAAGTCAAATTCAGAAGCTAGACATTCCTTGCTGGAGGGCACATGAAGCCATATTGGTGCAGGTGCCTGATAGGCGTCCCTAGTGGCCGCCTGCAACAAATGTTGGCATTATTTAAATATGATAATAAGGGTGTTGTGTCTAAATCAGGGCTCTTCTGATAAATTGATGTCCATGCGCACCTGAAGCGTCACTTCCATAACCCGTCCAGCAAATCATGGCAGGAACAATCGGGACACAGCTTTCGCAAAGGGTTCCTCACCTCCATTAAGGTAAGTCCCTGGTTAGTTATTGTAGGCTTCTAGGTTGTTTTTGATTACTTTGGCTAAAGTTTGGCTATGAAATGCAGGTCCTGAACTCTTCCCCAGGATTTGTTTATTCTCAATGACTGAACGTGGGAATGCTTCTGGGCTTATCCTTGAGGCTCCCAAATCAGGAGGAAGAGCAGCAGCAAAGAAGGCAGAAAACCAGGGGGCCATTGCAGCTTTTGCTCTGCCTGTCATTGTCCACAATTGTCAGTGACCTTTAAGAGGTGCAGACTGCTATGAAATAGCGTCAGCATTGCACTAAATTGCCGCCTCTGATTAGATGTGCTGTCAAATGAGCAGGATGAGTAGCGCTGGCATACCGCCTATTTTATTTAAATGAATGAAAGGGATGAATTTTGGAGCGTTCTTTGCGGGCAGGTGATTGGGCGTGTGGTCCAAGCACAGTGCCCATTCTGTGCATGAAAACTCGCTAAAAGCAATTTCTATGCCAACATCTTTCATCTATGTCTGCAGAAAGTATAAGACACACTGCAACTTAAAACAGCTTAACTATGTTTTATGTTGCTGTTCATTACCTTGTCTTCCTCAACCATGTACATGCTCCTAGATCACGCCCAAATCCAGGTTTCTTCCTGGTTGCATCTACCACACAGGACGAAATCAAGTATACTGACACCAATGGAATAGATGAGTCTGTCATAAAACATAGAAGTAGAATTTATCTAACTACACTACAACATTACCTCCAATCTTTCAGTTCTACACAACTAGGAAATACCTTCAAAGAACTATAGTTTTAAAAAGAGTCCTCAGGTGTTGTAAAAACAATAACGTCTATTTGAGACAGACAGAGAGTTCTATTAATTAACAACAGCTTACGCTTATATTAGGATAGAATTTTTACATTTGCACTTCAAATACAGAGCATCACACAAAAGTGCATATTGACAATATGGATTGGAGAGGATTTCATGCTTGCTGTACAGCCTTCCTGATTTTCCACCCATTAACTTAGATGGACAGTAAATCTGGCGAGCTGTGTAATGCTATCCTCTATACACAATGATATGTGTTCCGAGTGTGCCATGCTCTGCGCCCGAACCGCAAATGGGGAAAGTTACACACGTAATGCCTCAATCACAGCAAAAACATCCCAAGGTGCTTCACAAGAGAGGGGAGAAATCAGGCGCTGCACAGTATTTGGGAGAAGAGGTTAGGGGGGGAGATGACCAAAAGTGAGGTCAAAGCAAAAGATTGTAAGGAGACTTCTGAAGGTGCAGAACGAAGAAGCAAGGCAAAAGGGTTTAGGGAGTGCAGGGTTGTAATGGCCGAATGTTCTGCTGCTGATGGTGGAACATTAGCTGAGGGGGAGAAATGCACATTTAAAAGTGGTTTTAACATTATGGAATCCCTTTCTTGTGCGTTCAAAAACATGCCGACGACTTCTTACAGTATTCGTCAACAACAATTTCTTGTTTTGTGTAATGTTACTGCATAGAGGTTGCTATACCAACAAACTGTGTATAGTGTTAGGATTAGTATTTGCGGTTCAGGTAAGTCACATGAAAGGAAGTTAATTCTTACTTGTTGAAGATGCCCATGCAAATCTAGACTTACCAACAATTTGTGCTGATTTTATGGGTGTTGTTTGTCATAACTTTATATATTGCGATACTAAACTGGAGATTCTGATGGGTGGGAACTGTCCTCTCCTGCCAACATTCATCATGTGAGAAGAGACTGAAAAATAGTTTCTTTGTGTAGTTGCCAGTTCATTGCCCAGGGCCATTTCCCACTCCACATTTCTTGCTGGCACAGAATGGCAAGCTTCATTAGACATGTATACTCCAAGTAAATGAGGGTGTGACAAAAGCAAAGCTTCATCTTTCTTCAAACCATAAAATCTCTATTGTATTTTTTTACCTGAATTTTAGATAGGCGAATATATAATTGAGTTTAAAATGAAACTCTTGATGAAAAGATTTCTTTGGTTTTTGCATGGAGTGAAGTGGAACAAATGTGCAAATGCTTTCTGTAGCTAGCTGCTGGTTTCAAAGAGAGTTGACCTGCTTTTTTTTAATGGGGGTTATTTATAACTAGGAAGTTTTTTTTTCATTCATGGGATGTGGACAGTGGTGAAGGGAGTGAATGTTTAGGGTGGTGGAAGGAGTGCCAATCAAGGCTGCTTTGTCCTGGATGGTGTCGAGCTTCTTGGGTGTTGTTGGAGCTGCACTCAGCCAGGCAAGTGGAGAGTATTCCATCACACTCCTGACTTGTGCCTTGTAGATGGTGGAAAGGCTTTAGGGAGTCAGGAGGTGAGTCACTCGCTGCAGAATACCCAGCCTCTGACCTGCTCTTTTTTTTTATTCGTTCATGGGATTGGGGCGTCGCTGAGAAGGCCAGCATTTATTGCCCATCCCTAATTACCCTTGAGAAGGTGGTGGTGAGCCGCCTTCTTGAACCGCTACAGTCCGTGTGGTGAAGGTTCTCCCATAGTGCTGTTAGGAAGGGAGTTCCAGGATTTTGACCCAGCGACGATGAAGGAACGGCGATATATTTCCAAATCGGGATGGTGTGTGACTTGGAGGGGAACGTGCAGGTGGTGTTGTTCCCATGTACCTGCTGCTCTTGTCCTTCTAGGTGGTAGAGGTCGTGGGTTTGGGAGGTGCTGTCGAAGAAGCCTTGGCGAGTTGCTGCAGTGCATCCTGTGGATGGTACACACTGCAGCCACTGTGCACCGGTGGTGAAGGGAGTGAATGTTTCGGGTGGTGGATGCGGTGCCAATCAAGCAGGCTGCTTTGTCCTGGATGGTGTCGAGCTTCTTGAGTGTTGTTGGAGCTGCACTCATCCAGGCAAGTGGAGAATATTCCATCACATTCCTGACTTGTGCCTTGTAGATAGCGTAAAGGCTTTGGGGAGTCAGGAGGTGAGTCACTCGCTACAGAATACCCAGCCTCTGACCTGCTCTTTTAGCCACAGTATTAATGTGGCTGGTCCACTTAAATTTCTGGTCAATGGTGACCCCCAGGATGTTGACTGTGGGGGATTTGACGATGGTAATGCTGTTGAATGTCAAGGGGAGGTGGTTAGACTCTCTCTTGTTGGAGATGGTCATTGCCTGGCACTTGTCTGGCGTGAATGTTACTTGCTGCTTATCAGCCCAAGCCTGGATATTGTCCAGGTCTTGCTGCATGCGGGCACGGACTGTTTCGTTTTCTGAGGGGTTCCAAATGGAACTGAACACTGTGCAATCGTCAGCAAACATACCCATTTCTGAACTTTTGATGGAGGGAAGGTCATTGATGAAGCAGCTGAAGATGATTGGGCCTTGGACACTGCATTGAGGAACTCCTGCAGCAATGTCCTGGGGCTGAGATGATTGGCCTCCAACAACCACTACCATCTTCCTTTGTGCTAGGTATGACTCCAGCCACTGGAGAGTTTTCCCCCTGATTCCCATTGACTTCAATTTTACTAGGGCTCCTTGGTGCCACACTCGGTCAAATGTTGCCTTGATGTCAAGGGCAGTCACTCTCTCTTCACCTCTCGAATTCAGCTCTTTTGTCCATGTTTGAACCAAGGCTGTAATGAGGTCTGGAGCCGAGTGGTCCTGGCGGAACCCAAACTGAGCATCGGTGAGCAGGTTATTAATGAGAAAGTGCCGCTTGATAGCACTGTCGATGACACCTTCCATCACTTTGCTGATGATTGAGAGTAGACTGATGGGGCGGTAATTGGCCGGATAGGATTTGTCCTACTTTTTGTGGACAGGACATACCTGGGCAATTTTCCACATTGTCGGGTAGATGCCAGTGTTGTAGCTGTACTGGAACAGTTTGGCTAGAGGCGCAGCTTGTTCTGGAGCACAGGTCTTCAGTGCTACAGCTGAGATGTTGTCGGGGCCCATAGCCTTTGTTGTATCGAGTACATTCAGCTGTTTCTTGATATCACGTGGATTGCATTGAACTGGCTGAAGACTGGCTTCTATGATGGTGGGGATCTCAGGAGGAGGCCGAGATGGATAATACGCTCGGCACTTCTGGCTGAAGATGGTTGCAAATGCTTCAGCCATGTCTTTTGCACTCACGTGCTGGACTCTGCCATCATTGAGGATGGGGATCAGACCATGTTTGTTTGATTAATACCTCAGGTTGTTGAAATGATAGTGTATGCAATTTTGCATTGTGGTAGTAGACAGAAGTTGTAGGGGTGAAATTAGTCTTTTCATTGACTTGAATAGAAAGGAAAATTGGGTGGAACATGAAATGAACTACTGATTCACTATCATCCATTTTCCACTATTGCCCAAGACCAATCTCACCCCCATTGTCTGCGATGGCCACAGGCATGAAGGGGATGTCATGCCAAACAAAATTTCAAAGACTATTTTTCAGACTTGCCTCGTAAACAACTCTGCAGACAGGGGACTAGCATTACCTGGCATTTTTCCTCAGGTGTGCCGTCTTCATATTTGCAGTCAGCTTTGTCCATCGTTGAGCAAATCACTCAGTCAACTATTTCATGTCATGCATCTTGGATGGCCTTTCTCATAGGAGGATGCCCTTGAATGTCAATTAGGGCAAACCTCCATTGTTTTACTGCATGTATCAGCACTTCAAATATGCCCATGCGTTTGGTAAGAAATAAAAGCAAATTATGGAATAAGAGTTTAGACCAGATGATTAATTTATTTGAATTTTCAAATGTTTCTTGAAGTTCTTTCATTTCTTTAATGTATTTTATTTGTAAGTTATGAGAGGAAACATTAAATAAGATGTTGCTGCAGCTGGCTCTTTACAACCTATTGAGGTAGCTATTTACAAAAATCTCCCTATCTTACAAATTTCAGACCTAAACAGAATTTTCTTTTCAATGCAAAACGTAAGTAAGTGTTTTAAAGTAAATGAAAGATGCAGAGCAATTTGCATCATTGCAATGCAAAATATTTTAGCTCAGTGTTCACTGTTCAATACAAATAGGTGGAATAGTGGAAGTGGGGAGCATCCATATAAAATCCTGAGGCAAAAAATTAGGATAGATGGTAGCAGATATTTCTTTTCACAGAACGATCACCCTCTGCAACACACTACCAAAGGATACAGGGAGTATGGATTCCCTACAGTTCTTCGAAAGGGAGCCGGACAAGTCCTGAGAAAGGAGGTTAAACAGGGTAAGTTGCGGGTTAGCTAAGATTAGAACTAATGAACCTAGAGATTTGTTTGATTGTCTTAGGGAGTCAGAGAGAAATTTCCTGGAGTTTTTGCTAAATTAGTTTTTTTTTTGTATTTCCAGGGGATTTCATGTTTGGGGGGGACATGGCTGGAGCATGTCTGCAAGGAGTGGGCTTAATGGGCCAGACCCACCTTCTCCTGTCTTTCTTATGTTTGTATGTATGTTCACATAAAACTGATGTGGAGATGCCGGTGATGGACTGGGGTTGACAATTGTAAACAATTTTACAACACCAAGTTATAGTCCAGCAATTTTATTTTAAATTCACAAGCTTTCGGAGATTTTCTCCTTCCTCAGGCAAATGGAAACATTTGCCTGAGGAAGGAGAAAATCTCCGAAAGCTTGTGAATTTAAAATAAAATTGCTGGACTATAACTTGGTGTTGTAAAATTGTTTACACATAAAACTGGACACTTGCTTTCTTTGATTGTGCACTCTTTATACAACTGTATGGAATTTATTCCCCGCTTGCCTATTTCTAGGACACTAATTCTTCTAAGGGTGAACCCAGAAATTCAGGCACGAACAGCTGTATGATGGGCAGGTGCCCCACTATGACCCATTTCCACCTTGGGTGCACTCATCTCAGAAATTCTGCCCTTAAGTGTAGTTAACTCAGTAATTTTAAAAGTTCAATCTGTCCACAAACAATGTATTTGCCAAATTCTGTGTAATTGCCAACTTTTCAAAAGTATTTCCAATGAGGCATTAACCTAGATGGTGAAGTTTGGGAGGATTTGATCATAGAAAATATCAGCAACAACAACTTGCATTTATATTGTACCTTTAACATCGAAAAAGATCCCAAGGCACTTCATAGAGGCATAATCAAACAGAGAAATGGCTGCCAAGCCAAAGAAGGAGATATTAAGAGAGGTGACCAAAAGCTCTGTCAAAGTGATGGGTTTTAAGGAAGCTTTTTAAGGAGGAGAGGGAGTTTAAGAGATGGAGAGGTTTAGGGAGGGAATTCCAGAGCATGAGACCTAAACAGCAAAAGTCACGGCTGTCAATGGTGGGGCGAAGGGAGGAGAGGATGCACAAGAGACCAGAGGCAAAAGAACAGAGTTTAGGAGGGAGATGTAGGGCTGGAGAAGGTTACAGAGATAGGGTGTGCTGAGCCCATACTGAGAATTTTAAATGAGAGGTAATGGGGGACCGGGGGTCAATGTAGGTCAGCGAGCACTGGGGTGACAGGTGAGCTGGACCTGGCGCGGGATTAGATATGAGTTTTGGATGAGCTGAAGTTTACAGAGGGCGGGGGATGGGACGTCAGCTGGGCAAGTATTGGAATAGTCAGGTTTGGAGGTGACAAAGGCATGAATGAGGGTACTCCTTCACTATCCTGTACACATACAAAATTCCCAGGAATGCTCCCTCTTGAGAGGGATGTGATGATAAGTAGGCAGCCACATATAATGACATTGGGGGTGATTTTAACCCCCAAGAACGCGTGGGTTCGGGATGGATGGGAGTTGAAAATAGTTGTTTTTTTGGGTCGCAGCTGCAAAATTTTCGGACTTTGCATTCCCAGTGGGAAGCCTGTACTTTTACCACCCACGGTAAACCCGGAAGTGAAGCTGGGTTGTGGTCGCGACCCAAAAAACAATTATTTTCAACTCCCACCTGCCCCCAACCCACCCATTCTTGGGGGTTAAAATCACCCCCATTGTATCACACAATCACCTGTAAAAAAAAAGTTGAATTACAAAGGTGAATTTTACAAATTTGTTCTTCCAGCTTGCAAAGCTTCTCACCAGGCATGTGCATTACTAAAAATTATCCTATAGTAAAATCTTTATGACTTTCAAATTGTTGGAACTGATGATGTCATTTTGGAGCATCAAGGTACAATATATTTTCTGCCAGATGAGAAATTATGAATAATGACTGGTTTATGTCTGTTAAAATGAACCACTTACCGTCCACCAGTTAACTAATCAACGATCGACCTATGTGTTTATAGTATTGTATTCCAAAACTGAAGATAGGCGTGGCAATTAAAACACAAGTTCAAATTTCAAAACTAACCTATCATTTTTTTGGATCCAGGACTACCCAAGTACTTATTTCCTGCATCATCTTTATGATGAGGTGGCTACATCCTGGTTCTGGCCACTAGTATTGACTAGAAGGTGGCATGCAATGACCAGATCATTCTAATTACTGGGTAATTGTAACATTGGACCATGAGAAATACTGATGCTGCTTATAAGTCGGTTGGTGCCATCAATACCTTCAGCAATGCTGTGGTAGTGGCCGAGATCTCAGCACATAGGATGTATTTGTGAAATTATATAGAATGCCTCTGTCAAAACTGACCTTGTCCTTTCTGACTACATGTATCATTAGTTACATTGAACTGAATGAGGAAGGAGTCATCCAGTAAACTCATCCTTGACTGCAACACCAGTGAAATTTGTTATTCCTGAAAAGAGAAAAGTCAGATTAAAGCTTTGGCTGGTTCTGGTGAGGGGCTTATTCTCTAAATATTAACCTGTCTTTTCTCTTTTCAGATGCTTGTAGACCTGCTGTGTGTTTTCAGCATTTGCAGTTTTTGTTTTAAATTATTTATTTATGCAATTTCCCTCCCAGTGTAAGTGGTTCACATGATCATTATTTCACTGTCAAAGTCTCTCATGCAAAGGTACAATATGTAAAGGCAAATAAACTTGTAATAAATAGAATTAGTAATAAACAGTAAATGAAGAGACCTGTGTGGTTAGTTTGTACTGATTTTTATGGCAGAATGTTTTGTATTTGTAACTAGTTATTCATTATTGCCATGTTTCACCTAACTCCTGTTCCAACTGAGATTTTAAACTTGCATAAACCTATTCTAATAATGACAGGAGGAGGCCATCTAATCTTAATGATAATTGTAAATCATATTAACATCTGTAAATTCATTCCGTGACATTGAGATTTTGTGGTTTTAAAGCTACTGACATATGTATTACATTTTAATTTAATTATTTACCTCCAGGTGTGTTCAAAAAAATCCCCCAAAATAGGAAAAATGGCAAATAAATTAGGATATACAGATCGTAGTGGCAATAATAACATTAGAAATTGGAGCAGGAGTAGGCCATGCGGCCCCTTGAGCCTGCTCCACCATTCAATAAGATCATTGTAAACAATTTTACAACACCAAGTTATAGTCCAGCAATTTTATTTTAAATTCACAAGCTTTCGGAGGCTTCCCCCTTCGTCAGGTGAACGATGTCACATCGTTCACCTGACGAAGGGGGAAGCCTCCGAAAGCTTGTGAATTTAAAATAAAATTGCTGGACTATAACTTGGTGTTGTAAAATTATTTACAATTGTCAACCCCAGTCCATCACCGGCATCTCCACAATAAGATCATGGCTGATCTTCTACCTCAACTCCACTTTCCTGCCCGATCCCCATATCCCTGGATTCCCTTAGAGTCCAAAAATCTATCGATCTCAGTCTTGAATATACTCAATGACTGAGCATCCACAGCCCTCTGGGGTAGGGAATTCTAAATATTCACAACCCTCTGAGTGAAGAAATTTCTCCTCATCTCAGTCGTAAATCACCCACCCCTTATCCCGAGACTATGCCCCCTAATTCTAGACTCCCAGCCAGGGGAAACATCCTTTCCGCATCTACCCTGCAAAGCCCTCTAAGAATTTTATATGTTTCAGTAAGATCACCTTTCATTGTTCTAAACTCCAGAGAATATCGGCCAATTCTTCTCAATCTCTCCTCATAGGACAATCCTGTCAACCCAGGAATCAATCTGGTGAACCTTTGTTGCACCACCTCTAAGGCAAGTACATCCTTCCTTAGATAAGGAGACCAAAACTGTACACAGTACTCCAGGTTTGGTCTCACCAAAGCCCTGTACAATTGTAGCAAACTTCCTTACTCTTTTACTCCAACCCCCTTGCAATAAAGGCCAACATACCATTTGTCTTCCTAATTGCCTGCTGTACCTGCGTGTTAACTTTCTGTGTTTCGTGGACAAGGACATCCAAATCTCTCTGGACATCAACATTTAATAGTTTCTCACCATTTAGAAAACATTCTATTTTTCTATTCTTCCTACCAAAGTGAATAACCTCACATTTCCCACATTATACTCCATCTGCCACCTTCTTGCCCACTCACTTAACCTGTCTATATCCCTTTGCAGACTCTTTGTGTCCTCCTCACAGCTTACTTTCCCACCAAGCTTAGTATCGTCAGCAAACTTGGATACATTACACTCGGTCCCTTCATCTAAGTCATTAATACAGATTGTAAATAGCTGAGGCCCAAGCACTGATCCTTGCGGCACCCCACTAGTTACAGCCTGCCAACCTGAAAATGACCCATTTATTCCTACTGTAAGAAATATGATTTCTAGACCAAATTATAATCATATATCCCATCCTGCAAAGCTTCAGACACTTGGCTAAAAAGCGAAGCTCAGGCCTTGCGTCCGTGAGAATACAAAGGGAGCCAGCATTCCACAGGAAGTGATATGTCCAACATCAGGCCATCAGGCAGAGTGTTTGGGAATATTGCAGAGACAATGGAAGTGTGAAACAGATATATTGAAGACCAATTGTCATAAACAAATAACAAAATGTCCCAAAGCATAATCAGACTCAGGAACTGGAGACAGACTAATCCTGTTGTGTTAATTTGAGTGCAGCTTTTTTCAGATAATTAGGTAACCTTCATGATTGGCATTTACAGGATGAGATATCTTAAAGGTCTGCATCCAAATAATCAAAATACACAGAAAGGTAAAGGGGTGTCCCGCCCCCATAAGATAGATAGAATTGACAACAGTTAACACCATAGAATGGATATTGGAAAGATGTCTGCAACAATGGGCACCCTGGGGGGAAGATGTCTGGGCAGATGACATCATGTGACCAATGTCATTCAGCTACCAGATTCAAATACGCTTCAGAAAGATATATAAACTGAGGCAGTGTCCTACTAAAAGCTAGAAGCAGCTTCTCGGAATGGCGAAGGTCCAGATACCCTAAGAACCAGGTCACAAGAACATAAGGAACAGAAGCAGGAGTAGGCCATATGGCCCCTCAATCCTGTTCCGCCATTCAATCAGATCCTGGCTGATCTTCGACCTCAACTCCACTTTCCAGCCCGATCCCCATATCCCCTGATTCCCATAGAGTCCAAAAATCTATCTATCTCAGCCTTGAATATACTCAACGACTGAGCAGCCACACCCGTCTGAGGTATAGAATTCCCAAGATTCTCAACACACTGAGTGTAGAAATTCCTCCTCTTAAATCGTCGACCCCTTATCCTACGACTATGCCCCCGAGTTCTAGACTCTCCAGCCAGGGGAAACAACCTCTTAGCATCTACCCTGTCAAGCCCTCTCAGAATCTTAAATGTTTCAATTCGGTCATCTTTCCTTCTTCTAAATTCCAGAGAGTATAGATCTGATTAGCTTGAGATGTCCTCGGGACAGGTTGTACCATCCTTGTTTATTTGATATAACTAAATTAGAACATTGTTATATAAATACTTGTTATTTGGTATAACCGTATTAGAACGTTTTTCTTGTGTCTATAATAAAGCTTGTATGTTCGGTCACACTCGGGCCCAAATCATTGTGGAAGTTATTACTAAGGAGGATTAACAACCCTTGGTAGCATTAATAATAACATATTTCCAACACCTACTATCTCTTTTCTGTCTGTTAACCAATCCTCTATCCATGCTAATATATTATCCCAAACCTCATGAGCCCTCATCTTATGTAACAATCTTTTGTGTGGCACCTTATTGAATGTGCCAAAGGGCTAAAACAGAATATGAGAGTAAACTAGCAAGAAATATAAAAACAGATTGTAAGAGCTTCTACAAGTATGTAAAAAGGAAGAGAGTAATGATAGTTAACGTGGACCCCTTAGAGCCTGAGACAGGAAAATTATAATGGGGAATAAGGAAATGGCAGAGACATTAAACAAATATTTTGTATCTGTCTTTGCAGTAGAAGACACAAAACATACTGGAAATAGTAAGGAACCAAGGGTCTAATGAGAGCGAGGAACTTAAAGTAATTAAGATTAGTATAGAAAAAGTACTGGAGAAATTAATGGGGCTAAAAGCCAACAAATCCCCTGGACCTGATGGCCTACATCCTAGGGTTTTAAAAGAGGTGGCTGCAGAGATAGTGGATGCATTGGTTATGATCTTCCAAAATTCCCTAGATTCTAGAACGGTCCCAATGGATTCGAAGGTAGCAAATCTAACCCCGCTATTCAAGAAAGGAGGGAGAGAGAAAACAGGGAACCTCAGACCAGTTAGCCTGACATCAGTAGTCAGGAAAATGCTGGAAGTTATTATTAAGGACATGGTCACAGGACACTTAGAAAATCATAATATGATTAGGCAGAGTCAGCATGGTTTTACGAAAGGGAAATCGTGTTTGACAAATCTATTAGAGTTTTTTGAGGATGTAACTAACAAGGTAGATAAAGGGGAACCAGTGGATGTAGTATATTTAGGTTTTCAAAAGGCATTAGGTAAGGTGCCACATGAAAGGTTGTTATACAAGATAAGGGCTCATAGGGTTGGGGGTAATATATTAGCATAGATGGAGGATTGGTTAACAGACAGAAAACAGAGAGTAAGAATAAACGAGTCATTTTCAGGTTGGCAGGCTGTAACTAGTGGGGTGCCGCTAGGATCAGTGCTTGGGCCTCAGCTATTTACAATCTATAGTAATGATGTAGATGAAGGGATTGAGTGTAATGTATCCAAGTTAGCTGAGGTTACAAAGCCAGGTGGGAAAGTAAGCTGTGAGGAGGACACAAAGAGTCTGCAAAGGGATATAGACAGGTTAAGTGAGTGGGCAAGAAACATAGAAACATAGAAAATAGGAGCAGGAGTAGGATATTCGGCCCTTCGAGCCTGTTCCGCCATTCAATATGATCATGGCTGATCCTCTATCTCAATATCATATTCCCACTCTCTCCCCATACCCCTTGATGCCTTTTGTGTCTAGAAATCTATCTATCTCCTTCTTAAATATATTCAGTGACTTGGCCTCCACAGCCTTCTGTGGTAGAGAATTCCACAGGTTCACCACCCTCTGAGTGAAGAAATTTCTCCTCACCTCAGACCTAAACGTCCTACCCCGTATCCTGAGACTGTGACCCCTCGTTCTAGACCCCTCCAGCCAGGGGAAACATCCTCCCTGCATCCAGTCTATCTAGCCCTGTCAGAATTTTATAGTGTATATGTGTATACAATTCCAGAACGTAACTGCCCTTCAAGAGGTTTTCGACGATTTCAATGCACAAACCCAGAAATGTAAAAGTGATTGGTGTCATAGCCATACTACTTTGAACAGAGAACTGTTTAAGCAATAAAGTAGTGAAGATGTGTTCAATTGTTGTTTTTATTGTATAAGCGTATAAAAGCACAAACATCTGCTGATATCTGAGCCATGGAGAATTTATAGAATTGTATAGAAGCCAATAAACCTGGCCCCTTCCAGTCAATACTCATGTCTTACAATACTCATCGGAGAGGTTCAAACATGGAGTTGCGGGAAAGATGGGCATGGATTTGGGAGCCGTCCACACGCTTAAGGATATTGGAGAGGAAAGGGAGGTTGGAGATGAGGCGGTAGTTTGCAAGGACAGAGGGGGCAAGGATGGGTTTTTTGAGGAGGAGGGTGATGACGGCAGATTTGAAAGGGAGGGGGGCAGTACCTGAAGAGAGGTAACCATTTTCAATATCAGCTAGCAAGGAGGCCAAGAAGGGGAAGTCAGCAGTTTAGTGGGAATAGGGTAAAGAGAGCAGGAGATGGATCTCATGGACAAGATGAGCTTGAAGAAGGTATAACGGGAGTTAGGATTTTAAAGGAGAGGTGGGAGAGGTGGAACAAGGTGATGTCCTCAAAAGAAGAAATGGTGCCAGAGGTCTAGGAGGACAGTTCATGGTGAGATTTGGTGATAAGAACCACACCGTCACCATGGCGGTTTGGATAGGGCAGGTGGTGGAAGGTATAGCCGGGGGAGAGGCTTCAGTAAGGAGCAAGGAGTCATCACCCATGAGCCAAGGCAATGGGGCATAATTTTAACATGGCGGTGGGAACTCAGCGGGGTTGGGGGGTGAGTAGTCACATGGGAAACCCGGAACATTTTCTCTGCGTCGGCTCAAGTGACTGCGACTAAATTGAAGGCCCTTAATGTAACTTCCGGGTTTCCCGTCTCCAAGCTGCTCAGAAGGTGTACTGCGTACCCGAAAGATGTGTTGTGAACTGGAGTATTTAAAGGGCCATTGCTACCATGGATTTTGAGGGAGAAAGGAGGAATGTTCAGAGATGCAGCATCACAGGAGTAAGGCAGCACCCCGCTTTAATGACTCCTCTCTTGAGTTGCTACTGGCCGGTGTGAGAAGCAGTAGGGAAACGCTATACTCGGCTGATCAGCGGAAGCGCCCTGTTTTTGCCACCAAGAAGGCCTGGCTGGAGGTGGCAGAGGAGCTGAGCAGCAGAAGCATGCTGGCAAGGTCGTGGGTGCAATGCAGGAAGTGCTTTAATGACTTAACCAGGTCAGGATAAGTGAGTACAGTTACTGATTCACCTACATCCTGTGGCGTACATTACTCCCCCTTCACTCTGTCCTGCCAAGCCTATTCCATCACATCACTCCTCACACACACTTAAGGCACATTATCAACTTACCTTCACTTTCGGTGCACTTTCTCACCTCCCATTTGTGAACCCACCACTCCCACTCACCCCAATCCTGATGCAATGTGATGAATCTGTCTGTTACTCACCCTCTGATGCATCTCTTTCTTGGGCAGACTCACACAAAGCAATGTATCCATCGAGTGACCTCGTCACCTTCACTCACTCACATGTCTGTTCTTTCTCCCCTTGTAGGAGAAGAGTGCAAAATGCACGAGAGAAGAGTCGGACTGGAGGGGGGCCACCACAAATAGTATCCCCGACAGATGTGATGGTGGAGGCCATGGAGCTCAGCCACACGGTGGAGTGCCTGGCTGTCGGAGATGCCGAGACTGGCACCCCACAAACGTCTGGTGGCAGAACTTTAATATCCTTCTCACACATCATGAATTGATGTTATCAATGATTGACCTGTTGCACACCTCAGTGTGCTCATCGCAAAATAACTTCTGTGATGATTCTTAATATTGCTTTATGTTCTCTTCCAGGGTCTTCAAGGATTGATGAGGAGGTATGCGCCATGGAAGAGGGTGATTCCTCACAGGAGCTCCATTCCTATGAGGGCGCAGTGTCACATCATATCCAGCCATGTACCAGCACAGATACTCATGCCTTGGTGGGTCCTGTTAGGCAGATAGTTGGGTTGTCACCTGGTTATTCACCACTCACAAGTGAGCATGAGCAGACACTGGTGACAGGGGCAGTTGTGGAGAGTCCGTGTCGGGGGCGCACTCCTCTCCAAGCTCTGCTCAGCTGGACCCAGATGATGAACCCCGGGGGATATTGTTGAGAGTGAGAATGATAGAAGTACAGCTGCAGATTTGCGAGGTAATGGAAAAGGTGTCACGCATAATCTCCACAATAACGGATAGGATGGAGGAGTCCAACTCCATCGCTAGTGGATTGGTGGTTCAGGTAAGTGCGGGAATATCTTCGATGGAGAGAGTGCCAGCCTTCATTGGGCTTCAAGCACGGTTCTCAAATGAGTCCATACAGGCCATGACAACGGCCGTGCGGACTCTGGGTGCTAACATGTCTGCAGCCTTAAATAGGCAGACAGAAACTTTATCTGTGATCTTAGAAAGCGCCACATCTCCTCACCAGCCTGATGTCCAGCACAGTGGTGGGAGTGATATTGCGTCCGCCCGGGAGAGGGATGATGGCGAAAGGGGACATGGAAGTGGGGACTCCACTCAAAATGCTCCCACATCTCACCCGTTGTTCCCCCCCTCAACCAGTACCCGCAAAGCTGCCTCCTCTCCTGACGTCCGAGTCTGCCCCTGCACAGGTGCAGGTGGAGCAGTCTTTGGCGGGGCCCTCATAGGCTCCAAAACCCAGAGGTCATAGGCCGAACACATCTAAGCAGTCATGGCATGAATTCGAGCAATCTGCCACTACCTCTGCTGAAGCCACAGTGGATGCACCACGTAGAAGTAGTAGGGAGAGTCACCACATTGCTCAACAGAGAGGGTTTCAGGTGGAGCAGTTCCCATGCGGCCATGAATCATCCTCACCAAGGATACACACAAGTGTGTCTGACGCAATACCATGTTTTTAATTTATATTTATTTTTGTTAAATGCACATTAAATGTTATAATTGTCACCACCACTGCCACGCCTTGTCCATTCTTGAGTCCCTTTTGTGAAAGCGCCTTTCATGTGCTTCATCATGAACGCCAAGACTTGATGCCACCCATTGGTCATGTGTATAATGGGTGTATGTATGGTTGAAGGACTTTTTTATGTCAGCGTTGGGGGGGTGATGCTGGTGGTGGTGCTTGTTCCAGGTGGTCCGAGTAGCTCACTATCTTCAGTTTGCAGATCTCATTATGAGAGCCTGTTAGGTATGAGTGAATCTCTGGCATCACGAGCAGCCATATGTGCCGCTGATCTGCCGTTGGGTGCCCATCTTCCTCCTCCTCCTCCTTCTGCTCGCCTTCCTCAATGTTGCTGGTAAATGAGGATGATTCATGACCGCATGGGAGCTCCTCCACCTGAAACCCTCTCTGTTGAGCGATGTTGTGCAGGACACAACACACGAGTATCATTCTGCACACCCTCGCCGGTGAGAACTGAAGGGATCACCCAGATCGATCCAGGCACCCGAAGCGCATCGTCAGCATTCCTACGGCTTGTTCAATGACAGACCCGGTGGTGATGTGACTGTCGGTGTACCACTGCTGTGCCTCGCTGGTGGGGTTTCTCACAGGCGCCATGTCCGCAGGGGGTATCCCTTGTCTCCAAGGAGCTAGCCTTTCAGTCTGTCTTGTGCGTGGAAGAGGGCCGGGATGTTGGACTCGCAAAAAATGAAGGAATCATGACAGCTGCAGGTGAATCTGGCAGAATCCTCTTCCGGTTGTCGCAAACCAGCTGCACATTGATGGAGTAACATCCCTTTCGGTTGATGAGTAATCCTGACTCATATGGAGGTCCACGGATTGCTACATGTTTGCAATCAATTGCACCCTGCACCCATGGGAAGTCAGCCAGAAAATGGAAACCCACCACCCTCTCAGTCTAGCTGATGTCGTCGCAGGGAAAGTTGACATCGTTGGATGCCCTGGCAAACAAGCCATCCATGATCTGTTGTACACACTTACGTGCAGACGACTGAGAGACCCCTGGAGATGTCACCGGTGGCACCCTGGAAGAATCTGGATGCGAAGAAATTGAGGGCAGTGGTTACTTTGAGCACGACAGGCAATGCGTGGCCACCAGGCCCAGCCGGGAGCAGCTCTGCATGAAGGAGCCTGCAGATGTCTGCGACCACCTGGCGACTCAATCTGAGCCTTCGTAGACTCTGCTCCTCAGAGAGGCCCAGGAAGCTCAGCCTCTGCCTGTACACCCTCTCATGTGAGTAGTGCCTCCTGCATCCTCGGCCCCTCTATGGTCCCCTCTCTGCTCTTCTGCAGGTCCTTGTGGTGCACCTCTGTCTTGTGCAGTGGCAACTTCCAGAACTGCACGCCGTGCCTGCAGCGAATGGTGAAGTGCCTCCTCCTCAGATCTACTGTAGAATAAATCCATTGTGCCCCCTCCCCATCCTGATGTTGTCAGTTTGAGGGGGTCCAAAATGTAGGTAAATATGCATGGACACAAGAATTCTCAGTGTGAACAAAGAAATCTGAGACTAAACACAAAGAACTCCCAGACAAAGGTTTGTCAGAGAGAATTGATTGCCCTGATGCAAAAACTCACCTTTTATTCATATGTGTCAATCGTTTGTTTAAGGTCCAAATGAGGGCCAGCTGCAATGAACCTCTGTTTCCATGGCGTTTTTCAAAGGCCACGGAAGACACGTTCAGGAGAAGTTAAAATGGCTTGTGTAAATCAATACACACAGTTAATCGCCTTAAGTGGTTTAAACGCCTAAATTCGGCCTTTAAATATCGGCCCGCCGGCTCTAAATGCCGATGGGACTTCCAGGTGTCAGAAGTGTGCGCGCATACAAACATGTCTGGGTCAAACCTGGAAGTGGGCGCGTTGGAGCCAGGATGCGGTCCTGCTCTGATTTCTTATCATTTTCACTGCCCACCTGCCCCCAACCCACCCATTCTTGGGGGGTTCAAATTTACCCCATGATGTTAATGTAATTATCCACAGTCAGATCATGGATGACAAGGGCCTTCCACAAGTGAGTAGACATTCTGGAGGGAGATGCCGAATAGGTCAGTGATTGCTGATCTGCTGGCAGAGTATGTGGGGTCAGTGGTGGGAGGGATGAGTAGAATGGGAAAGAGGTTGGCAAGATTAGCCCCAAATGGACGCGATGGGTGGGAAGGTTGACAAGAGAGGAAGATGGGGTAGTTGGGGTGGCTGTTGGTAAGGAGGCAGCGACGAGTGCCTTGATGAGCCTTTCAGAGAATGCTGAGAGAGGCACAAAGGGAAGCTGTATGCTTATCCAAGAGATAGTCAAGCCTGGGATGGCGGCTGGAGAGTAGGATGATAGAGGAAGGGATTTTGAAAGCAAAATATTTGAGAGGGGAGAAGTGAAAGGTGGCATGACTGGGCGAGAGGAGGAGAAGGACACAGGAGAGAAGGGCCCAAGAGGGGTAAAGAGAAGAGAAAGAAAAATGGAGAGGGATGAATGGAGTCAGCGACAATGGGAAGTAGGCGGAAAGCGGCAGAGCAAAGGTTATTTGGCAGCAGTGGAGCAGAATACAGAGCAGAATACAGATCCACACCAAACTTTTCTCTGTGCTATTTAATCAAGAGACAGGGGTTAGAATAGCACAGAGGGCAATTTGGTAGTGTATTAAACATTCATACAGGAACAGCATGGATCAGAATTTCTACTCTATGAATTATGTTGTAAGCTACTGAATGGGACCCTTGACTTTCTTGGCAGGTGTAAATACTAATTCAAGATAAATAGAGGTTCGTTTCTTATCCTTCAATTCCTTTTTTTATAGCAATTTCTTTCTACTTAATTTGGTGCATAACATTGGGAAAAATCTCACCCACTAGACAATTTGGATCAGCCTATAAAGATATTTACAAATGGGAAAAAACAATCTGACCTGTGACCTGGCTTATAAAGTAAAGCAACCTATGTTTGTCCCAACGGTGAATAGCACAGCTGAAATTGGGCTATCCAAGATCCAACTCTGGGTTCCAATTCACCTACACAGCAGTGACAGGACTGCTGTGCACTCCTGGGAAATATTCCTGTCAACGAGCAATTATTCACTCCACTTATTCATGGAACAATCTGCTCATGGCATAAGCATCCAAAAGAGATTTTCTTTCACACAATGGAAAACTCTCAGGAGGGAAAATTTAGGGAGACAGAGGTTCAACAGATTTCCATCTGCATTGTTTTATTGTAGATTTTTTGTGGTTGTCTTAAAAAATACCAAGAATCACATGGACCCTAAAATTACTGGAGTAGGGGAGGGTGTGAGCTGGTAAGTATGCCTTTGCAGGGCCGAGAATTTCTAACAGGCCCTATGTACACTGGGTTTCTGCTGAAGAAATGCCCACCATCCCAGTAAGGAGTCTTACAACACCACATCATCATCCCAGTGTTAGCCACATGCAAATGTCAGAGTTGGGACAGGATGACATAACCCGTCCTAAATTCCGTGACTTCGATCTTCTCATCCACCCTTGTGAATGTGTGCCGTTGTTTAAAAGATGCAAATTACCAAGATCCGTTCATTTTTTTTTATTTGTTCATGGGATGTGGGCATCGCTGGCAAGGCCAGCATTTATTGCCCATCCCTAATTGCCCTTGAGAAGGTGGTGATGAGCCACCTTCTTGAACCGCTGCAGTCTGTGTGGTGAAGGTTCTCCCACAGTGCTGTTAGATAGGGAGTTCCAGTATTTTGACCCAGCGACGATGAAGGAACGGCGATATATTTCCAAGTCAGGATGGTGTGTGACTTGGAGGGGAACGTGCAGGTGGTGTTGTTCCCATGTGCCTGCTGCCCTTGTCCTTCTAGGTGGTAGAGGTCGTGGGTTTCGGAGGTGCTGTCGAAGAAGTCTTGGCAAGTTGCTGCAGTGCATCCTGTGGATGGTACACACTGCAGCCACGGTGCGCCGGTGATGAAGGGAGTGAATGTTTAGGGTGGTGGATGGGGTGCCAATCAAGCAGGCTGCTTTGTCCTGGATGGAGTCGAGCTTCTTGAGTGTTGTTGGAGCTGCACTCATCCAGGCAAGTGGAGAGTATTCCATCACACTCCTGACTTGTGCCTTGTAGATGGTGGAAAGGCTTTGGGGAGTCAGGAGGTGAGTCACTCACCGCAGAATACCCAGCCGCTTACCTGCTCTTTTGGCCACATATTCATGTGGCTGATCCAGTTAAGTTTCTGGTCAATGGTGACCCCCAGGATGTTGATGGTGGGGGATTCTGCGATGGTAATGCCGTTGAATGTCAAGGGGAGGTGGTTAGACTCTCTCTTGTTGGAGATGGTCATTGTCTGGCACTTGTCTGGCGCGAATGTTACTTGCGAACGTTAGATCAAGGCGGAAGTATTTGATGGGACACTGCTCGACTGAGATTGCTTTGGCCATATCTTGGGACTCACTGCAGGTACTGCAAAAACAATATCACTGTTATACTCAGGAAGGCTTTCCTTACATTCTGAATTACCTTTGAAAAGCATTCTATTTCAACACAATTACTGAGTTAGGATCTAAGGGCTGAACAATGAGTTTCCCAATCCCACTTTGCTTGATCTGGAGGAAGAGGAGCAGCAGGAGGCTGTAAAGGATGTCAGACTGACCATCCCAGCACTCCCCATCCAGCAGGATCTGTAGACCCAGGTGCATCTTTCCCAGGACGTTTGCCTCAGGAAGCTCCACTTCAGTCATGAAGCCCTGGAGGAGCTCTGTTCGCCGCTGCAGCCAGATCTGCAACCAAGGTGCACGGCACAGATATCTCTCGCTATGACTGTGAAAGTGACCACAGAGAAAGATACCAGTGTCATAATTGCACTGGAATAGCTTGACTAGGTCTTCAGCACCACAGCCAAGATGTTGTCAGGGCCCAATCCCTTCACTGTGTCCAGTGCATTCAGTCGCTTCTTAATCTCATCATGGAGTGAACCAAATTGGTTGGGCACTGGTATCTATGATGGTTACCTTGGAAGGAGGCCAAGTAGAATTGCCCACTTGGCACTTTTGGCTGAAGACACTTGCAAACACCTCAGCCTTGTCACCTGCACTAAAGTGGTGGGCTCCACTGTGGTTGAGGATGGGGTTCTTCATGGAGCCTCCTCTTTCCTTTACTTGCCTGGTTGTCCACCACCATTCTCAAATGGATAGCGTAAGGCTATAATGCTTCATTCTGATTCATTGCTTGTGGGACCGCTTGCACTGGCTATAGTCTGCTGCTTTTGGTGCTGTGGAGGTGGCCCTATGTTTTATCTTCATTAGTTTGGTGCCTCATTCTAATGTGCTGTTTCTGGAATGCCCTTCTACACTCCTTATTAAACCAGGGTTGATCTCCTGGCTTGATGGTGATTGAGGAGTGAGAGTTGTGCCGGACCATGAGTATTACAGATTGTAGTAGCATACAACTCTGCTGCTGCTGCTGTTCGCCAGCAGTGCCTCATGGAAGCTCAGTTTTAGGCTGTTCCACTTAGCACAATGATAATGCCACATTACATGATGGAGGACGTCCACAGAATGGAAATGAGGCTTTGTATTCACAACTGTGTGGCCGTCACTCCTACCTATCATAAGTTGGTGAGGATAAGGTCAAATATGTTATTCCCTCATATTGATTCCCTTACCACCTTATGCGGGCCACCCAGGCTATGTCTTCAGGATTCAGTCAGTTGTGCGACTACTGAGCCATTCTTGATCATTGGAGATCACATTGAGAGTACATTCTGTGCCTTTGTTTCCCTCAGAGCTTCCTCCAAGTGATGTTAAACATGGAGGAGTACCGATTCGTCAGTTGAGTGAGGGGGGTGAGGGACGGCAGTAAGAGGTTTCTTTGACTCATAGGGTCCAGAGTTAATGCTGTGGACCCCAGTGTCACTCCCACTGAACTGTATATCCCATCTCTGTTGGGTCTATCCTGTTAATGGGACAGGACATACCCAAGGATGGTAACTGAGGGGTCTGGGATGTTGGCTGATAAGAAATGATTCTGTGAGGATGGCTATGTCATGCTGTTGCTGGAGTGGTCTGTGGGACAGCTCTCCCACCTGGGCACCTGTCCCCAGATGTTGGTGAGAAGGACTTTCCAGAGTGGGCTCAGATTGCTTAAGTCTTGTCCTGATAAGATGCTTGGATCATTGCCATTGGGTCTAATTTGTTCTTTATTATTGAACTTTGTAGTAATTGTTTACAATTGGGTGGCTTGCTAGGCCATTTCAGAGGGCATTAACAGTCAACCACACAGTGCAGGACCAGAGTCACACTCAGGCCAGATTGGGTAGGGTGGCAGACTCCCTTCCTTGAAGGACATTAGTGTACCAGTTGGGTTTTTATGACAATCCTGAAGCTTTCATAGTTATTTTTCTGCTGATAGCCAACAAATTACCAAATTGATTGAATTTAATCTCACAATTTGCAATGGTAGGATTTGAACTTACAACTACTGAGTAGTCAGTACCATAACCAATACGCCACCGTACCTGGCTAATTAGCCTTTTAATCCAAAGGGTGGAGTTCAACAGTGTAGCAGCCCTTTGTACTGCACTGGAGTGTCACTTTAAATTATACACTCAATTCCTTCTATGGGGGTCAAAGTCAAAGCCTTTCGGCCCAGACAAGAGAGCCACTAACTAATCCATGCTGATATTAATATTGTGGAATTTACACAGGTAGATGTGTTTCTGCAATCCAGTGCTTGCATTAAGGGAAGAATTTGCAGGATGTTCCAAAGCGTTTTGCAACTAATGAATTACTTTTGAAGTATCGCTTCTATTTTTTTTGTGAACAAAACAATTAAAAAGAAATAGAAAATCACCAACTATGAACCAACAATTTCTCCAGATGCACTGCTTCGCAACATTGCTCCCTATTGGGAGTGCCGGAATATGGAATCGCTGTTTAAGAGTTTATACACTAGAAGCCCAAGGTCCAATTTTAGGCCCTCTGTTTTTCACCTACTGGTCTTTCACTTTCAAAAGATTGCGTGCGATGAGTTATTTGGATTTTCATTTATTCTTGGAATTCAAGATTCATCCAAGCTTGAAGCTTATCTTAACTCTTAACGCTTATCTTATCTTATCTCCATTATGCAAATTATTCTCAGGAAGAATTGTATGCTTTTTATTGCAGATAATTTTACAAAAATAAAGTATTTAAAACTAATAATAAAGCAACTATTATAAGACTGGACAATAGGCTGTCAGTTATTAGCAAAATTATGAGAGCAGCAACCACAAGAATTCTTTTTCTGCTTCTGCCAAACCTCCATATTTATCCAAGGAGAACACACAGTACTGCAGATGGATTTTAATGTTCTTTATTAGTTTTTTAAAGATCTGCACAGAATACAGGAAGCAAAGCTTAACATGTTGGGTCTCCTGCTTGTGCATCACAGAGGTTTGTCTTGTGCTGTGTTGTGAATGCTTGATGTTGACACTGGATGCAAAATGTGGAAAAATGTTCCATCCACCAGCATTGACATCCCTCTCCAGCAGCTGAATACAAAGTTAGAATCATGATACAGTGCGGAAGAAGGCCATTCGGCCCATCATACTTATGCCAGCTCTTTGAAGGAGCTATCCAATTAGTCCCATTCTCCTGCTCTTTCCCCATAGCCTTGCAAATGTTTCCCCTTCAAGTATTTATCCAATTCCCTTTTGAAAGTTATTATTCAATCTGCTTCCACCACCCTTTCAGGCAGTGCATTCCAGATCATAACAACTTGCTACGTGAAAAAATTTCTCCTCATCTCGCCTCTGGTTTATTTGCCAATTACTTTAAATCTGTGTCCTCTGGTTACCGACTGTTCGGCCACTGAAAACAGTTGACCAAAAAAAATTAAGAAAATCTAAAATGTAAAAAGGAGGAAAATAAATGAGGAGAGAAGCAGAGGAAGCAAGAGGGCAACAAAAAATAGAATTTCCTGTATTGCCACTTTGTGCATTATATCCAATCCATTGGGAATGAATTTCCTTGCAGTTTTCAGTGCATTAGTGGTGTATAAACAGTGCAGGAAAATCAGGTGGGAACTATTTCCCCTATCAAAACACTGCTCCTGATTTCCCTCGTGCTTTTTGAACCTTCCCGTAATCCGCTCGGTGAGTTCCAACTGACATCATTTTCATATCTCAAAATGAGGGCCAACGGTGTAGCACCTCCAAGTTTCCTGGTTTTACATTCATAATGCACTCTGAGTAACTCAGGTGGAGAGTAATGGACAACTTTATCCCTTTATTTCAAACCAATATGGTATACCAGAAATTACAATTCTGAGATGGCTGGTATTCCAACTAATTTGTCCTAAACAGCTTGTGGTTCTCTGGGAGTTAACCCTTTGTGGACTGAAACTAACTTCATAGCAACAACATAATATAAATTAAACCAGGATTCCTTCCAGGCCAAATAGGTAAAAATCTCGAAACATTACACACATCATTATATTTACAATTGGATATCTTTATGATGAATAATTTCTATATTTTAATATATAATCAGATGTATTTAAATTTAATGTTATCTATGTAATTTGTTCTAATTGTATAACTTGACATATCTACTTTAAAATATATGATTGCATATATTTATACAACTATTTATTAAAAATGTTGAGTTTTGAAGCTATGTTGCCTTTTAGTTGTCTTAGTTGCTGCTTTAATTTGAATGGTCCTTTGGAATCACATGACCTATGCTGCCATTATTCTTTTAGAAGGGGGATTGGTCAATTGCAATGATGAACTCTATGCCTTTTCTGATTCTGGCTCTGCGAACCTCATAATCTACGGGGAGGGCAGCGATTGGCTCGGTTACTTTATTTTATACTGTAATGGCTGTCTTTCTGCTGCCTCAACTTTGCTGGCTTAGGGCATTAGTGTTCCCTTTGGGCTACCAGTCTCAATCTCCCTGCCCTCTTGCAGCGCTGTGTCCCCAGTTCCCTGTTCTCAATCCCTGGGCTTCCTGTTCTGGCCTTCCTTCTCTCCTCAACTCAGCATGAGCCCTTACTGCTCTCCTGGGCTCATTGGATATTTCTTGGACTCTGCACCTCTGAAGGAACATTAGGGCTGACTTGCGGGTCACCTGCCAAAAAACAATATTTTAATTTGGGAGAGGACACATCAGATAGATGTCATCGCCATTTTCCAGCCTTCCTGATGGACCTGAGCTCAGTCATTAAAATGTCCCTTTAAAACAGGCATCCAGGATTGCTAGGCAGCTGTGCGAGGAATAACATTTGATTTAAAGGGATAAAGGAAAATAAAATCCAGGCTTGAAAGGATTCTTTGTCAGTGTTTCTGTAAGTTTTTGTGAGATATTTTTTCTGGCAGATTCTGTACCGTGCAACCTGCTATCACCCTCCATATACCTTCAACCATACATCTCCTCCTGTGGTCCTCTGACTCCAGCCACATGTTCTGCATCCTCCCCTTCCTTAAACCCACCATTGGTGGCCCACCCTCAGCTGCCTGGCCCTACCCTCTAGAGCTCCCGCCACCACTTCACTTCTTTTTCCACCTTTAATGCCCTTCTCAAAACCCATGTTTTGACCAAGCTTTCAGTCATCCCTCCTAATCCCTCCCTCCATGGTTCAGCATTTGTCCCCATACACTGCAAAGCATTGAGACATTTTCTACTTTAAAAGCCCTATACAGCTGCAATTTGTTGTTGTTGTTACTGTTGTTGTTATTGTTGCTGCTGCTCCTCCATCACTACCACTTGCTCCTCCTCACGTGAGCACTGACTCTGAACCAGCGCTACCTCCTCAAGCTCACCAACTGAATCCTCTGGAGTCAATGTTGGTGCTTGTGACAGTTGGGTTCTGCTCCTTTGTTATGTACCATCTTTTCCTGCAAGCAGAAAAGTAGTCTTGCGTTGTTGCAAGTTTAAAAAGAACAAACAATAGCACACAAGTGCCCATCCTGCAGCCCATTGTGTGTAAGAATAAATAATCATGCAATTCGGTTGCGTTAAAAAGAATTTGTTGGGAAGCCCCTTAAAGATTTCAGTGTGGCTGCAGTTTCAGCTGTAAGTTGCAGCTTGAATTTGTCCCTTGCTGCAGGTTGACCATACACGATCAGCATTCAAAGAGCTGTGTGGTTATATAGAATTACAATAAATGTACAGCGCAGAAACAGCCCAACAGGTCCATGCCGGTATTTATGGCCATTAGTTCTGGTCTTCTACGCAAGTGGAAACATTTTCTCTACGTCTACCCTATCAAACCCTTTCATAATCTTAAAGACCTCTTTCAGGTCACCCTTTAGTCTTCTCTTTTCTCGAGAAAAGAGTCTCAGCACATTCAATCTTTCCTGATAGATATAACCTCTTACTTATAAGCATTGGTTGTCCAAATGCTTTGAATGGAGCAGCAGTAAAGAAATAACAGGTTATGAGGAAACACTTTATAGCATGCATACTTGTCAGTTACCACCTTAGGAGACTCTTGGGTATCATTATGTTGGCAGATCTTCTGCGGTTTGCCATCTTCTTCCACATTATGTAATATATTTGGATTTTCAAAAGGCTCTTCAATAAGGTACTGCATTGTAGACTCATGGCTAAGGTCAGGGCATGTGGGGTCAGGGGACAGGGAGCAGAATGGATAGCAAGTTGACTACAAAACAGAAAACTGAGAATAGGGGTTAAGGGTAGCTACTCAAACTGGCAAAAGGTGGGAAGTGGTGTTCCACAGGGATCGTTGCTGGGACCACTATTGTTCACAATTTACATCAATGATTTGGATTTGGGAATTGGAAGGACAATTTCAAAATTTGCAGATGGCACCAAATTGGAGGGTGTAGATAATACAAAGGAAGAATGTGTTAAAATGCAAGAGGACATTAATAAACTTGCAGAATGGGCATGTAATTGGTAAATTAATTTCAATATAGATAAGTGTGAGGTGGTGCATTTTGGTAAGAAGAATAAGGAGGCCACATGCTGCTTGGATAATAAGAATATAAATGGGGTAGAGGAGCAAAGGGATCTAATAGTACCGATACACAAATCACTAAAAGTAGCTTCGCAGGTTAATAAGGCCATAAAAAGGGCAAAGCAAGCACTGAGGTTCATTTCAAAAGCAATGAAGTTATGTTAAACTTGTACAGAACCTTGGTTAGACCACACTTGGAGTATTGTGCGCAGTTCTGGTGTCCATATGATAGAAAGAATATAGAGACATTGGGGAAGGTGAAAAAAAGATTCACAAGGATGACACCAGAACTGAGAGAATATGCTTATCAGGAAAGGCTGAACAGGATGGGGCTCTTTCCTCTAGAAAAGAGAAGGCTGAGGGATGATCTGATAAAGGTCTTTAAGATAATGATAGGGTAGACGTTGATAAGATGTTTCCACTTGTGGGGGAGTTCAAAACTAGAGGTCATAAATTTAAAATAGTCACTAATAAATCCAATAGGGAATTCAGGAGAAAATTCTTTACCCAAAGAGTGATAAGAATGTGGAACATGCTACCACAAGGAGTAGTTGAGGCAACTAGCATAGATGTATTTAAGGGGAAGCCAGATAAGCACATGAGGGAGAAAGGAATGGAAGGCTATCCTGATAGAGTTAGATGAAATAGGGAGGGAGGAGGCTCGTGTGGAGCTTCGACCAGTTAGGCTGAATGCCCTGTTTCTTTGCTGCAGTTTCAAGGTAACTTGATGTAACATTTGGATGCAAGTCCTTTGGGTTTTGCTAATAGTATTTACCCTGTCACCTATCTCCTGCCAGATATTTTGGACCATTCTTTTCTGGAAAAGATTCCATTCACTGCCAAAGAGGACAGCCCTCCTTTATCTTGTTTCATCCAGTATGTGTTCCAGCCCAGCATCTGTGAATCTGGGCATGCATGGACAAGAACTTTTCATTTTACCAGAATATCAAAGCTTTAATCCCTTTCTCTTAGCTTGCAGGCAAGATTGCAGCCCATTGAATTCCTGTCAATGTTGATTGTGCTCCCTCAGGCAGTCCACTCTGCAGGAGGATTGTGTACAAATTATCTACTTAATGCTACTACTGAATATGGGGCAGAAACAGCCGTGAAAGAAAAGCGGGTGGAATTTCTCACAGCACGCCAATCCTGCCTGAATTGCGAATTCAAATAACTGCTAAGGCTTTGACAATTTACAATTTAAGTCGTACACAGAACCAAACCCACATCCTGTTCTGATTTCCAGGTTTAGTTCCTGTAAACTAGCGATCCCAAGATTTTCCTCTCCAGCAGCATCGCTGCTTGAGGTGTAATGGGATACGACCTCCGCCCACCTGGCTGGCCCAGTGCTTACCCAGATGAATTTTCCGGGGTCAGCCACTTTTAAATATTTTCACCGGAGTCCTGATGGTGCTTGTAAGCTCACCACGGGGGAGGGGGTGGGTGGGACTAGGCAGTAATTGGCTGCTGCTGCCGCATTCCAATGCCTACAGCAACTTAAAGGGCCAGGCGGCATTCTCACCATTTTCCATTAGCTACTTCCACTCAATGAAAGAAATACCACCAATGGGAGAAATTGAATAGAACCATAGAGAAGATACAGCTCAGAAGGGGGCCATTTGGCCCATCGTGTCCATGCCGGCTCGAAGAACAACCAGGTGCCCATTCTAATCCCACCTTCCAGCACCCGGTCCATAGCCCTGCAGCTTACACCACTTTAGGTGCAGGTCCAGGTACTTTTTAAAAGGGTTGAGGGTCCCTGCCTCTACCACCAATTCGGGCAGCGAATTCCATACACCCACCACCCTCTGGGTAAAAAGGTTTTTCCTCATGTCCCCTCTAATCCTTCCATCAATCAGCTTATATCTATGTCCTCTAGTTCTTGAACTCTCTGCTAGGGAAACAGGTACTTCCTGTCTATTCTATCTGGGCCCCTCATAATTTTGTACACTTCAGTCAACTCGCCCCTCAGCCTCCTCTGCTCCAAGGAAAACAACCCCAGCCTATCCAATCCCTCCTCGTAGCTGCAATTTTCAAGCCCTGGCAACATTCTTGTAAATCTTCTCTGCACTCTCTCCAGAGCAATTACGTCCTTCCTGTAATGTGGTGACCAGAACTTCACACAATACTCCAGCTGTGGCCTTACCAGCGTTTTATACAGTTCCATCATTACATCCCTGTTTTTGTATTCTGTACCTCGGCTAATAATGGAGAGCATCCTATTTGCCTTCTTCACAACCTTATCTACCTGTACTGCCACCTTCAGGGACCTCTACACATGCAATCCAAGGTCTCTCACTTCCTCTACCCCTCTCAATATATTCCTGTTTACTGCGTATTCCCTTTTACTGTTTGCCCTCCCTAAGTGCATTACCTCACACCTCTCCAGGTTGAACTCCATTTGCCACTTTTCCGCCCACTCCACCAACCCATTGATATCTTCTTGGAGGCTATAGCTATCCTCTTCACTATCAACTACACGGCCAATTTTTGTGTAGTATGCAAATTTGCCAATCGTGCCCCCTACATTCAAGTCCAAATCATTAATATATACTACAAACAGCAAGGGACCCAACACTGAGCCCTGTGGCACACCACTGGAAATGGATTTCCATTCGCAAAGACATCCATCAACTTTTACCCTTTGTTTCCTGTTACTGAGTGAATTTCGGATCCAATTCGCCACATTTCCCTGTATCCCATGGGCTTTTACCTTTCTGACCAGTCTGTCATGTGGGACCTTGTCAAATGCCTTACTAAAATCCATGTAGACAACATCCACTGCACTACCCTCATCAATCCTCCTTGTCACTTCCTCAAAGAATTCAATCAGATTTGTAAGGCATAACCTTCCCTGAACAAATCCATGCTGACTATCCCTGATTAAACCATGCCTTTCCAAGTGACAGTTTATCCTATCTCAGTATTGATTCTAATTGTTTGCCCACCACCGAGGTAAGACTGACCGGCCTATAATTGTTCAGCCTTTCCCTCGTACCCTTTTTAAATAATGATACTATGTTTGCAGTCTTCCAGTCCTCCGGTACCTCCCCTGTATCTAGTGAGGATTGGAAAATGATCCTCAGAGCATCCGTTATTTCCTCCCTGGCTTCCTTCAATAGCCTAGGAAACAATCCATCCGGCCCTGGTGACTTATCAACTTTCAAGGATTCCAGTCCCTCTAGTACTTCCTCTCTCGTTATGTTTACCTCATCCAATATTTGACATCTCTCCTCTTTAACTACTACGTCCGGATCATCCCTTTCCTTTGTGAATACAGAGACAAAATATTCATTTAAAACCCTACCCACATCCTCTGCTTCTACACACCAGTTACCCTTATCGTCCCTGATAGGTCCCACCTTTTCCTTAGCTATCCTCTTGTTCTTAATGTACTGATAAAACATCTTTGGGTTTTCTTTAATCTTACTAGCTAATATTTTTTCATGCCCTCTCTTTGCTTGCCTTATTTCCTTTGTTATGTCATCCCTGTACTTTCTATACTCCTCTAAGCTTTCTGCAGTATTTAGTTTTCTGTGACAGTCATAAGCTTTCTTTTTCTGCTTTATCTTGCCCCGTATACTTCTAGGCAACCAGGGGGCTCTAAATTTGGCAGTGCCACCCTTTTTCTTTGAGGGGATGTGTCTGCATTGTGCCCGTAGAATTTCACTTTTTAGTGCCTCTCACTGGCTTGCCACTGATTTCTCCTCAAGAAGTTGTGTCCAGTCCACGTCTGCCAAATCACCTCTTAGTTCTGTAAAATTTGCCTTCCCCCAATTTAAACGTTTACTCCTGATTTAACTCTGTCCTTTTCCATAATAATGCTAAAACTAACTGAATTGTGGTCACTATCCCCAATATGGTCACCCACTGTCACTTTACCCACTTGCCCATCTTCATTTCCCAGGACTAAATCTAGAATTGCATCCCCTCTTGTTGGGCTTGTCACATACTGACTAAAAAAGTTCTCCTGGACACCGATCAAGAATTTTGTGCCCTCTGTGCCCCTCACACTGTTTGAATCCCAGTTGATGTTAGGGTAGTTGAAGTCCCCTACTATTATTGCCCTCTTATTTTTGCACTCAGAAATTTGCCTCCATATTTGTTCTTCTATCTGCCTTTCGCTATTCGGGGGTCTATAGTACACTCCAAGTAGTGTGACTGCCCCTTTTTTATTTCTTAGCTCAACCCATATGGCCTCGATTGATGATCCATTTAGCATTTCATCCCTTCTCACAACTGTAATTGATTCTTTAACCAATAATGCTACCCCTCCTCCTTTTTTATCACCCACTCTATCCTGCCTAAAAACTCTATATTCAGGGATATTGAGCTGCCAATTATCCCCCTCTTTAAGCCAGGTTTCCATTATAGCAATGATATCATGCTGCCATGTGTCTATCCGTGCCCTCAGCTCATCTGCTTTGTTTATAATACTCCTTGCATTGATGTATATACCCTTTAACCCCGTCAAATTCCTGTGCTGAACACTATTTAACCTTTGCTTCTTTTGCCTTTCTGAGTCGCTAACTACGTCACTAACTGTTTCTTTACTTCCCGTTTCCTGGTCTGAATTTGTCTTTTCTGTACCTGCCCTTTGGTTCCCATCCCCCTGCCATACTAGTTTAAACCCTTTCCAACAGAACTAGCAAATGCCCCCGCGAGGATATTGGTCCCGGTTCTGCTTGGGTACAACCCGTCCAGCTTGTACAGGTCCCACCTTTCCCAGAATCGGTCCCAATGCCTCAGGAATTTAAACCCCTCCCTCCTACACCATCTCTCAAGCTACGCATTCATCTGGTCTATTCTCCTATTTCTGCTCTCGCTAGCACGTGGCACTGGGAGTAATCTTGAGATTACTACCTTAGAGGTCCTGCTTTTTAATTTATTTCCTAACTCCCTATATTCTGCTTGCAGGACCTCATCCCTTTTTTTACCGATGTCGTTGGTACCGATATGGACCACGACCTCTGGCTGTTCAACCTCCCCCTTTCATAATGTCCTGCAGCCGCTCCATGACATCCTTGACCCTAGCACCAGGGAGGCAACATACCATCCTGGAGTCACGTCTGCGGCCGCAGAAACGCTTATCTGTTCCCCTTACGATGGAACCCCTATCACTATTGCTCTCCCATTCTTTTTCCTCCCCTCCTGTGCAGCTGAATCACTCGTGGTGCCACGGTCTTGGCTCTTGCTGCATTCCCCTGATAAGCCATCTCCCCCAACAGTATCCAAAGCGGTATATCTGTTTCAGAGGGAGATAGCCCCAGTGGACTCCTGCTCTACCTGCCTAGTCCTTTTACTCTGCCTGGCGGCCACCCATTTCCTTTCTACCTGCGTAATCTTTACCTGCGGTGTGACCACCTCACTGAATGTGCTATCCACGATAATCTCAGCATCACGGATGCTCCACAGTGAAGTTCCAGCTCCAAAATGCGGTTAGCCAGTAGCTGCAGTTGGACACACTTCCTGCACACGTGGTCGCCAGGGACACGGTAGTGTCCATGACTTCCCACATAGCACAGGAGAAGCATTTCATGGGTGCGAGCTCTGCTGCCATGACTTGCCTTAGATTAAGCTCTTTAGTTACTCCCTTTAAGGAACTAACTCCTTTAAATTACTCTTAATTTAGAGAATGTTAACTACCTAGGGACTTTGATTCACTAAAAAAACACTACTTGCCACCTGCAGACCTTACCTTTCTTTTTACTTTAGTTACTGCACTGTAGAATAGTAGAAACACTCACCTGAACCTACTTACCAATCGGCTGCCTCCCCTGCGCCGCGTCACTTTTTCGCTGGTGACGTCACCTCTGGAACTCCGCCGCTGATCTCAGTGAGGGTCTCAGTTTAGGCCTCTCCGCTGCCTCACCACTTTTAAACTTGGCGCTGCTCTAGTGCTCCTCCTAGGTCCGCTCCCTGCCGGTTCTGGAGGTCTCTCCACTGTCTCGCCGCTTTTAAACTTGGCGCCGCTCTGGGTTGCCCCTCTCTACATTTAAGTCCCATTGTCTAGTAAGACTGGATGCTTGTTGAATGCCAGTGTAAGTAGTGTGTCGCATTGCTGAGGTGATATTGATGTGAAATGTACAATTAGAAGTCACTTTGTTGTTATAGCCTTCTAATAATGCATTTGCTCATATTTGGGCAGCTGCAATTTGTGTCCGGTAAAATTAATTGACACTTGGAAAGGTATGGGCTAATTATTGAAAGTCAGCATGGATTTGGTAAAGGCAAATCATGTTTGATTAACTTGATTGAATTCTTTGATGAAGTAACGGAGAGGTAGATGAGGGTAGTGCGGTTGATGTTGTGTATATGGACTTTCAAAAGGCATTTGATAGAGTACTTCGTAATGGAATTGTTAGCAAAATTAAAGCCCATGGGATTAAAGGAACAGTGACAGCGTGGATACAAAATTGGCTAAGGGACAGAAAGCAGGTAAATGGTTGTTTTTCAGACTGGAGGGAAGTATACAGTGGTGTTCCCCAGGGGTCAGTATTAGGACCACTGCTCTTTTTGATCTATATTAATGACCTGGACTTGGATATAGAGGGTATAATTTCAAAGTTTGCAGATGAAACAAAATTCAGAAATGTAGTTAACAATGTGAAGGATAGTAATAGACTTCAGGAGGACATAGACAGACTGGTGAAATGGGCAGACACATGGTAGATGAAATTTAATGCAGAGAAGTGTGAAGTGATACATTTTGGTCGGAAGAATGAGGAGAGGCAATAGAAACTTGTTGGCTAGGGGCTGCAGAAGGTAACCTGAGACGTCAGCTGCTGATACACACAGGCAGGAACGACTTTTGAACTGAAGTAACCTGGGTTCAGTCCGGTCAACAAACTGAATGGTACAATTTTAAAGGGGTACAAGAACAGAGAGACCAAGGGGTGTAGGTACACAAATCTTTGAAGGTGGCAGGACACATTGAGAAGGCTGTTAAAAAAGTATATGGGATCCTGGGATTTATTAATAGAGGCATAGAGTACAAAAGCAAGGAAGATATGCTAAACCTTTATAATACACTGGTTAGGCCACAGCTGGACTATTGCGTTCTATTCCGGGCACCACACTTTAGGAAGGATGTCAAGGCCTTAGAGAGGATGCAGAAGAGATTTACTAGAATGGTACCAGGGATGAGGGACTTCAGTTATGTGGAGAAACTAGAGAAGCTGGGGTTGTTCTCCTTAGAACAGAGAAGGTTAAGAGGAGATTTGATAGAGGTGTTCAAAATCATGAATAGTTTTGATGGAGTAAATAAGGAAAAACTGTTTCCAGTGGCAGAAGAGTCGGTAACCAGAGGACACAGATTTATGGTGATTGGCAAAAGAACCAGGGGCGACATGAGGAAATGTTTTTTATGCAGAGAGTTGTAATGATCTGAAATGCACTGCCTGAAAGGGTGGTAGAAGCAGATTCAACAGTAACTTTCAAAAGGGAAATGGGTAAATACTTGAAGGGAAAAAAGTTACAGGGCTATTAAGAAATAGCAGGGGAGTGGGACTAAGTGGATAGCTCTTTCAAAGAACCGGCACAGGCACGCTAGGCCGAATGGCCTCCTCCTGTGTTGTAACATACTATGATCCTATGATACTAAAACCAGAATGGGCATGAAAATGGGCAGGAATGCTGCCCAATTCTCTACTCCGCCAATCCAACACTGCTGGAAATCTGGGAGTAACAAATAAGAAAATCCTGTCCACCATTTTGAAACATAGTGAGGGAAGCCAGCTATTCAAAAAAGATGGAAATTACCCCATAGTCTATGAGAATTTACTATAGGATAACCTGATTTGCTGCAAATAGATAATCCACATCTCATTTACTGAATAGAAATATTATGCTGCATGTCTTCAAAGGCATGTTATGAAACCAGTGCTTGGTCAATGAAAAACAATGATGTAATATCTGTAGCTTCAAGGGGCACCTGTTGTTATTGCATGAATATGGGTTACAAGGGCTCTGCCAATGGCTCGGGAAGATTGTTCAGTAAGTAGTTGCACCATAAAGATGAGTAAGGCCCCATGTTCAAATGTCAGTTCGTGCTGAGTTAGTTGACCCCAATCAGCCTCAGTGCCTTTGGTTAGGGAGCAGAAAATCAGCCAGATTTCAGGCTCCTGATCACATTCTAGTGACTCCTATGGACATTAGATGAGGACAGGTTAGGGCTTGGCTGTGATGTTGAAAAGCCTGTCAAGATTCACTAAGCTCATCCACGAGGAAAGATTATCTGGACAAGGTACTTGAGGGCTGCCTGGACCTGTGAACTACACCCCAGGAGGAATCAGCACCTTTGAAAGAAATACAGGGAAAAAGGAGAGAAAATAAGCAAAAAAAAAGTCAACCACTTTTAGCTTTGTTACTAACACTTAAGAGGAGGCTGCCTTATGGAAATCTCCACTTGCTCTTAAGAGTATTTGACTATAGGGTTGATATTGTGACTCCATTATAATCTCGCTGGGACCATATCAAACAGGCCACTGCATGGACCAGCGGAGTGGGGAGCTGGGCTCCTGGATATTGCGAGCCCAGCTCATACATGTTATTTAAATAAGCTTTCTGCACTCCTGGTGTCTCATGCAGGAAGCACAACTATTTGGAGGAGTTGGAGGGAATCATGGGAACTTGTGTCCCTTAAAGGCTGCAGCTCCAATTGAAAAGGAATGGGGCCACTTAAAGGAAAGGCTGCACCTGGGGGACAAAAATCTGTAAGGGTTTTTAAAATAATTGCAAAATGTTGCTAGCCTTTGCAAAGGTTGTATTGGGGGGTGGGGGGGAGAAGGAAGGGGTGTGGCCAAAAGGATGGAAAAGTAAATGTAATGGCATGAAATGGAATCCGTGGGCAGGTGATGGAGTGGCATTGCATTCAAACCCCTTTGATATTTGGCAAAGGGGATTTGGTTCTGCATGAGTTGTGTGACATTCCAGAACACCTTCCCCACTGGACAGCAGTGCTGGGTGGTGTGTGTGTGTGGGGGGGTGCCTCAGCGGCAGTGCTAGGATCTGACCTGGACTCTGAGGTTTCCAAACATTTTTGCAGTATTTTTCAACCATCTTTTACAAAGAGGGCAATAACTTCACATTTATCCACATTATACTGTATCGGTCATGCATTTGCCCACTCACTCAACTTGTCTAAATCGCCTTGAAGCCTCTTTGCATCCTCCTCACAACTCACGATCCCACCTAGTTTTGTGTCGTCAGCAAACTTGGAAATATTACATTTGATAGATCGATCTAGACAAATCTAGATAGAAGGAATTAGTTCCCCTAGAACTTTTATTGTAAACAATTTTACAACACCAAGTTATAGTCCAGCAATTTTATTTTAAATTCACAAGCTTTCGGAGGCTACCTCCTTCCTCAGGTGAACGATGTGGTTCACCTGAGGAAGGAGGCACCCCCCCCCACACACACACCACCCAGCACTGCTGTCCAGTGGGGAAGGTGTTCTGGAATGTCACACAACTCATGCAGAACCAAATCCCCTTTGCCAAATATCAAAGGGGTTTGAATGCAGTGCCACTCCATCACCTGCCCACGGATTCCATTTCATGCCATTACGTTCACCTGAGGAAGGAGGAAGCCTCCGAGAGCTTGTGAATTTAAAATAAAATTGCTGGACTATAACTTGGTGTTGTAAAATTGTTTACAATTGTCAACCCCAGTCCATCACCGGCATCTCCACATCATAGAACTTTTATATCCTGCATGCAAAAGCCCTAAAGCAGAGATTGTCTATCATTTATTGAACTGGCATTGTTTAAGGATGTGCAAGCTCGGAGAGATCCAAGACTTGCCAATGGGCGTCAGACAGTTCAATTTGTCCAAATATTTTTGCACCTAACAATCACTATCTTTGATTTGTGCTACACCTGCTTTTATTACACTGCCTGTGGCTGTCCCTTTAGAACATTCATTATGCAAAAAAAAACAGGCACTTCTTTTCAAAAAAGGGTGTGGTGCATAATTGCACCTTTAATTAGGTCAAATGATGCATATTTGATTCATGGCCCTTTGAACACACTCCCAAGTGTTTCAAAAAGCTTCTGAGTACTTTGTCAGGAATTTGTACCTGATTTACACCTTTGTGGGTTTTCTACTGCTTAATTAGGCGGGTGAGAAGTTTCAACAAGCACATTATAGAAATCCAGATATATACTTATCAGGATTCCAGATGCCTTCTTTGAATAAAAGCAGCTCAAATTGTTGCTATTATTCCAAAGGCAATGGGTGGTGGTCCTGTGCTGAATGTTCATCTGATTGTGCCTACAAGCATTCCTTTGCCAGAAGCTGATTGGGTGTTTCCAGCTTTTTTTCTGTTTTTTGTTTCAGATTTCCAGCACTTGCAATATTTCGCTTTTTATTTGGAAAAAAATTCTGCACCCTCTCTTACTGCTGTTGTCCTCACCACTTGGAGGGTTATGATGATATTACCCCAAACAAATATAGCCGTGGCTCAGTCATAGCACTTTTGCCTCTGAGTTAGAAGATTGTGGGTTCAAGCCTCACCCCAGAGACTTGAGCACATAATCTAGGCTGACACTTTAGTGCAATACTGAGGGAGTGAGTGCTGAATTGTTGGAAATGCCATCTATCAGAAGAGATGGTAAATGTCTTCCCTGTTCAGGTGGACATAAAAGATCCTGTAGCACTATTTCAAAGAAGAGCAGAGGAGTTCTACCTGGTGTCCTGGCTGATCTCTCAACCAACATTACGAAAACAAAATTATCTAGTCATTATCATGTGGGACCTTGCTGTGTGTAAATTGACTGCTGTGACTACACTTCAAAAGTAGTTAATTGGCTATAAAACACCTTGGGATGTCTTAAAAGGTGCAAATTCTTTCTTTTATTAACTGTTTTATGCAATTCTTAACCATGTCCCTTACATTTAGGTCTAAATCATTTATATATACCACAAAAAACATGGAACCTAGTACTGAACCCTGTGGAACCCCACCGGAACAGCCTTCCAGTCACAAAAACACCCGTCGACCATTACCCTTTGTTTCCTGCCACTGAGCCAATTTTGGATCCAACTTGCCACTTTCCCATGGGGCCACAAAGGAAAGTAAACAACTTACCTTTTCAGAGCCTCTTCAAGTACCGATCCTCTTCTGACTTGCTTCAGCCTGGCAGGAAAGCTGCAGAAGCTTCCCTGCTCAGGCCTGAGTTAAAATGCCGCCGGGATCCGATTGATGTTATCGAACCCCGATTAGCATATTTAAAGAAGGATGCCGCCTGCTTCAGACAGGTACCTTTGCTGCCTGCTCAGAGGACCAGGTTAAAATCAGACATGGTGGGATGCAGGTGTCTTTCTGGGGCACTTTAACCGCCCACCCACCTGGCGGGTGGGTAGGGTTAAAATCCCTCCCTTGTCTTTTTCTTTTGATCAACTATTAATGCCATCTGGTGAATGACCAATAATTCAAATAGGCCATATGGAATTCTGACAATGTTCTCTTCCCCTCTGCCTCCAACTTAACGATATCCAGTAGCACTCCATTAACGCTGTTGATGTTATATTCTGGTTGCTGCCATTTCTATAGCATCTTGAGATAAAAATGAGTGATATTTGAGTGAAGATAGAAAAGTAATCAAGATCAAAAAGACTACAAAACCTGATGACCTCAGATCAAGCATAGAGTTACATCGAGTCTACAGCACAGAAACAGGCCATTCGGCCCAACAGGTCTATGCCGGCGTTTATGCTCCACATGAGCCTCCTCCCACCCCTCTTCATCTAATCCTATCACCATATCCTTCTATTCCTACAAAATCAACAACAACAACTTGCAGTTATGTAGATTTAATTTCATTTTACAAGAAGAAACTAAAAACTCAGAGAAAAAATATAAAATAAAATGTCAGTTTACGAGAGACTGAACTATTTCTGCTTACTTGATTTGTTAGCAAAAGGAATGGAAAACTCTGCAGTCCATAGGTGCATTTACAAAGAAACTTTGGCATTTTGACTGGGATTTTCCTGACGTTAAAATAGCAGGATGAGAGTTCCAACTGTCCTCATGACCCTGCTGGCACCCGACAGCATGTTTCCTTGGAAGGGCCTCATTTAATATGCAGGCCGATATTTCAGCGAGAATCACACTCCTGACTGGGGCTCTGCCGTTGAAATTGAAATTGAGGCAAGGTGCCAGTAGTTAAAAGGCGACTATAACTGAAATGGCTAGATACACAGTAGGTGACTCAGATTGGGGGTAGAGAGATAGAGAGCTGGAGGTGTACTTAAACATTGAAAAGTGGTAGCAGAAGGAGGAGCACAATCTGGGGCTCCCATAATGACCAGGGCCCCAGGATTCTCGGAAGCTGCGGCGGAGATAATGCAGGCAAAGGTAAGAGCCAGAATACAAATGCTGTTTGGCACCCAGGGAGTTATCTTCCAGAAAAAAGGATGCTGTCATGGAGGGAGGAGGAGCTGGCAGTCAGTACCAATTCTACAACCCCACAAGCAGCTAGACAGTGCCAGAAACGTTTTAATGACCTCACCAGGCTGGCCAAGGTAAGTGAAGGCATGATTGGTAGCATGACTCACCTCCATACTAGCCAGGACCACATGGGGTAAAAGATGAAATGAATGAGACCGTAGGAAGCATAAGTGACCCAAACTATCTCCCTCACAGCTATCCCTCCTCTTCCACCATTCCACTAACCCATATCACATTTTCTGCAATGTTTGAGTGAGATGTGAAGAGACTGCTGCAATGCCTGCACCTGATAGTACGTTCACAAGGGAATGCTGTCTGCAGACACCTGGGTGAGACAATATTGGCCTTGAATTTCCTTGAACTTTCTGCTGCTACGCCACTGTAACATGCTTGGCAGTGCAGCGGAAACCCTATTTACACGTGTCAATGGAGTTTCCACCACACTTCCAATGAAGTTACAGTGGTGTATCAGCAGAAAGTCCAAGGAATTTCAGGACGGTTGTGAATTAGTCTATAGTATGTCTAAACCTTTGTTCTCTTTGCAAAGGAGAAACCTCTACACAAACAGAGGCATAAGACTGTCACGGATGGAGGAATGTCTAGCATCAGGCCCCTGAGAAGTCATAAGGCAGAAGCTCTGCAGTTCCCGGGCAGACACATCGTGGAGGCTGTGGGAGATGGAGAAGTTGTAGTTGCGAAGATCTATTGGGTTCATGTTGGTAACAGGGTGGAGTGTTTACAGGACTGTGAGTATTTGCAGACATTCTGATGATTTGAAAGGCTTCCTGCTATTGCTCAGTTACATCTGTCATTGTTGAAATGAGGCCTGCACTCACTTCAGGCGGTTACCATGGCCACCTATAAAAAGGCCCTATCCAATTTAGCAGTGGCCCAAATGCCTGTGCAGATTGGGCAAGGGCCTGTGTCCTGTTAAATTGGTTATCGTTGTTCCTGTTTTAAATCTGGAAAACAGGCGCAACGATGTTGAATTTATACCCCATAGATATTTATAACACAGAAGGAGGCCCTCTGGCCCATTGTTTCAGTTTTGGCTTGACTTTTGCTCGAGCAATCCAAAATTAATCCCAGGGCACTACTCTCTCCCAACTTCCTCTGCTTCAAATGTTTATCTACTCTTCCCTTAAAAGATGCAATGGTCTCTGCCTTAACCATTCCCTGTGGCAAAGCATTCCATGCTCTAACAAGCTGCTGCATAAAGAAATTTCTCTTAACCTCTCTACAGACTCTCTTTGTGATCATTTTAAATTGATGAAGCCTTGCTACGATATCCTCAACTACAGAAAAGTCTTTCTCTGATCGCTTTATCAAAACCCTTCATAATTTTAAAAACCTCAATTAAATCTTTACTTAGCCTTCCCTGTTCCTGTGGAAATGGTCCCAGTATCTCAAGTGTCTCCTCAGAATTATAGTCGGTCATCGCTGTATCATCCTGTTAACCATTTAATGCCTTTGCTAAAATGGTTTACAAAGAAATTTCATACAAACGCTTTAATGTATTTGTCACTAATATTGCACAGTATGATTTCAACTCCTTGAACATTCCTTCGCCTTAAAGGGTCTTCTTGAAAAAGTGTTTGGTAAATCTTTCACTGTGTGCTTCAATGTTACAATTCATGTCAAAATATGCCATCGTTGCAACATTTGAATAAGACATAATTGCAATGAAAATCATGTGAAACTCTTTGACTCCATTTAAAATCCTTTTTAATACATAGGCATTTTTCAATAAAGTTTAATAAACATTGAATTCCTGGTCTGATGTTTGGAAGCCAGTAGGTACTGCAATAACAAAGCACTGTGGAGCCTGTCTGTGCACATCTTCACTAAATTCCCAAAGGAATGGAGGTATTGCTTTGTTTTAATCCAGTTTTATGTCCAAAGAACCAAGCTTTGATCTTATCTGCTATGGTTTTCCTAGCAACTTGAAAACATCCAGCAGTATCTCTCATTTGTTAATAGTCCAAAAAATCAATGCAAAATTACATTTGTGCCAGCACTTGCACAAGACATAACTTGCTCACTCCCTCTTGCCCAACCATTTGCAGTCTGCTTTATTGGCCCAGAATCTTCTGTAACAGGGCAACGAATGCTGTCCGCCGTTAGTTAGACTTGCCCTTGTCCGTTTAATCTCCATGATATTTTGCGCCGCAAGTTGCTGGAAGTGGAAGATGGTGTGGCGCCCCCTACAGGGCATCTGGGATCTGAGTGAACATGGCAAGCAACTGTGTATCTCCTTAACCAATTAGATTGAAGGATTGTGAAATGAACAGTGCAAGGACTGAGAAGGAAGTGTAAGTTAGAGTGAGTGAATTCAACATCAAATCAGGTACAGAAAGAGAAATAGAGAGGGAAAGAAAAAATATTTAAAAATTCATTTTTAAACAAATCTCCAACAATTAATACCTGAAGGAATGAGATTTGTAATAGTTAATTTTCAGTGCCAGGGAGGTTGACTGGCAGTAATTTACACTTATCATATCATTAAAAGGGTACTTAGAGTTGAAATGACTTGACTTAACTTTCTGTGATGAGTTTAGATCATATCTAGTGCGCAAATACAGGAACTACACGCCGTTCAATGCATTTCAGTGGTGAAGCAGACGGCAAGATGCCGTTTTCGTGAAGCTAAAGGTGGAGTGGCACATCTCGGTCTTTTGGATTTCTGTGTTTACCCCCGCATCTGCCCTCGCCTGAAGTTGCTGTATGATTGGTGCATAAATAATGGTGAGCGCCATTAGCTTCACCATTATTTTGACAAAAAATTTGGGCCCTTATGTTTGCACAGAAAGAAGCGCCTGATACAAGGCAAAAGCTCCAGGTAGAAGTGACTTATGTTATTGGATTCATCATTATGAAAAGCGGTGTCATAATATAATCCATGTTAGAGATGAAGTGTAGTTCAAGCTGACCCTCAAGGAATCTATTAATGCAATGGTTGCTGCCACTCTGGAAGCCTTGTTGCTGCAGAAATCTGTTGGTCTTTCATGGTGTAAGCAGCTGGAAACGACTGTTCACACGTTTCTCCTGGGTTCTGCCAATCTATTTATAATACAAACATAATAATTTTAAAGTTGTGGTGAACCTAAGATGGAGTCCAAGTACTACTTTGGAAGTCTGCAATGGCTGCTCATTTTGGTCTTGTCCCAGCTTAAGTCGGGTGGTGTAGTTTTTGTGTGTGCTGTGACCTACTCAGAACCTGCACACGTTTCCAAGTTCAGCACATTAACACAGAATGGGCAAGCACCAGCCGTGATTAATGCCTGCTATTGGTCACTCACTAAATAGGGGGACAAAAAATGTCTGCAGCAGCTTAAAGAGGCAATACAGAAGTTATGGGGTTGGACTTACCTCTGGAGATCCCCCTCCTATTTCTCATCTACATGCTGACCCTCGGCGTCATCATCCGAAAACACAACGTTAGATTCCACATGTACGCTGATGACACCCAGTTCTACCTCACCACCACCCACCTCTCTCAACCCTTCCACCATCTCTCATTTGTCACACTGCTTGTCCGACATCCAGTGAGCAAAAATTTCCTCCAACTAAATATTGGGAAGACTGAAGCCGTTACCTTTGGTCTCCGCCACAAACTCCGATCCCTAACCACCGACTCCATCCCTCTCCCTGGCCACTGTCTAAGGCTGAACCAGATCATTCGCAACCATGGTGTCCTATTTGAGCTTCTGACCACATATCTGCTCCATCACTAAGACCGCCTACTTTCACCTCCATAACATTGCCCATCTCCACCCCTGCCTCAGCTCATCTGCTGCTGAAACCCTCATCCATGCCTTTGATAACTCTAGAATTGACTATTCCAATTTTCTCATGGTTGGCCTCCCATCTTCCAGCCTCCATAAATTTGAGCTCATCCAAAACTCTGCTGCCCATATCCTAACTCACACCAAGTCTTGTTCTCCCATCACCCCTGTGCTTGCTGACCTACACTGGCTCCCGGTTCAGGAACGCCTTGATTTTAAAATACTCATCCTTGTTTTCAAATCCCTCGATGGCCTCACCCCTCCCTATGCAGCCCTACAACCCTCCAAGATCTCTGCGCCCCCCACCTTGTGTATCCCCGATTTTATTAGCTCCTCTATTGGCGGTCGTGCCTTCAGCTGCCTAGGCCCTAAGCTCTGGAATTCATTCCCTAAACCTCTCCACCTCTCTACCTCACTCTCCTCCTTTAAGAAGTTCCTTAAAATCTACCTCTTTGACCAAGCTTTTGGTCACATGTCCTAATATCTCCTTATGTGGCTCGGAGTCAAATTTTGTTTAATAATGCGCCTGTGAAGCACCTTGGGTCGTTTTACTAGGTTAAAGACACTATATAAATGCAAGTTGTTGTTGTTGATGGTGACAGGTGCAATTCCGTGCAAACAAAATTTTAAAAAGCTGAAGACCCTGGAAATCCAAAACAAAAACAGGAAATGCTGTAAACATTCAGTTGGTCAGGCAGTATCTATGGAGGGAGAAGGACAAGTTAACGTTTCAGGTATGGACCCTTCTTCAAAACTGAAAAACAAGAAGCTCACAGACGCGTTACTACATTGAGAAAAAGGGAAGGAGAAAATACATATATAAAAAGCGACAAACCCAGAGAGGAATCATGAGTGGATAATCTCAGTAAAACATTAAAGAAACAAGCAAAATATTACAGAGGAACAGTATTTAAAATGGAACAGAACACACACGGGCATGTATCAGAAAAGAAATAGAATGACCTGTAAAGTGTTAAAGTGAAAAACAGGACATGGTTCAATGGCAGAGGTAATATTAACATGAGATAATGGAGGCATAATGAGAGAAATCAAAGAAAGAACAGGATCTATGAGACGCAGAGAATGTATGAAGGAGGTGTTGGATGATGCCCGGTGGAAATGGAAGCATGAAAAACTGACAAAGCAGAGCAGACTCCAGCACGTCAAGAGCCTGGGAGAAAAAAAAAATTGGATCAACACCAAGGGTATAGGCCACCTGCCAGCATGGTGTTCCGATGGAGGGTCACCATCCCAAGTATCTTCCTACCCCCAGAAAAGCTGGCACACCCACTCCCACATCACCAGCACTTTAGCATAAAATAGGACACGGAATTGAAGTGGCAAGTGACAGGGAGCTGGGGTTGCATTTGCAGAAAGAAAAGAAGAGTTTCGCACAGTGTATTCTAAGCATTTGTTCGCTCCAATGCTGTGAGCAGCAAATTCAGTACACTGAGTTGGAGCAATGTAAATTGCTGTGTCTCCCAGAAGGAGTGTTTGGGGCCCTGGAAAATGATGTGGGAAGAATGGGCTGGTGTTGCATCTCCTGAGTTTGCACGGGAAGGTGTCAGTGGAAGGAAAGCAGCTGGCAGGGGTGGTGGAAGAGTGAACCACAGTGTTACGGAGGGACCTGTCCCTTCGGACCGCAGAGAGGGGAGGGGAGAGGGTGTATCCATGTCATGGGGGACTTTTAGTGGGTGATTTCATGTAAGGCTGTGAGTGAAGGGACACTTGCAGGTGAAGGCTGGAAATGTAAATGTTCAGCCTCCTGGCCAATGTTCCCTCTAATTTTTTTAGGCCATGTGCGGAATGAATTTGGGTTTGTGCACTGATATAAACGGTGTGCACCACCCTAAAAAAAATCACAACTTTGAATAGAAGATCTTTTTAGAAAACATTGTTCAGGATAAATAACAAACTGAAACAAATGTATAAAATAATGGATCATTGTAATAACGTAATGTTATATTGGCTGATAAATTTATATAATTTATGAAATGGGTTTCTTAAGTTGCACGAGGATTGAGCAGAGCAGTCTTGTTATATTTTATTAAAAATTATCTGATGGGAACGATTCCAATCAGCTTTTTGTTGAATCAGCTTAATGACTGATTGAAACAGAAATAAATTGTGTACAATCAGAATATTTAAATTGAGTCATAAATACAAAATATCTGTCAAATCAGTCAGTGTGATTTAGGGATAGGGAACAGTTTAATTAATACTCTCCTCCCCCCTTCCCCTCGTCCCCTCTCCCAATCCTCCCCCTCCTCTCCCCTTTTCTCCGCTCCCTCCCACCTCCTCCCCTTCCCCTCTCCTCCCCTTCCCCTCCCCTCTCTTCCCTCTTCTCCCCCTCCCTTTCCTCCCCCCTCCATTGAATCCTCAGCAAGGTTTAACAAATTACTGCATTCCAATTGTACATCTTGCAGGTCTCATTAATTTTGGCTGCCTCTATGTATGGGCCCCTCATCTCTGATTGGGCGGAGGTGCCTAGTCTCTGATTGGGTGGAGATGCTTAGTCTCTGATTGGGTGGCTAGGTCTAGTTTGTGATTGGCCACTGACAAAAGCATCGGTTTCGATTTTACTTCCTGGTCTGGTTTCGACGCAGCCAATCAGCTGCTCGCTGACTGCATTTCCTAGCAACGTGCTAAACAATGCGGTGGCTGGGGCCGGAGCTGTGGGATAGTCATCAAATCTTACAGCACAGGATGAGGCCACTCGGCCCACCGTGCCTGTGCCGGCTCTTTGAAAGAGCTATCCAATTAGTCCCATTCCCCTGCTCTTTCCACATAGCCTTCCAATTTTTTCTACTTCAAGTATTTATCCAATTCCCTTTTGAAAGCTATTATTGAATCTGCTTCCACCACCCTTTCAGTCAGTGCATTCCAGATCAGAACAATGTGCTGCGTAAATTGTTTTTCCCTCATGTCGCCTGTTTCTTTTGCCAGTCGCCTCTACCGACCCTTCTGTCACTGGAAACAGTTTCTCCTTATAAAAAGAGGGCTGTAGGGCTGGAGGAGGTTACAGCCATAGACAGGGTTTGGAGGGATTTGACGAAAGGATGAGAATTTTAAAGGCAGAAGCCATCAAAATAGACAGCCGTTTCCCCCAGTACAGAATGTGACTCAAGACTAACAGGAAGGATGTTACTTTAACTACTAAAGGTGCAGAAAAGGTGAGACGTTGTCCCTCTAAATATCACGATTCGATGCATAATGAGGGAGAAATCAATCTCTGTACCTTTAACTAGCAGCACATGGAAAGAGGGAAATGAACGACCTTTAAACCCCTGGTCTGCTTGGCACTAAAGTATCTGAAACTCATAATAGGAACTCCAGGAAAACAAAATACTGACAAATGTTAAACTGTTTTCTTGACAAAAGAAATCCCGATTTTGCTTTTAAAAGACAAATTGTTTAACAGGGGTTCACACAAACTCACCTGACTCACTGACTCAGGTTGGCGCAGAACACGCTGCTCCCTTGGCCCTCTGGCCTGAGCTTGCTTCCTGTTGGTTCCCGGGGCAATCAATCACCACTCGATATCATTACGCTGCCAGGTGAAGTTGAGGGGCTCAGGAAGAAAAAAAATTAGACCTTGAATCCGCCGCCTCCCGGGGCCGGAGCCACGGGATCAGACACTCGGACACTCCCCAGCACCAGAGGCAGAGCAGCCCGCCTGGGGCTGGAGCACTGGGGACCAGGGAGGCAGAGCTGGAGAAGGGCCTGGGGTCCGGGCACTGGTCAGTGTAAGAGAGGGGTCGAGAGCACTGGTTTGGTGCGCGGATGGAATGTTTTTTTTCCTTAATTGCCCTTGAGAAGGTGGTGGTGAGCCGCCTTCTTGAACCGCTGCAGTCCGTGTGGTGACGGTTCTCCCACAGTGCTGTTAGGAAGGGAGTTCCAGGATTTTGACCCAGCGACAATGAAGGAACGGCGATATATTTCCAAGTCGGGATGGTGTGTGACTTGGAGGGGAATGTGCAGGTGGTGTTGTTCCCATGTGCCTGCTGCTCTTGTCCTTCTAGGTGGTAGAGGTCGCAGGTTTGGGAGGTGCTGTCGAAGAAGCCTTGGCGAGTTGCTGCAGTGCATCCTGTGGATGGTACACACTGCAGCCACAGTGCGCCGGTGGTGAAGGGAGTGAATGTTTAGGGTGGTGGATGGGGTGCTAATCAAGCGGGCTGCTTTGTCCTGGATGGTGTCGAGCTTCTTAAGTATTGTTGGAGCTGCACTCATCCAAGCAAGTGGAGAGTATTCCATCACACTCCTGACTTGTGCCTTGTAGATGGTGGAAAGGCTTTGGGGAGTCAGGAGGTGAGTCACTCACCGCACAATACCCAGCCTCTGACCTGCTCTCGTAGCCACAGTATTTATATGGCTGGTCCAGTTAAGTTTCTGGTCAATGGTGACCCCCAGGATGTTGATGGTGGGGGATTCGGCGATGGTAATGCCGTTGAACGTCAAGGGGAGGTGGTTAGACTCTCTCTTGTTGGAGATGGCCATTGCCTGGCACTTGTCTGGCACGAATGTTACTTGCCACTTATCAGCCCAAGCCTGGATGCTGCATGCGGGCTCGGACTGCTTCATTATTTGAGGGGTTGCGAATAGAACTGAACGCTGTGCAATCATCAGCGAACATTCCCATTTCTGACCTTATGATGGAGGGCAGGTCTTTGATGAAGCAGCTGAAGATGGTTGGGCCTAGGACACTGCCCTGAGGAACTCCTGCAGCAATGCCCTGGGGCTGAGATGAATGGCCTCCAACAACCATTAGGTATGACTCCAGCAGACTGCTGCGCGGCCGCACACACACGCAGCTTAGAGGGAACACTGCTCCTGGCCATTGATGGTAAGCAATTCAAGCACTTTAACTGAGTGGGTGGGTGATGTCACTGCATTTGTACACAGTTAAATCAAACCACCCTAAGGAAAAACAGTTCTTGAAGGTCCAGCGCCACCTTCTCATGGCAACTAGGGATGGGCATTAAACGCCATGTATTAAAATTTTTAAAAAGGAATTTAACCTTTGATGGCGCTTGAAGGAATGTTGATATTGAGAAATGGGATTTTTCATCCTGACCCTACTACTGCTGCAACATTGGCAGAGCCTGTCTCGGGGCATGGTGTGTAATTAATGTTGCAGGTTTTGGGTGCCTACAGCAGCATAGTGTGGCTGGAAGCCTCCAAGACAACTGAAGAAATCCTTTGCAAAGAATGTAGTCAATCGCCTATGGGGGAAATGTAAACTTTAAATCCTCCCACACCAGTAACACACCAGAATTCTCAGTGTCAGGCAGTGCTGTGACATTAAAAAGGGAAATATGATTTATGATATTTTATGATCTATGTTATAACATTTTCCTGTCATTGGAGCATGTCAGTTTATATTTGCTTAGACATATTTGTGCACACTGTGAGTTCCAGAGGAAAATCCTGGAAGTGGCAGCAGATTTTCTGTCCCCCACTGCTGGAGTTGTGCTGGGAAGCAGGCCTAGAAATTTAGTGGCACCGCACCAATAATGGTTTAAAACAGACACCTAAGCATCCAATATGGTGGACGGCGGGCATGTGCCCGTCCTGCGACGGAACTGCGTCACCCACCATATTAGATCGAGCTCCTATGTAGCTATATTGTTGCACATTAATCATGAAATAATAGGAGCTTGTAACAAAGGTAATGCAGTAATCATGGGGGACTTTAATCTTCATAGAGACTGGGCAAATTAAATTGGCAAAGGTAGTCTGGAAGATGAGTTCATAGAATGTATTCGAGATGGTTTCCTAGAGCAATATGTTGATGAACCAACCAAGGAACAGGTTATTTTAGATCTTGTATTGTGTAACGAGACAGGGTTAATTAGTAATCTCATAGTAAAGGATCCTCCGGGGAAGAGTGTTCATAATATGATAGAATTTCACAATGAGTTTGAGAGTGACATATTAAGTCTGAAACTAAAGTCTTAAACTTAAATAAAGCCAATTACATAGGTATGAAGGGTGAGTTGGCTGAGGTAGATTGGGAAATTAAAATTAAAGGATATGACAGTTGAAAAGCAATGACAAACATTTAAAGAAATATTTCAATATTCTCAACAAATATACATTCAATTGAGAAATAAAAGCTCCACAGGAAAAGTGATCCATCCATGGCTAACTAAAGAAGTTAAGGATAGTATTAGATTAAAAGAAGAGGCCTATAATGCTGCCAAGAAGACTAGTAAACCTGAGGACTGGGAGAGTTTTAGAAACCAGCAATTGTTAAAAAGGGAGAAAATAGAATATGAAAGTAAACTAGCAAGAAATATAAAAATGGATTGTAAGAGCTTCTACAAGTATGTAAAAATGAAGAGAGTAACAAAAATAAACAGTGGTCCCCTAGAGGCTGAGACAGGAGAAATTATAATGGGGAATGAGGAAATGGCAGATGCGTTAAACAAATATTTTGTATCTGTCTTCACAGTAGAAGATACAAAAAGCATCCCAGAAATAATGGGGAACCAAGGGGCTAATGAGAGTGAGGAACTTAAAGTAATTATTATCAGTAGAGAAAAAGTACTAGAGAAACTAATGGGACTAAAAGCCGATAAATCCCTTCGACCATTCGCCTACATTCTAGGGTTTTAAAAGAGGTGGCTGCAGAGATAGTGGATGCGTTGGTTTTGATCTTCCAGAATTCCTTAGATTCTAGAACGGTCCCAGTGGATTGGAAGGTAGCAAATGTAACACCGCTATTCAACAAAGGATGGAGAGAGAAAACAGGGAACTACAGGTTAGTTAGCCTGACATCAGTCATCGTGAAAATGCTGGAATCCATTGTTAAGGAAGTGGTAACAGGGCACTTGGAAAATCAAAATATGATTAGGCAGAGTCACCATGGTTTTATGAAAGGGAAATCGTGTTTGACAAATTTATTAGAGTTTTTTGAGGAAGTAACCAACAGGGTAGATAAAGGGGAACCAATGGATATAGTATATTTGGATTTTCAAAAGGCATTCGATAAGGTGCCACATAAAAGGTTGTTACACAAGGTAAGGGCTCATGGAGTTGGGGCTAACATATTAGCATGGATAGAGGGTTGGTTAAAGGACAGAAAACAGAGAGTAGGGATAAACGGGTCATTCTCAGGTTGGCAGGCTGTAACTTGTGGGGTGCCGTTAGGATCGATGCTTGGGCCTCAGCTATTTACAATCTATATTAATGACTTGGATGAAGGGACCGAGTGTAATATATCCAAGTTTGCTTATGATACAAAGCTAGGTGGGAAAGTAAGCAGTGAAGAGGGAACAAAGAGTCTGCAAAGGGATATAGACAGGTTAAGTGAGTGGGCAAGAAGGTGGCAGATGGACTATAATGTGGGGAAATGTGAGGAAGAATAGAAAAGCAGAATATTTTTTAAATGGTGAGAAACTATTAAACATATATGTCCAGAGAGACTTAGGTGTCCTGATACAAGAAACACAAAAAGTTATCATGCTGGCATAGCAGGCAATTAGGAAAGCAAATGGCATGTTGGCCTTTATTGCAAGGGGGTTGGAGCACAAGAGTAAGGAAGACTTACTACAATTGTACAGGGTTTTGGTGAGACCTCACCTGGAGTACTGTGTACAGTTTTGATCTCCTTATCTAAGGAAGGATATACTTGCCTTAGAGGCAATGGAAGTTCACTAGATTAATTCCTGGGATGAGAGGGTTGTTCTATGGGGAGAGGTTGAGTAGAATGAGCCTATACTCTCTGAGAGGTGATCTCATTGAAACATATAAGATTCTGAGGGGGCTTGACAGGGTAGATACTGAAAGGTTGTTTCCCCTGGCTGGAGAATCTAGAACTAGGGGGCATGGTCGCAGAATAAGGGGTCAGCCATTTAAGAACATAAGAACATAAGAAATAGGAGTAGGAATGGGCCATATGGCCCCTGAGCCTGCTCCGCCATTCAATCAGATCATGGCTGATCTTCGACCTCAACTCCACTTTCCCGCTCGATCCCCATATCCCTTGATTCCCCTAGAGTCTAAAAATCTATCTCAGCCTTGAATATATTCAATGACTCAGCATCCACAGCCCTCCTGGGGTAGAGAATTCCAAAGATACACAACCCTCTGCGTGAAGAAATTCCTCCTCATCTCAGTCTTGTGTTTTTATGCATGCAGGGTGTGTGCCCTAAGTATGTTAAACGATAATTAAAATATTGAAACAAGGCTCCCACCCTTGTTGTAAGATCCTTTTTGTGAAATTGTGCTTGACTCGGCACGTGAGAATCTTGCTCAGCAACTCATGGTGCTAACAATGAGTAAGCACCCTCCAGCAGTGTTATTACAAGGGTTCATCCACTACGTGCAGGTTAGTTGCTTGTTTGTCTTTTTAGGCTGCTGGCTAACTCCTGGGCATTTTAAGGCTTATTTTCCTCACTTCTATAACTGATTTCAGACTTCTGCTAACAAGTTTTTGATGGTGCTGGACTGCTTGCCTTCACTTCATTACAAATATTAATACCAATACCAAAACTAGAAAAAATCTAAACTCCTGGCATCGACCTCCTCAGTGACCTATTCCCACTGGTGTCAGAGGTGTTGACTGGAGGGCTTTCCACCTCCTGGGAAGAGCAGGATCTCCCTCCTCCTGTCCACCGCCTGGACCAGGGCCTCCAACGTTGCATCTGAGAACCTGGGTGCCCTCTCTGGACTTCTTCCAGCCATTTTCTTCAATCTGGGAAGTTTCCCTGCTGCCTGCGGCCCGAGAGCACCTCCCCTTTAAGAGGTGCTGGCTGCTTTTAAGTGGTGTCAGAGACACATGGGGGTAAATTTTAACCCTGAAGAATGAGTGGGTTGGGGGTGGGCGGGCAGTGAAAATTGTCGGTTTTGGGAGCGGGACTGCATCCCGACTCCAACCTGCCAACCTTTGGGTTTGACCCAGGCGCATCTGGGTGTGTGCACGCACTTCTGAAACTCTGAAGTCCTGCCAGCACTTAAAACCGGCGGGACGATATTTAAAGGGCCAATTGAGGTACTTAAAGGACTTAAAGATGTTAAATGTTTGTGGTTTGAACTACACAAGCCATTTTAACTGTTTCTGAACGTGCCACCCGTGGCCTCTGAAAGATGCCATGGAAACGGAGGCGAGTTGCAGCCGACACCCATTTGGACTTTTAAACCAGTAATTGACACATGTGAAGAAAAGGTGAGTTTTTGCAGCAGGGCAATCAGTTCTCAGACAAACCTTTGTCTGGGAGTTCTTTGTGTTCGGTCTGAGATTTTTTGGTTCACACTCAGAATTCTTGTGTTCACACATATTTACCTACATTTTGGACCCCCTCAAACTGACAACATCAGGATGGGGGGGGGCACAATGGATTTATTCAGCAGCACATCTGAGGAGGAGGCACATCACCATCCGCGGCAGGCACGGTGTGCAGTTCTGGGAGTTGCAGCTCCACAAAACACAGGTGTGCCACAAGGGCCTGCAAAAGAGCAGAGAGGGGATCAACGGAGGGGCCGACGATGCAGGAGGTACTATCCACATGAGAGGGTCTACAGACAGAGGCTCAGCTTTCTGGAGCTCTCTGAGGAGCAGTGTCCACCAGGCTCAGACTGAGTCGCCAGGTGGTCGCAGACATCTGCAGGCTTCATGCAGAGTTGCTCCTGGCTGGACCTGCTGACCACGCATTGCCCATCGCAGTTAAAGCCACCACTGCCCTCAATTTCTTTGCCTCCAGATCCTTCCGGGCACCACCAGTGACATCACCAGGATCTCTCAGTCGTTTGCGCATAAGTGTAAACGACAGGCCACAGATGGCTTGTTTGCCAGGGCATCCGATTACGTCAACTTCCCCATCGACAACATCAACCTGACTGAGAGGGCAGTGGGTTTCCACTCTCTGGCTGGCTTCCCACGGGTACTGGGCGCAATTGATTGCACACACGTAGCAATTCGAGGGCCTACGGATGAGCCAGGACTGTTCACCAACCGAAAGGGATATCATCCATCAATACGCAGCTGGTTTCCAACCACTGGAAGAGATTTCTGCAGGTGTGTGCCAGGTTCACTGGCAGCTGCCATGATTCCTTCATTTAGTGTGAGTCCAACATCCCGGCCCTCTTCCACGCACAAGACAGACTTAAGGGCTGGCTCCTTGAAGACAAGGGATACCCTCTGCAGACGTGGCTCATGGTACCTGTGAGAAACCCCACCAACGAGGCACAGCAGCGGTACAACGACAATCACATCAACACCGGGCCTGTCATTGAGCAAGCCATTAGGATGCTCAAGATGCAATTCAGGTGCCTGGATCGATCTGGGAAAGCCCTTCAGCTCTCACCGTCGTGTGTTGTGTCCTGCACAACATCACTCAGCATAGAGGGTTACAGGTGGATGAGGTCCCATGCACACAAGAAGCATCCGCACCTGCCATCAACACTAAAGAAAATGAAGAAGAGGAGGAGGAGGAGGAGGATAGGCAACCCATCGGCAGAGCAGTGGCACACCTGGCTGCTTGTGATGCCAGGGAGTCACTCATATTTGATAGATTTTCATAAGGAGATCTGCAAAGTGAAGATAGTGACATGCTCAGACCACCTGGAACAACTACCACCACCAACACCAGGACCCCCCACCCCATTTGCACAAAACAGTCCTGCAACCACACATACACCCATTGTAAATGCGCCCAATGGGTGGCATGAGATCTTGCCGTTCAAGATGAGGGACATGCAAAGGCGCTTTCACAAAAGGGACTCAAGAATGGACAAGATGTGGCAGTGGTGGTGACAATTATAACATTTATTGTCAATATATAAAAAAAACAAGAGAATGAAAAACATGACATTTAGTCAGACACCCTTGTGCATCTCCTCGGTGATCACAAAACCTTTGCCTTCCTCTTCCTACCACTTCCACATGGTGCATCCCAATGGCTTCAGCAGAGGTAGAGGCAGGTTGCTCAGATCCCTGCCCTGACTGCTGAGATGCTCTCAGCCTACGACCTCTGCATTTTGGAGCCCGTGAGGGCCCCACCAAAGATTGCTCCACCTGCACCTGTGCAGGGGCAAACTCGGCCATCGGGAGAGGAGACAGCATTGCGGGAACTGGTTGAGGTGAGTGGGGGGGGGGGGGGGGGAGGTGGTGGCAACGGGTGAGATGTGGGAGCGCTTTGAGTGGAGTCTCCACTTCTATGTTTCTTTTGGCCATCATCCCTCTCCAGGGTCACATCACTCCTACCACTTTGCTGGACAACAGTTTGGACGGCATCTGTGATGCCTTGTATGGCCACTGCTAAAGTATCTGTCGGCCTGTTTAAGGCGGCAGAATGTTGGTCATCCTGAGTCCTCATGGCTGTTGTTGGGGCCTGCATGGACTCATTTCTGAGCCGTGCTTGAAGCTCAATGGAGACTGCCATTCTGTCCATTGCAGACATTCCCACACTTATCTGCGCCACCAATCCACTAATGCTGGAGTCAGGCTCCTCCATCCTCTCCGCTAGTGTGGAGAGTGAACTTGGCATGTCTTCCAGTACGTTGTAAAGGTGCATCTGTACCTCGATTGTTCTCCTTTTTGAGGATGGCCCGGGGTTCAGCATCTGTATCCAGCAGAGCAGAGCCTGGAGAGGAGTGCGCCCACCAACGTGGACTCTCCTCCACGGCTGCCCCTGTCACCAGTATCTGCTTGTGCTCACTTGTTTGTGGTGAATCACCAGGTGACAACCTGATTAACTGTCTACCAGGACCCACCGAGGTGTGAGTATCTACGCTGGTGCATGACTTGCTTTGATGTGACGGTTCGCCCTCAGAGGCATGGAGCTTCTCTGAGGAATCGCCCTCATCCAGGTCTTGTGTTGCTTCAGCATTCCTTGAAGACCCTGGAAGAGAACATAAAGGAATATTAGGAATCATCGCAGAAGTGATGTTGCGATGAACATCCTGAGGTGCGCAACAGGTCAATCATTGATAACATCAATTCATGTTGTGTGTGAGGGATGTTAAAGTTCTGTCACCAAGTGTTTGTGGGGTGTCAGTCTCGGCATCTCTGACAGCCAGGCATTCCTGCGTCCGGCTGAGCTCCAAAGCCTCCTCCTCCGCCTCTGTCAGGACCACTATTTGTGATGGACCCCTCCCACCCTACTCCCCTCCCGTGCATTTTGCGTTCTCTTCTCTTACAGGAGGAGAAAGAACAGGCGGTGAGTGAGTGAGGGTGATGGATGCATTGCTTTGGCTGCCCATTAAAGAGGTCATCAGAGTGTGAGTATCAGACAGATTCATAACATTGCATCAGGATTGGGGTGAGTGGGAGTGGTGGGTTCACAAATGGGGAGGTGAGGAAGTGCTCAGGAAGTGAAGGTAAGTTGATACTAAGCCTTAAGTGGGTGTGAGGAGTGATGTGATGGGAGTAGGCTTGGCAGGACAGAGTGGGGGGCGGGGGGGGAGGTAATCTGCACCACAGGATGTACGTGAATCCTCCTTTCTCCCTCAAAATCCATGATTGTAATGTTCCTTTAAATACTCCAGCTCCTAGCACATCATTCGGGTGCGCAGTATGGCTGCTGCACAGCTTGGAGACTTGAAACCCGGAAATTACATCTACTTCAATTGAGTCACGCTCGCTCGAGAAAATGCACGTAAAAATTTTCCTGGTTTCCCAACCTGTGTATTGACCTCCCTCCCTCCCTCGCTGAGATCCCGTTGATATGTTAAAATTTACCCCCGATTTCCAGCCCCCCAAACAGACCTGCAGCCAATGAATAGCACGGGTAGCGTTTTCGGGTGCAATCGAATAGCTAGGCCGCTGTGTTACTGAAACAGATTTTTGGATCTTGTTTGTGTTCAAACTGAGGAAACAGAGCCCTTTATCTTTTTGCACCAAGTCAACATTAAGTACTTCCGGGTTACATAAAACATGGGCTCCTTTTACTCTGTTCCAACTTTATACCTTAATTGCAGCATTTGAAGAGTACCCCCTAGAGCACTAGCATCAATGTTTCCATTTCCCACATCAGTAATTCTTATGACCTCTGTGAGTTAGGGTTAGTTTTGCACTGTGTGGCTCCATTAACAAAGGACGTGGCTGAGGTTCTGCCAAAACTCATTTCATTACAGCTATCAGTCCAGTCTGAATTTGAATCTGAAAGAACAGTGTATCAACCCACTGTATGACCCAATCCCTACAATTGGTGCATTTTTAATATTTAGCATTTTCACTTCCATGAATATTGTCTAGTGAACACTTCTAATCAGCAGTTTCAGCTCATTCATAACTAGGACAAGTCTCACTAATTTTTCAGCAAGTCATTCATGATATCTGCAACTTTAGGTTGGTTTGAATAGGTATAAGTTTCAGTTTCAGGCACGCAGTGCCAGGTCAAATGCAGAGTAAAGTTCCTTTTATGTCTCCACCCCAGATCAGAAAAAGTCCTAATGCACAGTGTGACATTTTAACATTTCCCACCATCAGCCATCTTGTGACCTTTCTGACTGAGATTACCAATTTAGTGCCAAGTAATAAATTGGACGTAGTTTTATGCTTTGGACAAATTGGGAATTGGGTTCATTTATTTCACATAGGATTCTTACAGGTAGCAGACATAGACAACCTGCATCCCATCAGTGTGGGCTGGATGGGTACAGAAGTCACAGAGGTGAAAGATGAATGTCCAACCCATCCTGCAAAAAATAATTTAAATAATGTTCATATTTTATATAATGCATAAATTGCCTTTTTTGCAATCTTTTATTTTTTTTCTTTCTTTAAATATTGCAGGATATAATGTATTTAGAAAGGATAGGGATGGAAGAAGGGGTGTTGGGGTAGCTGTACTAATTAGAGACAACATCATGGCAATAGAAAAAAGGGATATAAATAGCATTAAGATAGAAACAGAATTCATATGGATTGAGACAAAGGATAAGAAGGGATCAATTGTGTTAATAGATATATTCTACAGGCCACCTAATAGTGGAGGATGAAATATGTAGACAAATCTATGAAATGAGTAAAAAACATCGAATAATAATCATGGGAGATTTCAACTACCCCCAAATAAACTGGCAAGAAGAAGTAGGGAAAGTGGAAAGGAATTTTTACAGTGTGTACAGGTCTCCTTTCTTACCCAGTATGTGAGGAGCCCAACAAGTGAGGAATCACTGCTGCATCTAGTAATGGGAAATGAACCAGAACAGATAAGAAAAGTAAGTGTAGGCAATATCTACATCTAGGCAATAGTGATCATAACACTTTAAGGTTTAAAATAATGATTGAGAAAGACATAACTTATAAGGCAAAGACCAAAGTAATAGACTGGAAAAAAGTTAATTTTGAGGTGATGAGAATGGAATTTTGACAGACAAGGACACAGAACAATAATGGATATTATTCAAAACGGTGATCAATAGAGTTCAGGAGAAATATATTCCTCTAAAAAACAAGAACAAGTTAGCCAATAATGAAACACCATGGATGAATAAAGAGATATGGGTAAAATTGAAACTAAAAGAAGGCAAACTCTAAGTACATAGACAATAAAGGAGAGGATGACAAAAGGGAATACGAAGAGGTTAGGAAACAAGTTAAAAAAAACAATTAGGAAAGCATAGAGGACAAATGTAAGGAATCTTACAACACCAGGTTATAGTCCAACAGTTTTATTTGAAAATCACAAGCTTTCAGAGCTTACCTCCTTCGTCAGGTGAGTGAGTGAAGGGTTTTAAAATCGCATATCATATATTAGGCTGGGAGACAATCACAGCAATCAAAGGTGTCGTTGGTGTTCAGACAGGTTAGCCACGGAAAACAGTACATCCCAGTATACTGAATACACAGTGGGTCAGATTACACAGACAGACAGAGAATGAGACCCGAAAGGCAGAGAGAGAGAGAGAGAGAGAGAATGTCCAGTTGTATTAAAAACAGATAACTTTTTTTTCCCCCTTGCTGGTGGGGTTACGTGTAGTGTGACATGAACCCAAGATCCCGGTTGAGGCCGTCCTCATAGGTGCGGAACTTGGCTATCAATTTCTGCTCGACGATTTTTCGTTGTCGTGGGTCTCGAAGGCCGCCTTGGAGAACGCTTACCTGAAGATCGGTGGCTGAATGTCCACTGAATGTCCAGTGTAATCTTACCCACTGTGTATTCAGTATACTGGGATGTAATGTTTTCCGTGACTAACCTGTCTGAACACCAACGACACCTTTGATTGCTGTGATTGTCTCCCAGCCTAATATATGATGTGAAGATGCCTAATATATGATATGCGATTTTAAAACCCTTCACTCACTCACCTGACGAAGGAGGTAAGCTCCGAAAGCTTGTGATTTTCAAATAAAACTGTTGGACTATAACCTGGTGTTGTAAGATTCCTTACATTTGTCCACCTCAGTCCATCACTGGCATCTCCACATCATGAAAGCAAAGAGGAAGTATGAAATTAAAATTATCAAGGAATATAAAAAGAAATAGTAAAGTATTCTACAGACACATAAATAACAAAAGAAATTGCTTGATTCAAGTTTTCAGAGTTCTTGTCTTCACTTGTTATTCAAATACACACATTTGAATTGCATCTTGCCTTGGGCAATGCAGTGTTTGCGTGTACAGTCAGGCTGCTACTGTTTTCAGGGAAGAGCCAAGTACTGAGAAGGTCAGCTTTCGTGTCTTAATTGCTTATAAAAACAAATACTTGCAATATTGTTTTTCCATTGAAAAATCGAGCTGTCATACCAAAGGTCACAATGCAAAGTATTACCGAAAAGGAAAAAATTAAAGACAGGAAAAGCAAATCAGGGAATAGTGATTAGGTGACCCAAAAATTTAGTTTAAAACTTCAAAGATTGTAGGAGAAAGAAAAGCCTAAGGAAAGTCATAACTTTAATACTTGTGAGGGAGTACAATGCAGTAATGTGAATCAGGACAGAATGCAAGTGTGTCTCACATCATCATGACAAAAATTACACAATTTTCCTCTGATAGAAAAAAAGTTTGCCTGGCATTGTTCCAAAGAGATAATCCCTCTTTGAAAAGCCTTTGACCTGACTTATGGGTGTCCAAACAACATTCTGTGAGCCCTATACAGCCCCCTGATGCTGACAATCTGCCAAAGTCCAGGCAAGTCAATTCTATTTGTGCTTAATGTTCTTCCTCGTTGATTTGTCCTGTTTGGATTATGTTGTCCCAATAGTTTTTGAAAGTGCTGTGCTTATCGTCTCATTGGTAAATAAATCCCAAACCAGAAAATCAAGATCTGTTAATATCAACAATGTAAGATCTATGCAAATTAACAGGAAATGTGTGCAAATAGCGAAATTACACCGCTGGAGTGGGAGTAGCTCCGAGGAAACGCCTGACCGATGTAGTATTAAACTAAACAGCGATAATTTTTCAACTTCATGTTCCCAGTGGGAACCTTGCCCGCTGGTAGCACATGATTTTCTGACCAATTAATTGGAGGTTGGAAAATTCTGGGAAGCATGCACCCAAAGTTCCAATGTGCACATCTGGTGGGCAAAGCTCCTGCCAGGAGCATGAAGTCAGAAAATTATTCCTAATAACTTGCACCGAGAAAGTAGCCCAGAAATTCAGGAGTGTCCAATTTTGGGTGTGCGAGGGTGCAGGGTATGATCCCTTTGCCTGAATAGTGAGGTCTAAGGAGCCCCCAATATTGGGCCTCGCTAACATCAAGTTGGTGTGGCGGCAGGAGCCCACTGGCGAAGAATGAACCAAGATCGGACTGCTGCTAGAATTGCAGCGGCCCTCAGGTACTTGAAGGCTGGGAGGGGGGAAATGGAGGCTGGGGGGCAGGGGGAGATTGGGCATCGGGGAAAGAAGAGATCTGGCCTCGGGGAGGGAAGACTTTGAGCTTCGGGGAGGGTTTGGAAGCCGGGGATGGGGGGTGAGGGGCGGCGGAGAGACCGGGCCATAAGGAAGCCGCAACTTTAGTGATGAACTGGATGTGGGAAGAAGCTCAGCTCAGGGTCAGAATGCCTAGGCTTTGCACTATCAGGTTCAGCCTCAATGAATAGCTGGGAAGGTGTATGAAATTGGGGGCAAGGGTGGCAGCAAGTGAGCAGGGTGGCTTTGACCTCGTTCAGAAGTTCTGGCTCATCTACAACTTGATGCTAGACAGGCCATGAAATCTGAGGTTGCAAATCTGAACTTTGCTCCAGGGGAAATGTCAGATTGGGAAACTGTGAGGCATCTGCCAGGAACAAGGATGTCAAAACCCAAGACAAGGCTATTGTTTAATGGATTGATGAAGCCTGGCCTGATGCTGAGTATAGCAGCCAGCTCTTCACCCATCCCTAGTCCAGAAACCAGCTCCCTACTCCATCCCTAGTCCAGAAACCAGCTCCACACCCATCCCCAATGCAGAAACTAACTCCCAAACCTATCATGATCTGATCTGACCCTGTTCCAGGGTACGGTAGCATAGTGGTTATGTTACTGGGCTAGTAATCCAGAGGCCTGGACTAAAATCCAGAGTCATGAGTTCAAATCCCACCATGGCAGCTGGCAAATTTAAATTCAATTAATTAATTAAAATTCAATTAATTAAATTTTAAAAATCTAGTATCAGTAATGATGGCCATGAAACTACCGGATTGTTGTAAAAACCCATCTGGTTCACTAATGTCCTTTAGGGAAGGAAACCTACTGTCCTTACCCGGTCTGGCCGACATGTGACTCCAGACCCATAGCAATGTGGTTGATTCTTAATTGCCCTCTGAAATGGCCGAGCAAGCCACTCAGTTGTAAAATCTCGCTACGAAAAGTCATAATAAGAATAAAACCGGACGGACCACTAGGCACCGGACACGACAACGGCAAAACACCAAGCCCAGTCGACCCTACAAGGTCCTCCTTATGAACATCTGGGGACTTGTGCCAAAATTGGGAGAGCTGTCCCACAGACTAGTCAAGCAACAGCCTGACATAGCCACACTCACAGAATCATTCCTTTCAGCCAACAGCCCAAACTCTTCCATCACCATCCCTGGGTATGTCCTGTCCCACCAGCAGGACAGACACACCAGAGGTGGCGGTACAGTGATATACAGTCAGGAGGGAGTAGCCCTGGGAGTCCTCAACATTGACTCTGGACCCCATGAAATCTCATGGCATCAGGTCAAACATGGGCAAGGAAACCTCCTGCTGATTACCACCTACTGTCCTCCCTCAGCTGATGAATCAGTCCTCCTCCATGTTGAGCACCACTTGGAGGAAGCACTGAGGGTAGCAAGGGCATAAAATGTACTCTGGGTGGGGGACTTCAATGTCCATCACCAAGAGTGGCTCAGTAGCACCACTACTGACCGAGCTGGCCAAGTCCTGAAGGACACAGCTGCCAGACTGGGCCTGCGGCAGGTGGTGAGCGAACCAACACGAGGGAAAAACTTACTTGACCTCGTCCTTACCTGTCGCAAATGCATCTGTCCATGACAGTATTGGTTGGAGTGACCACCGCACAGTCCTCGTGGAGATGAAGTCCCGTCTTCGCAGTGAGGACACCATCCAACGTGTTGTGTGGCACTACCACCGTGCTAAATGGGATAGATTCAGAACGGATCTAGCAGCTCAAAACTGGGCATCCATGAGGCGCTGTGGGCCAGCAGCAGCAGAATTGTATTCCAGTACAATCTGTAACCTCATGGCCCGGCATATTCCTCACTCTACCATTACCAACAAGCCAGGGGATCAACCCTGGTTCAATGAGGAGTGTAGAAGAGCATGCCAGGAGCAGCACCAGGCGTACCTAAAAATGAGGTGCCAACCTGGTGAAGCTACAACTCAGGACTACATGCATGCTAAACAGCGGAAGCAACATGCTACAGACAGAGCTAAGCGATTCCACAACCAACGGATCAGATCAAAGCTCTGCAGTCCTGCCACATCCAGTCGTGAATGGTGGTGGACAATTAAACAACTAACGGGAGGAGGAGGCTCTGCAAACATCCCCATTCTCAATGATGGCGGAGTCCAGCACGTGAGTGCAAAAGACAAGGCTGAAGCGTTTGCAACCATCTTCAGCCAGAAGTGCCGAGTGGATGATCCATCTCAGCCTCCTCCTGATATCCCCACCATCGCAGAAGCCAGTCTTCGGCCAATTCGATTCATTCCACGTGATATCAAGAAACGGCTGAGTGCACTGGATACAGCAAAGGCTATGGGCCCCGACAACATCCCAGCTGTAGTGCTGAAGATTTGTGCTCCAGAACTAGCTGCGCCTCTAGCCAAGCTGTTCCAGTACAGCTACAACACTGGCATCTACCCGACAATGTGGAAAATTGCCCAGGTATGTCCTGTCCACAAAAAGCAGGACAAATCCAATCCGGCCAATTACCGCCCCATCAGTCTACTCTCAATCATCAGCAAAGTGATCGAAGGTGTCGTCGAAAGTGCTATCAAGCGGCACTTACTCACCAATAACCTGCTCACCGATGCTCAGTTTGGGTTCCGCCAGGACCACTCGGCTCCAGACCTCATTACAGCCTTGGTCCAAACATGGACAAAAGAGGTGAGGTGAGAGTGACTGCCCTTGACATCAAGGCAGCATTTGACCGAGTGTGGCACCAAGGAGCCCTAGTAAAATTGAAGTCAATGGGAATCAGGGGGAAAACTCTCCAGTGGCTGGAGTCATACCTAGCATAAAGGAAGATGGTAGTGGTTGTTGGAGGCCAATCATCTCAGCCCCAGGGCATTGCTGCAGGAGTTCCTCAGGGCAGTGTCCTAGGCCCAACCATCTTCAGCTGTTTCATCAATGACCTTCCCTCCATCATAAGGTCAGAAATGGGGATGTTCGCTGATGACTGCACAGTGTTCAGTTCCATTCGCAACCCCTCAGATAATGAAGCAGTCCGAGCCTGCATGCAGCAAGACCTGGACAACATCCAGGCTTGGGCTCATAAGTGGCAAGTAACATTCGCGCCAGATAAGTGCCAGGCAATGACCATCTCCAACAAGAGAGAGTCTAACCACCTCCCCTTGACATTCAACGGCATTACCATCGCCGAATCCCCCACCATCAACATCCTGGGGGTCACCATTGACCAGAAACTTAACTGGACCAGCCATATAAATACTGTGGCTACGAGAGCAGGTCAGAGGCTGGGTATTGTGCGGCGAGTGACTCACCTCCTGACTCCCCAAAGCCTTTCCACCATCTACAAGGCACAAGTCAGGAGTGTGATGGAATACTCTCCATTTGCCTGGATGAGTGCAGCTCCAACAACACTCAAGAAGCTCGACACCATCCAAGATAAAGCAGCCCGCTTGATTGGCACCCCATCCACCACCCTAAACATTCACTCCCTTAACCACCGGCGCACTGTGGCTGCAGTCTGTACCATCCACAGGATGCACTGCAGCAACTCGACCTGGCTTCTTCGACAGCACCTCCCAAACCCGCGACCTCATTGAGGGCAATTGTGATGTAATGTTTAAGTTTGTAATTTATTATTATTGCTCTATTGCACATTTTCATAGCAATTTATATGATTGCAATATCTCAGTATCTATAAAAATCAATGTTTACTGTACTTTTTCTGTGTTTTTACTGTGCTCTCTTCAATGGCTGCAATCCTGCTCGCATTTGATTTCCCAGAATCCTGGACTCCTCTCCCATCAGGACTGGATTCATTAGAGCCAGATTAAGAATTCTTGGGGCTCTCCGCACCCCTGGCACCACCACCACCACCACCACCACCACCACCACCACCACCACCACCACCACCACCACCACAACAACAACAACAACAACAACTCGCATTTATATAGCGCCTTTAATATATTAAAACATCCCAAGGCACTTCACAGGAGCGATTTTCAAACAAAATTTGACACCGAGCCACATAAGGAGATATTAGGACAGGTGACCAAAAGTTTGGTCAAAGAGGTAGGTTTTAAGGAGCGTCTTAAGGGTGGAGAGAGGGGTAGAGAGGCGGAGAGGTTTAGGGAAGGAATTCCAAAGCTTGGGGTCCAGGCAGCCGAAGGTTCGAACACCAATGGTGGAACGATTAAAATCGGGGATGCGCAAGAGGCAAGAATTGGAGGAGTGCAGAGATCTTGGGGGGTTGTAGGGCTGGAGGAGGTTACAGAGATAGGGAGGGGTGAGGCCATGGAGGGATTTGAAAACAAGGATGAGAATTTTTAAATTAAGGTGTTCCCGGACTGGGAGCCAACGTAAGTCAGTGAGCACAGAGGTGATGGGAGAATGGGACTTGGTGCGAGTTAGGATACGGGCAACAGAGCTTTGGATGAGCTCAAGTTTATGGAGGATGGAAAATGGTGGGTGGACCCCTCTGATCCATTACCCGGGGCCCCATAATGGCACAGGACTACTGGCGGGGGCCCTGAGGCAATTGAGCATGGGCCCTGTTTTATTTTTGTACATAAGCAACACCACAGGAAATCAGCCAGCTTAACATTAGATTCAGACATCAGAAACCTTGTCCACCATACATGCAGAGGCAGGAAGGGGAAAAGTTTTAGTCGGAAGTCCTCAGCACAATGCTTTACAGAGCTGCCTTTTGTAATCAGTTGGCATGGTGATGTTGTTGTATGTCAGATTCCGCGGGGCTACCACCAGTCTCCCGCTGTAACACTGGTGAGAGAACAGCAAAAACCCCAGAGAAATGGCTGCTGCACTTCCACTGTTAAGAGGTCAGCCTGACCCTGCCTGATTTCTGACTCCTGTGATGTCACTGGATGGGGGAGTTGGGCCCATTGTGGATGTGTTGCCATCATTAGAGACACCAACTTCACCCACTGCCAACTCTAACCGGCCCCTACTGGAAGCCTTCATGCCACTGTGCCTGGTGAACTATGGGCAAACAGACCCCATCACAGCAATGACATTGTGGAAGCCTGTATCAATCTTTTGTCTGATTTGACCAAGCTCATCTGCTTTCCTGCTCAACTAGGAGGTGACATTGCAACCAAAGGACAGTCTGGCAGCAACCTGAACATTCATGAGAGATGCAAAGACTAGCACAATGGCCCCGGCCATGAGAGGCTGTATTGCAGAGGGTTCTGGAGCTAGCAGTCATTTCAAGGCTGCCTGCATACATTTAATGCTGTGGGTGAACACCTCACACATGCAGGATGTAGAATTCCCGCTAGCTGCTAGCATGTCGCCCAATGACTCCAAGAGTCTTTCATGTGCAGGACGAACCCATCTTTTAAAAGCTGGACCAGGGACCATGGGCTCACCAACTATGGATGAAGACAATCTGTCCCTCCACTGAGGTGCTTCCTGTTCCTCCTTAGCCACCTTCTCCGAGTCCTGTTCGGTTGTACTCTGTGCAACATTCAGTGTGCTAGCCTCCAACTAACTATCTACATCCCTTGAGGTGGATAGTTCTGTGATGGCGCATGCTGTAATGAGATACAGTGTGGGGTACTTGGTGAGTTGCTGGGTGACGTCTCTGGAGATGAACCCACCGAAGCTTCTTCTGCCGTACCTTCAGAGACAGAAAGAGGAAAAGTATTAGGAAGAAGTCCTCAGCACAAGTTTTTAAAGAGCTCCTGTAGCAGATTTACAGATTTGGACAATGAGTTTCCTTTTGGGGTATGAGAGTTTATTGATACTTCAATGTGGCACAAATCAGCAGCCAACTGTACGTTACAGTATAGTACAGATTTTTTTCATTCGTTCATGTGGATGTGGGCGTCGCTGGCAAGGCCAGCATTTATTGCCCATCCCTAATTGCCTTTGAGAAGGTGGGTGTGAGCCGCCTTCTTGAACCACTGCAGACCATGTGGTGAAGGTTCTCCCACAGTGTTGTTAGGTAGAGAGCTCCAGGATTTTGACCCAGCGACGATGAAGGAACGGCGATATATTTCCAAGTCGGGATGGTGTGTGACTTGGAGGGGAATGTGCAAGTGGTGTTGTTCCCATGCGCCTGCTGCCCTTGTCCTTCTAGATGGTAGAGGTCACAGGTTTGGGAGGAGATTATCTATACTAGATCGTGCGTTGATCAGACCCATGGGTCTTGGGTATTCCTGGTGTGTGGTCCAGTAACTCCGAGATGTCCTTCTACCCATAGCTGTGCTGACCTTTTTATATGTTGCTTAGAGTATCACGAGTGTCCTTTTTGTGAGCCAGCTGTCTGCCTTGAGGATAACAAAGTTAAAAGTTGTCCTTGCAGAGTTCTCAGTTCTGCTAACATCTGTGATCTTGCTTCCTCGTTAGAAGGCAATGGCTAATTTTGTGCTAGGCTGCAGTTTGTATGAGCTGGAACAATAGGTTGCGTTAGCCAGCTACACAAGGTCAGAATCAGCTCTTAGCCTGATGTATTTAGCCATTATCTTACAGCTCCCTTGGCAAACATCTAGCATGGTGATGCTGATGTATGTCAGCTTGAGGTCATTGCTTGTGGGAATACCTAAGATGAAATGTGAAGCATGGATCAGTCTTGTAGAAACCCTGAGTGGGGTCATATCACCAATTTCCCCATTTCCTACCTCCTCCTGCACGTTCTACCCCCATATCTGCAGGGGGTCTTCGCGACAACGGCAAATGTTCTTGTAGACAAATACAAACAATGACCAAGTCATTGAATCATGCCCACCAGCTTTGCATGCTATAGATGACAATGCTCTAAGATGGCTGGAATTATATGCATACACTAAAAAATCTTCACCGCTCGCTCCTCAAATGTGGAGAGGTTTTAGAATACTGGACCAGCTCCAAATACGGACATCAGCCTTCGGTCATACACTACTTTCTCCTTCAAAATAAGAAGCAGGGATAGATAAGGAGGGAATGAGTGCAGTGAATCTACCTTCCCCTCATGCGTGGTGAATCAGCACACCGTTAGAATTTGGGAGATAGACATGTGCCTCATGCAGGTGGTAGTCAAGGAAGGCAGGGCTGTGTGTTGTTCTGTACATGCTGAAGGAAGGGATGCTGGGCAAAGCAGGTGGTGGAAAGTGCACTGTGGTACTTTATGGGCAAGGTGGGGAGAATGTGAAGAATGTAGAGTTGGGTTTTACAGATCATGTTACTTCTAGTTGGTATGCAGCATATAAAGGAGGTGACATTGCATCTGTCTACCTTAACCCTCCTGGTGAGGTCCTTCAATTTCTTTCGGCAATGTTGCCGCTGGCACTGATTCTGTCAGTACCTCCTGCCACACTGTTCCACCCACTGACCTACAACCATGTCAGGGAAACAACACACCCTTTTCCCCTGCACCTCTTGCAGCAACATTTACGCACTCTCCTCGACAAAGCAGGGTGCCCTGCTTCTTCCAGCTGCAGAGCCAAACGTTTGAGGTTACTTTCCCAGGGCACAATGCAGTAATAATTCTAGCCACGAAAAGCCCACTGGCAATGATTGCCAACATTTCCAAAACACAATTACGTTTGCACCCACAAGATAAAACAATTGCCGCCACTGAAGGAAACACCGAGAAAGGCAGCCAACAACATCCATCAGCCAGCCACAGAATCAGTGGGGTTGTCTTTCAACCACTGCCAGCCCCGCTGCAAAATGGGGTGGCTGGTGGTTAGAATATTTTTTTTAATCACCTGCTTGTTGGCCTGCTTGTGAGCATTTAAATGTGCCGCCAGTACATCCACCTGAAACAAGTGGGAGTCTGTTCGACTGTGCAAATCAGAGTCCTGAGCTGGATGTACAACTTCCTTTATCAATTTTCAGTACCAATGGGTGGAGCATGTGCTGTGCACGTTCTTCTCATTGGTACTAAACCTTGAGTGGCCTAACCAGCACTCCTTAAAGGGACCGATAGAGGCCTCTCACAAAATGACCATCAACATTTCTTTTGTGTAATTTAGTGGGGCCAGAAGGAGCATTCCTGCTTCCGGCTCACCTCCACAATGAAGCCACTGGTTTCCCCCTCCACCCCCCACCCCCCCGGATAGGCAAACACCCCGTCGGCAATCACCGAGCACTTGGCAGCTCGCCAACACATTACAAATTAGGCCCGAAATTGAAAATGGTTCTGGTATCGGGCAAATGTTGAAAATATCCCCCATTGAATCTATGGGCTCGATAATAGCCCCCGCTATCACGTGCGTTCCTGGCAGGGCGGGGAGGGGGGCTCTGAAAATCGGGGATTCCCAGGGCGGGTCGGGAGCCCGGCTCCAACCCGCCCACTTCCAGGTTCCCCACAGATGGGCTGACGTGCGCGCGCAGCTCCCACATGTGGGACTCCTGTCGGCAATTAAAGCGGGGTGCCACTTAAAGTATTTATTTAGGTATTTCAGGTCGTTTAGAGACCTGATTAAGGAGATATTTTACATGGGGTGGGATTTTGCAAACAACTGGGACTGTTTCCCGTACTGGGGGAAACACTCCCAGTTCAAATGGACGTGTTGCAGCCATCAGGCTGTGGCAGCTGCAAAGGTCCATTTCACAGGTTGTGGGGGGAGACCCTCACTCATTGCAGGAGGCCACTCTGTCACTTTGGACAAAGTTTGGCCTCACCACCCTCCTCCTAACAATAAAATTCACCAACTTGCAAACTTACCCCGGTGTCCAGACACATTTACCTACCTTGTGGACCCCCTCAGATGTACATCTTCCTGATGGGGGCCGCCATAGCTGCAGTCATGACCTCCTCGGAGGGCGAACAGCATCACCAGCCTCGCCGGCCACGCCGTCCACCTCTGACACGTGGAGCTCCACAACACAGTGCTGTGACACATCCACCTGCACAGCAGGAGGGAGGGCAATGGCAGAGAGAGATGCGTCACAGGGGGCACTACCCTCGCCACAGGGTCCACAGACCGAGGCTCAGCTTCCTGGACCTCTCTGAGCAGCAGTGCGCACGGAGGCTCAGAGTCACTCGACATGTAGTCGTGGACTTCTGCAGCCTCCTTCATGCCGAGCTGCTCCCGGCTGGCCCGAGCACCATCTTCTTACCTGTCGCTGTCAAAGTCACCACTGCCCTCAACAACTTCTCCTCCGCATCCTTCCAGGGTGCCACAAGGGACATTGCCGACGTCTCTCAGTGATCTGCACAAAAGGGCCCGGCAAATACACCTACACCCACTCTGCAGTGACACAATGGGTGGCATCAGGTGTGAGTCTTCATTGTGATCCTCAGGAAAGGGCATTATTGCACAAACCAGACAAGATTCGCAAAGATGTGACAGTAGTGGTGACAATATAATATGTGATGTGAGTTGCTCAGAAATTAATTATAGGTAAAAACCATGACAAACCCTCAAACACCCTTGTGCATCCCCTTCATGCTCACGACACGTTTGCCTTATGCTGCCTACTGCACATATGTGATGCATGCCCTGTGGCTGCAGCACAGGTAGTGGCAGGTTGAGTGAGGCTGACTGTGAAAGAGATGCATGAGAGGGTGAGTATGAGATAGAGCCATGAGATTGTATGAGGATTAGGTTGAGTGGTAGTGGTGGGATGAGTACTGGCGAGGTGAGTACGTGCAGGTAAGATGAGGATGAGGTTTGAGTGGGTGTGAGGAGTGATGTGATAGAGTAGTGTTGGCAGTGCAGAAGGAGATGTGGGGTGGGAGTGGTGATGTGGCAGACGGAGTGTAGGGGAATGAGTAAGTGTACTCACTTTGGCTGACCTACTTAGGTCATTGCAGCGCCTCCTGCACTGTATGCAGGTGGGCGATATGTTGGTGGTGCAGGTGACCTCCTCTGCCACCTCAAGCCAGGCCTTCTTGGTGGCAGAGGCAGGCCGCTTCCTCCCGCCCGCCGGGGGAAGATCTCTGTCCTCCCCCTCCTCCTCACCCCATCCAATGATACCTGGAGTGAGGCAACATTAACCTGGGAGCAGCCTTCCCCCTGGGCTGCTCCATGCTGTAATTTTTCCTATTTCTTGCAGCATCAGCCAGTGGAGGACTGCCCCTTTAAATAGAGCTCCTCCAGCTGACAGACCTTATTGCACATACGCAGTCCGCCCGACGCGCAGCTCAGCAGTGGGGAACCCGGAAGACCAGGTAAGTGGATCCAATTAGCCTGCGAACCCCCACCGCGAACCTGCCGCCCTGGTAATATCGAGCCCTGTAAGTTGCTTCAGGCCTTTAAGGTCTGGAGCAGCACAAGAATTTCCTCAGCAGTGTGGGAGTACACCCAGTGACAGGACACCATTGTGCCTAACACATGCCCACTCTACGAACGTCCTGAACTTAGAAATAGGACGGATTTGGGTGCTTCCCAGCAGATTGTATTTCTACTGTGCTTCACTTACTGTCTGTGCAGGTGCAGAGGCCTGAAGAAAATCGGCCCTAATAATTGCTCACAGTAAAGCTAGTTTTTTTCAAAGTAGGTCAGTCCACTTGCCTCATTGACTTGCACCAAATATTAAAATTAAAGTCCTGCAGGTTCTCCGAAAGGTCATTATTAATTTTGTATTATCACCAAGACATATCAAAAACATTCAGGTGTCATAGTCTTAGGTATATGTTTTTGCTGACAGGCCCAAAATTAGTAGTACCAGTAGGAGTAAAAGTGAAAAGGTTGCTTTCCACAAGTCTGACCAGACTGTGCCATTATTTCAGTAGCGCAACTCCACTAAACCCCAATAAACTCCTGGGCAACAGCTTTTTACAGGTATAATATATAAGACTGATCACGTGAAGTTGAATCAGTTTAAGAAAGGAATTTAAAATAGATTATTTGTTTCTGGTAGATTAGCTGGAAGACTCAAAATAATAAAAATGTCAACCGGGAAATTCCTTGCAGCTGCTCCCACTCTGCCGGCATTATTGTAATGGGGTTTCCACCGCACTTCCAGAAAAGTAACGCTGGGGGAGCAGGAGCAGCTTCGAGGAATTTCCTGGCCATAGTTAGAGCACATCACAAGAGTAGTCTGCCAACACTCACTGTCAAATCTCGCAGAGCTACTTGGGTGAGATACTGCAGGGAGAATGCCTTCAATGCCAAAGAGTCAACTCCTTCAGTAGAAGAGGTGAAGGAAGAAAAATGGCAAGGAAAAGAAACACAGCTGCAAATGTTAAAAGGGTTTAGCAGTGTTCAACTGCAAACCACCAGTACAAGGATGCCATTGATGTTTGTCTGCCTGTTGTGTATTTCTGATCATTTCCTAAATTATAAGGTCCGGACTTTCTGCAGGAATTCTCCTGATCTCCCAGCCTAACTTCGGCAGGAGATTGGCAGCATCCCCAGAAAAACGGCGTAAACAGGTACAAAAGGCTGTTTACACTGTTTCTCTAAGGTTTCCACTGATATCCCTCCGAAGCTCTGGCAGGAGGTCAGGACAACCCCAGGGACATTCAGGGCCTAAATCTGAACAGTTCAATTATTCCAAAAAAGGAAACTGGTTGGTGTACTTTCACCTACAAATAAAGAAAACAATTGTGAAGGTGTTACGTGTTCTTTGGCTCCAGGGACAATCACTTGTCAAGAAAGATAAATTACCAGTGTTTTGTATGTTAGTTCTTATTTTGAAGCCACACCTAGCAACTAGACTTGTGTAATATCAACTGCTGATACCATTTGAAATGTTTATAATGCAAATCCTTCATTCTGCATTTTTGCCATGTGCATGAACATGAAAGTCATCCAAAGTATGTACATGGTCCACTTGTAAAGATCTTAAAGCCTCTTATGGGTTTCTTGAACCCCAAGAATCACACTATTTAGTTCTAACTTATGTTCGATACAACGTGTAGGTGCAGTGTAGTTACAGTCAGTGAGCTTGAGTTTATGGTTGATATTTTCTTATGAAGTTAATTCTTGAGCCCAAAAATCCACGGGCCAGTGAATCCAACACTGGGATTGCATCTGCTGAGTACCTCCGCCACTGATCCCAGTGAACTTTCTAAAGCGAAAGTTCCCTATCTTGCCTGAGAATGGCAGGTGCCCACACCACCAGGGACACATCAGGGTCAACAGCCAAATAAACCAAGCTGGAAAGTCCAGCATAAATGTCTGGGCCGGGTGGGGTGGGGAGGGGCAGAAGGGTTGTCAGGACCCCCCCTCCCCCACCACGGCAGAAACAAGGTTAAGTTGCCATGATCCTGGCTGGATCCCTGCTCCTTAAGGTGGTCCCACATTCCCCTCTGGGTCGGCTGGCATGCTTGGTCTCTCAAGGTATACCAGTACCAGCCATACACCCGGTCCCTTTGAAGGACGAGGTTGTGGGAGCTCCCGATGTAGAGAGCCCCTGCCCTTGACACGCTCCCTTCCCTTATGACGATGGCCTTGCAAGGGGAGGGCAGAGGCTCTACCTCCACAAGGCCATCCTGGAAAGTCTGCCACACGGTCGAGAACCTGCGTATCCAGGAGCTAACCTAGAAGTTAATTGGCTGGAGTACACTGAAACTGTTATGCATATTTTGAACACCACCACCACCACCACCACAATAACAACAACAACTCACATTTATATAACGCCTTTAACATAGTAAAACGTCCCAAGGAGCTTCACAGGAGCGTAATCAAACAAGATTTGACATCGAGCCACATAAGGATATATTAGAACAGGTGACCAAAAGCTTGATCAAAGAGAGGTTTTAAGGAGCATTTTAAATGATGAGAGAGAGGTAGAGAAGCGGAGAGGTTTAGGGAGGGAATTCCAGAGCTTGGGGCCTAGGCAGTGAAGGCACTGCACCAACAGTGGAGTGATTAAAATCGGGGATGCACAAGAGGCAAGAATTGGCAGAGCGCAGAGATCTCAGAGGGTTGTAGGGCTGGAGGAGATTACAGAGATAGGGAGGGGCGAGGCCCTGGAGGGATTTGAAAACAAGGATGAGAATTTTAAAATTAAGGTGCTCCCGAACTGGGAGCCAATGTCGGTCAGCGAGCACAAGGGGTGATGGGTGAACGGGACTTGGTGCGAGTTAGGATACGGGCAGCAGAGTTTTGGATGAGCTCAAGTTTATGGAGGGTACAAGATGCCACCAGAGCACTGGAATAGTCAAGTCTTGAGGTAACAAAGGCATGGATGAGGGCTTCAGCAGCAGATGAGCTGATGCAGGGGTGTAGAGGGCAATGTTACAGAGGTGGAAGTCGGTAGTCTTGGTGATGGAGCAGATATGGGGTCAGAAGCTCATCTCAAGGTCAAATAGGACGCCAAAGTTACAAACGGTCTGGTTCAGCCTCAGACAGTGGCCAGGGAGAGGGATGGAGTCGATGGCTAGGGAACGGAGTTTATGGCGGGAGCCGAAGACAATGGCTTCAGTCTTCCCAATATTTGGTTGGTGGAAATTTCTGGTGGATGTCGGACAAGCAGCGTAACAAATCAAAGGCATTGGAGTGGTCGAGTGAAGTGGTGATGAGGTAGAGCTGGGAGTCATCAGCGTACATCTGGAATCTGATGTCGTGTTTTCAGATGATGTCGTCGAGGGGCAACATGTAGATGAGAAATAGGAGGGCCAAGGATAGATCCTTGGGGTCCAGAGACTACGGTGCGGGAGCGGGAAGAGAAGCCATTGCAAGTGATTCTCTGGCTATGAATGGATAGATAGGAATGGAACCAGGCGAGAGCAGTCCCACCCAGCTGAATGACGGAGGAGAGGCGTTGGAGGAGAATGGTGTGGTCAACCGTGTCAAAGGCTGCAGACAGGTTGAGATGGATTGGAAGGGAAATCTACTTTAAGTACAGCTAGCCTTTCTAGTACCTCATCTTTATCAATTATTAGCCCTTCCAGGAAGTCATGGTGAACCCTTATAAAACACTGGTTCGACCACAACTGGAGTATTGTGTCCAGTTCTGGGTACCGCACTTTAGGAAAGATGTGAAGGCCTTAGAGAGGGTGCAGAAAAGATTTACTAGAATGATTCCAGAGATGACGGATTTAGTCACATGGATAGACTGGAGAAGCTGAGATTGTTTTCCTTGGAACAGAAATGGTTGCGAGGAGATTTTATAGAGGTATTTAAAATCATGAATGGTCTAGACAGAATAGATAGAGAGAAACTGTTCCCATTGGCGGAAGGATCAAGAACCAGAGGGCATAGATTTAAGGTGATTGGCAAAAGAACCAAAGGTGACATGAGGAAAAACATTTTTACACAGCGAGTCGTTACGATCTGGAATGCACTGCCAGGGGGGGTGGTGGAGGTAGATTCAATCACGGCGTTCAAAAGGGAACTGGATAAGTACTTGAAAGGAAAAAATTTGCAGGGCTACGGGAATAGGGCGGGGGAGTGGGACTAGCTGAATTGCTTTTGCATAGAGCCAGCACGGTCTCGACGGGCCAAATGGCCTCCTTCCGTGCTGTAACCTTTCTATGATTCTCTGATTCTAAGAGCTACACAAGGAAATTGAGTGGGTGTTGAAAGAAATATTAAGAAAAGTGGTTATATGTACGATCAAAAGAGTAAGTTTTCAAAGAGGCTTTTGAATATGAAGAGAGATGCAGCAAGGGTTTAGAAAAAGAGTCCAGAGTGTAGGGCATGATCATTGAAGACTCTACCACCAGTGAAGGGGCGTGGGAAAGGAAGGATGCACACTAGAATCGAGTCGGAAATGACAAAAACAGGGATGAAGGCTCTCGTGTCAGTGGAGGTGAGGTGGATGTAGAGGTGGACAATATTACGAAGGTGGAAAAAGGCAGTCTTGGTGATAGAACGGATATGGAGTTTGAAGCTCACCTCACAGTCAAATAGGGCACTGAGACTGTGTTCAGTCAGGTTCGATCTGAATGAGCAGCCAGGAAGGGGGATACAGTTGGGGGCTAAGGTGCAAAGTTTCTGACGGGAGTGAAACAGGACACCTTTGGTCATGCTAATGTTCAGATGGAGAAGGTTTTGTCTCATTCATGACTTAATATCAGACAAGCATTGATCAGCACAGAAATAGGCATGAAGTCAGGGGTGATACGGGAAGATAAAGGTGAGTGTCATCAGCATACTTATGGTAATAGACCCCATGTTTATAGATAATGGGGGTGATTTTGAACCCCAAGAGCGAGTGGGTTGGGGGCAGGTGGGAGTTGAAAATAGTTGTTTTTTGGGTCGCGACCACAACCCGGCTTCACTTCCGGGTTTACCGTGGGCGGTAAAAGTACAGGCTTCCTACTGGGAATGCAAAGTCCGAAAATGTTGCAGTTGCGACCCAAGAAAACAATTATTATCAACTCCCAACCGCCCCCAACCCACCCATTCTTGGGGTTTAAAATCACCCCCAATGTCACTGAAAGGTAGCTAGGAGATGAGGAAAAGGAGTGGGTGGGAATGAAACCAAGAGAGGCAGTCCCACAGAGGTGGATCAAGGAGAGATGGCGAAGAGGGTGGTGGTGGGGGTGGGGGGGGGGTGGAGTGCAACTGTACCAAAGGCCACAGAAAGGTCCACGAGGATGCAGAGGGATAATGCAACATGGTTGCAATCACGTGGGATATCATTAGTGACTTTGGCCAGGGTGGTCTATGTTGTGGGATGACTCAATGTAGTAACATAAATGAGAACATAAGAAAGTCTGGGGCAAGGAAAGGCCATTTGGCCATTGAGCCCACCTCATCCAGAGTCTATACATGATTATTCTATCTCGGACTTCCTTCCCATACTACCTGCTGATCTCCAACTTTAAGGTCTACCTGAAAGAAAATTCAAACAGTGCTCTATAACTTTCTATACTCTATAACTTTCAATCCCCTGATCAACACATAGCGACCCAGCTCCTTTTTAAAGGAGTCAATTGCCTCTGAGTCAGCTACTTTTTTTTTTCTTTTTCTCCTCTGAGTCAGCTACTTCACTGGGAGTCTCTTCCACATGTCCACTATGCTTTTGGACAAAAATTGGGTTTTTGGAGGGGGGGAGGGGATGGGTTCCAATTATTAGTTTCTAATCTCTAAATTTGCATGAACCTCGTGAATTTTGTACTTGTGTCCACTAGTCCTACGTTAACTGTCCATATTAAATAGTTTGCTTACTTCAACCTTTCCTACACCATTCATTACTTTAAAAATCTGTATCATGTCCCCCCTCAGTTTTCTTTACTCCATTTAGTCACTTATTTCATATCTCAATCCCTTTTAAATCATTCCCCCCCAGTTCCCTTGTGCTTTTTGACCCTTCCTGCAATCTGCCTACCAAGTCCTGGCTGACCTCATTAACATTTATCGGGGGCAAATTTCCAGGCCGTGAATCGTGCCGCCATTACACAAGTGAAAAAAGACTTGTGCCCTCCGGTGGTTGAGAGAGGTTGCCTGGGTAACTCATTTGCATACCCGCTGGAGTAGTCATTGGTGTAAATCCCGTGTAAAAATGGGGGTAATTTGCTGCTGTGCATGGAAACTGGAGGACAACTTAAAGAGACAGTTCAGCCGTCATATTTCAGCCGCGGACTGGGGGACGATAAGGTAAGGGTGGAGCAGCACTCGGCTCACTCACTTGAGTCACAGATAACCTCATTGTCTTTCATCAATCTTTTTATCATACTTTTTCAAGAATCTCTGTAGTAGGGCCATCTGCAGCAAGCAGCTGTACAAGACACCAAGTCAGAGAAGAATACTGACTCTGACCACCAAGCCATCCTGGAGGAAATTGAAGTAAAGAGGAGCAGGTTCCTGGGTGTCCACACCAGCAAGCCAGTCAGGAAGGTCACTCATACCACCTCAAGGGCGACGTCACCGGCACCAAGTGCCAAGTCTCTCAATCCCAGGATTGCCGATCAATACCAAAAGAAACCTCACCCAGTATACCAGCACACTCTTAAGCCTCTTAAAGAAAGAGAGGGAGCGTGGGATGGGTGGAGAAAGGAGGACGGAGAGAGGAGGGGCAGAATGAAGGGAAATGCAGTACTTTACATTTGTCTGCATTAAATTTCATCTGCCATTTTTTTTCATCTGCCATTTTCTGCCCACTTACTTATTTTATCCAATTCATTCTGTAATTTCTGAGCTGCTGCCTCCTTTAATTCCACTGCCCCTCATAGTTTGGTATCATTTGCAAATTTGACCACTTGGCATTGCTTTTCTGATACCAAGTTATTGTGTAAATTAGAAATAGTAGTGGTACCAGCACCAAGCCCTGAGGAGCCCCACTCAAAGCTTCTTCCCACTCAGTAGAATCATAGAATCATAGAATGGTTACAGCACAGAAGGAGGCCATTTGGCCCATTGAGCCCATGCCGGCTCTTTGTAAGGGAAATCCAGTTAGTCCCATTCCCCCACTCTTTCCCCATAGCCTTGCAGATTTTTTCCTTTCATGTATTTATTCAATTCCTTTTTGAAAGCCACGATTGGATCTGCTTCCACCACCCTTTCAGGCAGCACATTCCAGATCATAACTACTCGCTGCGTAAAAAAGTTTGTCCTCATGTCACCTTTGGTTCTTTTAACAATCACCTTAAATCTGTATCTTCTGGTCCTTGACCCTTTCGCCATGGGAACAGTTTCTCTTTATTTACTTTATCTAAATCCTTCATAATTTTGAATACTTCTATCAAATTTCCTCTTAATCTTCTCTGCTGTAAGGAGAACAACCCCAGCTTCTCCAGTCTATCCACGTAACGTATAGTATCCGCCAGTACCTACCCCATTCCGACATAACTCCTCTTATGAGTAGTTGTTTTCTACCCTTCAGCAATGCCCTATCCACACCCTGAATCCCCAGCACTATAGGGTAGGTTTTCAACTGGCCAACGCACCCAAAACTGGGGAATTTTTTTTAAATTTTTTTTTATTCGTTCACGGGATGTGGGCGTCGCTGGCAAGGCCGGCATTTATTGCCCATCCCTAATTGCCCTCGAGAAGGTGGTGGTGAGCCGCCTTCTTGAACCGCTGCAGTCCGTGTGGTGACGGTTCTCCCACAGTGCTGTTAGGAAGGGAGTTCCAGGATTTTGACCCAGCGACAATGAAGGAACGGCGATATATTTCCAAGTGCAGATCAGCCACTCGTTATAGTATCAGCCAGATTTTCATGTCCATTGATATTGATACAGATGAAAATTGGGCGGTTTCTATAACGGGCGGCAGTGCCATTTTACACCGTGGCAGCAAGTTGAAAATGTACCCTTTGAGTTTAATAATAGCCCTTCATGTTGAACTTTGTCAAATGGTTTGGACGTCTAAGAACATCATGTCATAGGACTTTCTATAGTCCACTTGGATTATCATTTCCTCAAAGAAATCGAGGAGGTTGGCCAGGCAGGATTGTTCCCTTCTGAATCCATGCCGACTGCAATTAACTAGGTTATTATTGTACAGATAATTGTCAAGTTTACTACTGTTAAGTAATTCCATTACTTTTCATGGATGGAATGGAAGTAAAACTAATCGGTTGTATTTGCCTGTGTCTGTTTGGTCCCCCTTTTTGAATATAGGCACTGCATTAGTCTGTTTCCAATCTATTAATACCTCACCGGTGTCCAATAACTCATTCATAATGATTGTCAGTGCCTCATAAATCTCTTCCTTAGTCTCTCTCAACATGCTGAGCTAAATACCGTCTACCCTGGAGGACTTGGTTTTGAGCCCTTTTAATTTATCTAGGATCATCAACTAATTTTTATTGATGATGTGGAGATGCCTGTGATAAGATATGCGATTTGAGAACCTCTCATTCACTCACTCACCTGACGAAGGAGATAATCTCCGAAAGCTTGTGATTTTCAAATAAAATTGTTGAACTATAACCTGGCGTTGTAAGATTCCTTAAATTTTTATTGAAGTTGCTGACTTTGCTTAAGTTGAGGAGAGTATGTTGCTCGAGTCTTCCTTTGTGAATACTTGGAGGAAGTAATTATTCAGAATGTTAATTATCTTGCCTTCTTCTTCGGTTTCAACCCTGTTTGCATCTTTTAAGGTTTTCACCTCTTCTTTGACTTCCTCCTTATATTACTGAAAGAATTTATGCTGTTGTGTTTAGCCTCAGGGTGCTATGATTTTTTTCTAGGTTCCTCTTTGCCCCTCAGGCTTTTAACATATTTCAGCATTTCCTTATATTCATCCCAGTGAACTCCTTCCCCTTTTACCCTACAGGACTTGGAGACGTTGCTTTACCTCTTTATTTCACTTTTAATTTGTTTGTTAGTTAGTTTGTTTCTGGCTCACATTTGTTCAGGGAAAAAGCTTGAAAGAGGAAGTTCACACAGATATAAGATTTTTAGCATATTATAGATATAAATATAAAGTTATGGAGATATTAGGCCTGATTTTAACCCCCACAGCCAGGCGGGAACGGCGTGGGTGGGTGGGTGGGAGGGTTTGCGCCGCGGTCCTGATGACCCCCTGCCACCATCTTAACATGAATTCAGGCATGAGAAGGCTGTCCACCCCAGAGCAGCGGGGGTCTAAGTTAAACGGCGAAGTCGTGTCCTGATGATGTAATCAGAATGCGCGTGCTATTTTAACTGTGGTCCCGACTAAGGGCTGAATGGCATTGTCTAAGCTGATGGAGGCCTAGGTAAGTGCTTCATTTTTAACATTTTAACGATTCCCTGTGGCCCAGGAATCTCCGATTGGCTCCGATCTCCGAATGAGCTTCCGATCATGGACTTTCCCAATTCCCCCTCCTCCCCCGACTTACTTTGGGGATCGTTTCCGTGGATCCCTGGGGCACGCCTGATTCCCACCAATTTCAACTCCGCTGACAGGAACATGATTCCCACCGGGTTCAGTCTGGAGTCAGTATTGGACCATTCAAATGAGGCCCGGGATTTAAAATCTCCCAGGCCTCACGTTCCGGGATGGGGAGGTGCTGGATAGATCATCACCCGTTTCAGTCCCCCCCACACCTGCTGCCCACCCCGAGTTAAAATGGCATTTTATTCATTCATTGTGCAAATCACTTAAAACAATGTACAACGATAGCTCTGGATGAATTTATTTCCAATACTAAAATGTTGTTTTGTGTATTCTTTTTTGTTGTTCTTTTATATTCAGAGAACATTGTTGCTCTTAGATGCAGATATGTCAGCATATCTTTTGTTATACTTTCCCAAGTGTTTATGAGGGATATGCAGGCCTAGATTTTCAAATTTGCATCATTATGGGCTCAATTTTACCATGGTGGCGGATTGGCAGCGGGGGGCGGGGGGCAATTGGGCGCGTGGCAAACCCGCATGAACCAAACTTACCGTTTCCCACGTGATCGTACGTTGACTGAAAGTGGTTAACGTCCTCTTTGGGTTTTGCGCCTGGCAGCTAGACTGATTGACAGGCTGGCTGCCATCAGGAGCTGTAACGTGAGGGGTGGGGCAGGAAAGAGTGAGTGCAAGACATCATCCGGCGCTGGAACGGAAGACCGGGGTGGGGGGGGGGGAGAGGGGAAGATCGGGGGTGGGGGGGGTAGAGGGGAAGATTAGGGGGAAGAGGGGAGATCGGGGGGGGAGAGGGGAAGATCAGGGGGGAAGAGGGAAAGATCAGGGGGGAGGGGGAAGATCGGGGAGGGGAGAGGGGAAGATCGGGGGGGAGAGGGGAAGATCAGGGGGAAGAGGGAAAGATCGGGGGGGAGAGAGGAAGATCAGGGAGGAAGAGGGAAAGATCGGGGGGGAAGGGGGAAGATCGGGGGGGAGAGGGGAAGATCAGCGGGGAAGAGGGAAAGATGGGGGGGAGAGGGGAAGATCGGGGGGGAGAGGGGAAGATCGGGGGGAAGTGGGAAAGATCGGGGGGAAGTGGGAAAGATCAGGGGGGGAGAGGGGAAGATCGGGGGGGGAGAGGGGAAGATCGGGGGAAGTGGGAAAGATCAGGGGGGGAGAGGGGAAGATCAGGGGGGAGAGGGGAAGATCGGGGGGGAGAGGGGAAGATCGGGGGGAAGAGGGGAAGATCGGGGGGAAGAGGGAAAGATCGGGGGGGAGAGGGGAAAATCGGGGGGAGGGGGAAAATCAGGGGGAGAGGGGAAGATCAGGGAGAAGAGGGAAAGATCAGGGGGGAGAGGGGAAGATCAGGGGGGGAGGGGGAAAATCAGGGGGGAAGAGGGGAAGATCGGGTGGAGAGGGGAAGATCGGGGGGGAGAGGGGAAGATCAAGGGGAAGAGGGGAAGATCAGGAGGGGACATTGGGGGAAGATCGGGGGGAGGATCAGGGGAAGATCGGGGGGGACATCGGGAGGGTGAAGAGGGGGACATCGGAACGGGAGACATCGGACATCAGAGCAGGTTTCGAAGGTAGGTTCATTTAGTGTTTTCACTTTCTTGCATGGTTTTTTATTTAATTTATTTAGTTCCTTTTTCCCTGATCCAGCCCTTCACGCCTCGTTTCACCAGGCGTCAATCAGAAGCAGTGGGCAAGCTGCCCAGGTAAGTTAAAAATCTTTCTAATCACTTCATCTGTCACAGGTAAAGTGCCTTAAGTACCTCATTGAGGTACATTTGGTTCTTTAACTATCATCCGTTTTCGGGTTGCCCGCGCGCACACAGGTTGGTCCCTGGGAAACTTGAAAGTCAGCTTTGGAGCTGGCTTCTGAACCCGAACGGGATTTCCGTGATTTTCGGAGCCCCTCCCCCGTCCCCAACGCACCCGCAATTGCCTCCTAAAATCACCCCCAATGCCTCTGGTGTTAACTCGTTTGAAATTACTTGGTTAATGCTAGCGTTAAAAATATCACGCAGGATTTAAATAATAAATTAAATTTGGTTGAAATTTCCTCCTGTGTACTATCTTAGTGCACTGATTACTGTGTTCCCATCAAATTCCTGTGTGTGCTAATTTAACAAAGTCGTTAATATGTTTATAATCAATGGGTAAAGGACTTGAAACACCGTACACTTGAATGTCAACTTTATTTGTTTATTTAGGAGCAGTGCAAAGATTCAGCAACGTAAGAGCCAATTCTTAAATCAACAAGATTTATAATTCTTTTGCCATTACGCCAACGTTTCCATAGAAACACATTATATTTTGCCAGTATTCCATAGGCTCATACCAATATTTTAATAAGAGCACCTTCAATAATCTCGTCTGTTTTCCATAAAGAGCCCTTTAGTAGGTTATCAGAAATTTCTATAGGTGTTATAGGTAGGCACATTATTACTGTTAAATTAAAACTAAATCAAATTAATGAAGACAGTATTTTAATTACATTGCTCACTTTATCTCCATTTTTCCTGTAATTATTTATTATTTATTGTTGCTGGCCATTTTGTATTAGCTCCTTCTAAGGTCTTTGTGGATGGCCACAACATCTTTACTGTTTAAGAATCCTAGGTAAAATGTTAAGAACTGATACTTCAAGAGAAAACTGAGCAAGTTAAATAATTCATATTCTTTATATTGTTACATTATTAATTATAGTAAAGAATTTCTGGCTTTCAAGTCAAATTTCTACACATTTCAGTAAGGTGGAGGGATTTTGAAAGAGAATTCCAGAGTGCTGGGGTGTAGTGGGTGTTAGATCCCACTGTCAAACGTTGGCTTTTCTTCCTCTATGCTTGTGTACTGCCTCAAATAATCAACACCTGAATATAAGAGAGGTGTTGCTGGTTGCTAGCTGGCAGTGTGAAATCCATGGAACAGGCCATGGGGTACATTTTCATTTATCACCGCCTGGAATGCAAATCGGGCGGGTTTTACAACGGACAGGCGATCCGCACCGCCTGAATACCACCCAGGCAGTGAAGCCAAATATCTACCCCCAGATAACTACAATGACCATGAGTTATGGGTCTTTCAAATTTATAAAAGAACTGTCATTACTCAACTAAAGCAGTGACATGTCCCTTATTTAATTCACTCTTCATTTGATTACAATAAATTAAACAGTTCATAGTTTACTCCTGAAATATTCATACATTGCCAAATTTAAAAGGGAATTTTGCCAACATTCCTTAATCACAGAAGGTGAGACACATTTTTCTTATTAAATCTTGGTGGGAAATTATATTTCTAAATGTAGTTTATGTATATCTGTGACGTGAAGCTTAGGTTGCTATTCTATTTGTCTATTTATTAATATCCAATAACTTTCAAACCAAATGTTTTCTTTTCTCATGTTGCTGACACTGACGGATTCTTTACAGTCTCTTTACTTGGTGCCCATGTTGTTGCTGCCAGTGTGACCTTGAGTCTACAGCACCTCTCTGCAGGTTTCTTTCCTCATTTTTAAAAATGATTTCCATTACAAAATGCCACAAATAATTATTTCCTGCAACTACATAGGTTGCCACATTACTTATTCAACTTGTTATTCATGATATTTTATAAACACTCCAATTTGGGGAGTGAGTAGTGCAGTGGGTTTGCACATTGGCCTTCCACCACTGTAACCTGGGTTTAAACTAAACTCAGATTGATAGGATCAAAATCTCCTTTGTATGCTGGATGTTAAGGGTTCTATATGAAATGAGATTGGACAGTCTCAATACAGCTCCAATTAAATATGGTTTCCATCCCAGGGTTTTAAAGGAAGTAGGTGAGTACATGCTCTAACTGTAATCAGATGCAGATGCCCTAACTATAATCTTCCAAAGTTCGCATGATTCAGGAACTGTTCCTTTAGATTGGAAAATTGCACATGTCACTCCGCTATTTAAGAAAGGTGAGAGAGGGAAACCAGGGAATTATAGACCAGTTAGCCTAAATTCAGTTGTCGGGAAATTACTAAAGTCGATAATTAAGGATAGAGAGACTGAACATCTTGAAAATTTTCAGCTGATCAGAGAGTCAGTATGGATTTGTAAAGGGTAGGTCATGCCTGATGAACCTGATTGAGTTTTTTGAAGATGTAACTAAAGTAGTGGACAGGGGAATGTCTATGGATGCTATTTATATGGACTTCCAGAAGGCATTCGATAAAGTCCGTCATAAGAGACTGTTAGCTAAGATAGAAGCCCATGGAATTGAGGGCAAATTATTGACCTGGTTAGGAAATTGGCTGAGCAGCAGGAGACAGAAAGTAAGGATAATGGGCAGGTACTCAAATTGGCAGGACGTGCCTAATGGTATCCCACAGGGATCTGTGTTGGGGACTCAACTATTCACTGTATTTATTAATGACTTAGATGACGGGATAGAGAGCCACATATCCAAGTTTGCCGATGACACAAAGATAGGCAGCATTGCAAACAGTGTAGATGGAGGCATAAAATTACAGAGAGATATTAATAGATTAAGTGAATGGGCAAAACTGTGGCAAATGGATTTCAATGTAGGCAAGTGTGAGGTCATCCACTTTGGACCTAAAAAGGATAAATCAGAGTATTTTCTAAATGGTGAAAAGCTTGAAACAGTGGAGGTCCAAAGAGACTTAGGGATCCATGTACACAGATCATTAAAATGTCATGGACAGGTACAGAAAATAATCAAAAAGGCTAATGGGATGCTGGCCTTTATATCTAGTGGATTAGAATACAAGGGGGCAGAAGTTATGCTACAGTTATACAAAGCCCTGGTTAGATCACACCTGGAATACTGTGTTCAGTTCTGGGCACCGCACCTTAGGAAGGATATATTGGCTTTGGAGGGAGTGCAGCATAGGTTTACCTGATACCTGGACTCCAGAGTTAAATTACGAGGAGAGATTACACAAACTAGGGTTGTATTCCCTGGAATTGAGAAGATTAAGGGGTGATTTGATCGAAGTTTTCAAGATATTAAGGGGAACTGATAGTGTAGATAGAAAGAAACTATTTCCGCTGGTTGGGGAGTCTAGGACTAGGGGACATAGCCTAAAAATTAGAGCCAGGACTTTCAGGAGTGAAGTTAGGAAACACTTCTACACGCAAAGGATGGTGGAAGTTTGGAACTCTCTTCCACAAACGGCAGTTGATGCTAGCTCAATTGTTAATTTTAAATCTGAGATTGATAAATTTTTGTTAACCAAAGGTATTAAGGGATATGGGACTAAGGCCAGTATATGGAGTTAGATCACAGTTCAGCCATGATCTCTCTGAATGGCGGAACAGACATGAGGGGCTAAATGGCCTACTCCTGTTCATATGTTCCTATGTACAGCATAAAACTGGCGTATGCATTTGAAGTCTGACATGAGAATCTGATTTCAGCTTGGAAAATGAAACTAATCAAAATGCATTTTATCCTTAAAACCACTCAGATGGGTCAATGTCCTTGTATTGGTGTGCAAATCTGGAGGTGGATTTACATACGAGTGTATCTATTCTGAAGTTTGTTTAGTTCAGATCCATGAGACTAGTATCTGTGAGTAGCTCCCAGTTTTGCCAGGCTTGTATTTCTTTTGCTGGGATAAGAAAGCAGGATTTTGCGGTGTAAACCTAGGAGCTGGCTAACCCATAGGGCAAACCTATCTTGCAGCGGGGAATTCAAGCAAGTGTTAGGCTCCTTATTTGCATATGCAAAGGTCCTAATACCTGCTTGAGGCATGAGTAAAGGACTCCTCTTGTTTGTCCTTATCCAATATGGTGGGCAGTGCACTTCCGGTCGGACGGTGTGCATGCTTCCTGCCCGCCATTTTGGGGACTTAGAAAGCCTCATAGCACCTGAAAAGCAGGTGCTACGAGGTCCAGTTTCTAGGCCAGTGACTGCTTCAACATTAAATTGTGTTTTTATTGTTCTGATTTATGCCGGTTATGTCCAGTAATAATGGGGTGGAAATTCATTTTGGCCCATTTTTGGGCCTCAAATGGGTGGCACCAGAAGCTGGAGGCCCAAGGTTTCCCCCAAAATTGGGCCTTGGGCCTCATCAGCATATTGCTGGTGAGCTGCAGAAGCCAGTTCCACATGGTCCAGGTGCAACCTTCACCTAGGTTCTGGAATGGAAGGAGGGGGGGAAAGGGGCAGTCAGGAAGAATGGCGGTCATTGCGAGGGAGGGAGGCGGTCAGTAGGGAAGCGATCGGGAGGGATGGGCGATAGGGAGGGGGGGGGTCAAGCGGGGGGCTGCCAATAGTCTTTGGGGTTACTGTGGAACCGGGATGAAGCACTCCTGCTCGTCCTGGATCCACATTCAGGTAAGTATTTTTTTTAAACTTATATTTTTGGTGGTGGCCTCCAGTGGTCCCTTTAAGAACCGCTGGTTCGGCCGCAGCTGGACATGGTTGTCCTGGATGCAGCAGGATAGCTCAATTTTGGGAACGGGGCTTCAAACAGGCATCAGGCCCCCTATTTGCATATGCGATGGGCTTAACGCCTGTTTCAGGCACTGGCTCTGGATGCCAATACTTCAGCCTTTATCAATATGGCAGCGGGCGCACTTCCAGCTCGGAATGCAAGCCACTCGCCATATTGGACACTTAGGGACACATTTTACGCCTGTAAAACGGGCGTAACATCAATGAATTGCTAGTCCACTATGTCTTGGCGATAAGTGTCAACAATCTACCTATATAACTTAGTAGTTCAGATTTATAAGAACATAAGAATATATGCAATAGGAGCAGGAGTAGGCCATACAGCCCCTCAATCCTGCTCCGTCATTCAATGAGATCATGGTTGATCTTCTACCTCAACTCCACTTTCCCACCCTACCCTCATAACCCTTGATTCCCTTAGAGTCCAAAAATCTATCGATCTCAGTCTTGAATATACTCAACGAATGAGCATCCACAGCCCTCTGGGGTAGAGAATGCCAAAGATTCACAACCCTCTGAGTGAAGAGATTTTTCCTCATCTCAGTCCTAAATGGCCGACCCCTTATCTTGTGACGAAGACCCATAGTTCTAGACTTTCCAGCCTCTAAGCATCTACCCTGTCAAGCCCTCTAAGAATTTTATATGTTTTAATGAGATCACCTCTCATTCTTCTAAACTCCAGAGAATATAGGCCCACTCTACTCAATTTATGTGTCAGAACTGGGCGACTGGCTAGTGTAGTAAGTTAGAATGGGATGAAGGTCTTCTGTATATGTTAGCTGAAAGGAGCCAAAGTGAAATTAGCTTAGGGACACTTAATTCAGTCCCTAGTGCGTATGGGCCCTCAGATCAGAACTGCCACCAATTTAGCATTAAATTGGCAATCTCACTTAGAGAGACCATAGGAAATGGAAAATGTCACACCAGCACAGCAGAGAGTGGTCTATTGAGATTGAGACTGAGATGTATTGTTGCGGATGGGGATAGTGAGCTGTAATCAGCATCTAATTGTACTATAGAGATGTAGAGATAAAAATAAAAATGCTTGAAGTCTGAAATAAAAACAGAAAATTCGGGTCTATCAGCACTAAAAAAAGAGAAAAAGTAGGCTAAAATTATAGGTACAATTCAACATTTTTGAAGAAAAAATTTGCAGGACTATGGGGAGAAAGCAGGGGAGTGGAACTAATTGGTAGCTCTGACAGAGAGCCGCACAGGCAAAATGGGCTGAAAGGCCTCCTTCTGTGGTGTATGATTCTATGATTCTAAGAGGTTTTATTGTAACAGGAGACAACACCCAAATGTAGGGACATTAGAGAACTGGACAACATCCAGGCTTGGGCTGATAAGTGGCAAGTAACATTCACACCACACAAGTGCCAGACAATGACTATCTCCAACAAGAGAGATTCTAAACACCTCCCCTTGACATTCAATGGCATCACCATCATTGAATTCCCATATGATCAACATCCTGAGGGTCACCATGAATCAGAAACACACTGGATCAGGCACTTAAATACCATGGTTACTAGCGCAGGTCAGAGGCTAGGTAGTCTGTGACAAGTGGCTCACCTCCTGATTCTGCAAAACCATTCCACCACCTACAAGACACAAGTCAGGAGTGTGATAGAACACTCTCCACTTGCCTGGATGGGTACAGCTCCAACAACACTCAAGAAGCTTGACAATATCCAAAACAAAGCAGCCTACTTGATCAGCACCCCATCCACCGCCCTAAACATTCACTCCCTTCACCACCGGTGCACTGTGGCTGCAGTGTGTACCATCTACAGGATGCTCTGCATCAACTTGCCAAGGCTTCTTCAACAGCACCTCCAAAACCCATGACCTCCACCACCGAGAAGAACAAGGGCAGCAGGTGCATGGGAACACCACCATCACCTCCAAGTTCCCCTTGAAGTCACACACCATCCTGACTTGGAAATATATCGCCATTCCTTCATCGTCGCTGGGTCAAAATCCTGGAACTCCCTTCCTAACAGCACTGTGGGAGAACCTTCACCACAGGGACTGCAGCGGTTCAAGAAGACGGCTCACCACCACCTTCTCAAGGGCAACTAAGGATGGACAATAAATGCTGGCCTCGCCGGCGACGCCCACATCCCGAGAATAATTTTTTTAAAATCCTGTCCCGCCAAAGAATAATGTAAGGAAATATGTTACCACATAGCTTGCTAATTAATGCTTGGTGATAGGTTTCCCTAAAGCCTTGTTTCGAGAGGAAACAAACAATCGTCTGAATTGACAATGCTCCTTCATCCTATCTACATAAAAGCTAATTCCCAATGCACGTCAACCGGCACGTTTACAATTATGAGGAACACTTTCAATGGAAGAAATGAGAGATGAGTTAAGCACAAAACAAAGATGGGGCTTAAGAACTACCCTGTATCCATTCCAAATAAGACAAGGTGGGTCTGGTATTAATGCATTGGTTTCATTAACCCTTTATGCTTACACAAGGGCAAGTGAAATGATAAGAAGGTTAAGTTTACAGAATCTATAAGTTCAAAGGGATAGCCTGAGGTCTACAAAGCAGTGTATGTTCCAGGATCAAATGGTAGGTGATAGGCAGAAATAGCAGCTACATGAACTCTCAATTAACTTGGAGAGAGACTTTTACCCAGCAGCATTTAAAGGTTATAATAAAAACAAAATTGCCTCGAGGTGATAATTGTGTGGAAAAAACAGTCTACTCACATTATGATCCCTCAGTAAATATAAACGCTTTCCTGAAGACCAGTAATATTATTACAAGTGGCTGTTGGAACCCTGACTTCTCTTCTAAGAGTCATGTCAAATAGAAAAGGTACAGGTCACTAAGACAGCTTTGGTTGTTCAACTTGGTCAGGAGCTCTTTCCTGAATGGGATCTTGATGGGCATGCCAGTAGTGAGAGCTACAGGTCCAGGATCTGTGATAGTACACAAGTCAACATGTGGCGTATAAACCTGCCACCTTTGGATTCCTCCAGGATATAGTAAATCCTATCTAAATGGGATAATATCACAACTGTCTGGAAGAGGTTTCCTAGACTATTTTCATTACAGCCCATATAAAGGGTGGTTACAGGAACCACTGAAAATCTCTCGCTGGCTAATATATCTACCTAGTCCCGTATGGCGTAGTTGCTTGGGCTCACCTGAGGCTGAGGGTGGCCCAGCAATGGGTGTTATGTGGGCTTTAAACTCATTAAAAGAAATATGTTCTCAGTCAGCACTCCATGCTGGACTCCTGCAGGACTCCTGAGGGCCTTCCTGGAATAATTGCCGTTTCCTCATCTACTCATCCAACTACCCATCCGTGTCACCCTCCTCATCCGCTTCTGAGAAGAAGGGAAGGTCAGTTTGCCTTTCCATGAAATAGTTCTGAAATAGAAGTTCTATAAGCAACTAAGTTGACAGTCCAAGATCTCTTTTATTCAGTAAAATTACAGCTCTCCAGATGTCGACCAATAATTGTACTGATATTCTAATGGGTCAGACCTGCCTAGACCAGTGCTGGGACTAGTCATTTTCACAAATCTGGCAATACATCGGTACAAACTTCTTCCTCCGCATTTTAAAGAGTTCCGATATGATTTTCTTTTCATGAAAATCACTACAGAAGGGTAAGCTGCTGTTGTTATTATTGATTCTTTTCCAAAATCCTTTGTGGAGGTAGGAGGAGGGTTCTCGATCAATGTCTTACTTTTACACTTTGTGGAGAATTGCTGATATTGAAAGCCTGTGAAAAGTTCAAGACCGTGTCTGATTGTGGCTCGGTGGCAGAATAGATCTGGGTTGCCATTTAGGAACCTAGGAGATGCTGGAGAACATATCAGTGAGAATCAATGGGATGTTCTCGGCTGACACCAGGATACTTTGGTCACTTGGTCAATACTGAGATTGACCAATGACCCACCCTTCCTTGCCTTGAACCCAAGGTTAAGGGTGATTTACAAACAAAGCTGGAGGAGATTGTGTGGGACTGAGATCTGGGAGAGGAAGACTGCTTTATCAAGCTGGATCTCAAGGCCTCCGTATGCAGAGTCATATCAATCTTTAACATGTTGGTGGTGGAAGTTCCCTTCCAATTATTGAATTAATCATATTGAGTCAGTTTGCTGAGGCTGGTATAGACTTCAGATATGGAAAAATCATGTGACAGGTATTGTGGTTTCAGTCATTAATAAGGATCAGGTAATTCAACACAAATTTTGAAGCAAACTGCAGCGTTGACATCGATTGAGGTTGTTATGATCCAAGTAGGGTTAAGTGGGCCGCAATACAAATGGCATCAGTTAAAATGGTGGGTGAACCTTTTTGATCTAAAACCAAAACTCAAACTCAACAAAATTGAAAAATATCAACAATATTTCTTTACAGTGGGTGGGGATTTCCAACTCACAGCTGTTTATTTAGCACTGGTGGTGATGTTATGCCTCTGAATTTAGTGTGGTGATCTCTCGCATCTGATGTTTGCTAGATGTGCACCCGATGCAATTCTGAGTCGGACATGTTTTAGTCTTCCAGGGTGCCTGCCCAAAACAGATGGGCACTAATAAATACATGTAAATGAGGGTCCTGCCCCTGTTTAAGGAATCTTCTGCCATATTAAATTCTCTGAGTACTGGGTTCGCCCCATTCTAAAACCCACCCACACATCCTGGGCAGGAACCATCAGGGGTGACGCAGTGCCAGTGTTACTTAAAGGGATCCTCAGCTACAGTTAGTAAGTACGTGATTAGTCGTTTTAGACTACTAGTGGGTTTTTGTACTTATTTCTGGCTGTGCTGGCTGCTGTAGTTGACTAAACAAAATTGTGGCAAGTTTTTTTTTTGGAACTGGGGGACAATCTCTGCACAGACGCTGGCAACATGGGTGTGCTGCTCAGTCTGCCATCATGGCTGGAGGATGAGGAGGTGGAAGAGCAACAAGCAAGAGCGGAGAGACCTGCCACTGCAGGGAGAAGAGGGCAAAGGAGGGGAGGGCGTAGGAGGCGTTACCCCCACACTAGTTTACAGGACCTGAACAGCTTACCTCCAGTTAAGTGAGGATCTCTGTGCCTGGTTGCACCACTTTATCAGGGAAGCAGTGACAGAGCTACGTCACCTGTTCCAGCACCAACTGCAGCCCAGCATTAGGTCATATACTTCACTGACTGTGGCCTAGAATTTCTATGCCTCAGGGTCATTTAGGGCTGCAACAGGTGACATAAGCAACATCAGTCAATTTGCATCATGCAGGTCATCGATACACTCTTTGCCAAATCAAACAACTTCATCTCCTTCCCTATGGAGGCAGCAAAGCAGGAAGACAGGGCTCTGGCTTCAGTTGGGTTGCAGGCATCCTCCAGGTGCAGCACGTAATAATCTGCACCCACGTAGCCTGGCGTGCTCCACATCAACACCACACAGTATAAGTGAACAGAATGGGCTTCCACTCGCCGAACGTGCAGCTGGTGTACAACGATTATGCAGGTCTGTGCCCGGTTTCCTGACAGTTGTCATAATGTTTATATCCTGCGCCAGTCCTCAATTCCCCCCAGACAATCAGGTGTTAGGCTGGCTGCTTGGGGACAAGGGGCATCCCCTGAACATGTGACACATGACAGCTGTGAGGAGCCTGAGCACAGGCACAGAGGGGCCTGACAATCAGAGCCACACCTCTACCAGAGAGCTGATAGAACAAACCACCAGCATCCTGAAACAAAAGTTCCGCTGCTTGGATACGTCTGGAGGAGTTCCTGCCCTATAACCCTGAGAAAGTCTCCAGATTCACTGTAGTTTGCTGCACGCTCCATAACTTTGCCCTGCAAAGGGGGCAACCCTTAGAGCTATGTGTGGAGCAAGATGTAGAGGCGCTGGAGCAGCATGAACAGCAGGAGGCCGAGCTCGAGGAATGGCCACCAATCCTGCCAGCTGCCAGGGCTGTACACCAGCAGATCATCAGCAGAGGACTTAGGTGGAATTATCCCTCCCCCCCCCACCCCGTCCCAGCAGTCCCCCCTACCATTAGACCCAGTCCTTCCACCCTCCAGATGAATGCTCTCAACTTAAACACCAGTGTGGGTATTTCTATCATATCACTTGACATGGTCAATAAACACCAATCCAAAGAAACTCTGGATAACAAGAATATGATGCAAAACGGTGATTTTAAATTACCATCAACAAATTCCAAAACTAAAGGTTACCGTTGTGCAAACCCCTAATGCCTGTCTTAGATGCTGTGTTGCCTAGCCTAGTGTTCCTATAGGATGCTATCCCTGTGGCTACAGCAGGAAGGTGGAAAACTGCTGTTCACCCACTGAGGGCACTTGAGATGGCCGTGGTGGGTGACCTCGAGGAGCTCTGGCCTGAGAGGGCCTAACTGCAGACTGCATTATCTCAGCGATGGCTAGGGCAGTCTTACCCAGCTGGCTGCTGGCACTAGCACGGACACTAGTTGAGGGACTGGTGGGGGAGCAGATGTGCTGTCATCCTGAGATAGGATAGCATGTGCCTCTCCAATGGTGCCACTGCCACTCACATGAGACTCTACCTCAGCACTCTCACTGCTCTGCGTGAAACAGTGTGCAGGAGTGATGGGATGGTTTGGAAGCCCCTTTACAGGCATTTGTTCATGCATAGATAGTTGGAGGAGATGTTGGAACCCAGCGCCTGAATGGTCTGAGCTTCCATGAAAGCTGTCATAGCTGTCACCACAGGCTCCATATCGCTCCATGATTGACTGCATGGTTTCGATGCCCTGCGCAATGATCCCACACAAGTTGGAGGTGGACTCCTCCACACTGTCTGACAGTCCAATGCACTGAGCAGTTGGTGATGCACAGTCATCAGTCTTCTTTTATAGACTGGGCCCCGGAGGTCTTCATCTATGCCCTCTACAGCCGGGCTAGGGCACAAGCTCGGCTTCTGTCGAGCTGGTTCCCGGGAGGTCCTGCCCTTGTTCCTGTGCACTGTGCTCTGTGAATCTCCCAGCACAGACCCCTCTAACTGACTCTCTAATGTACATGGGGTGCCAGTTTCTGAGCTGGTGCTTGCAAGGGATAAGGTCAAGTGATGTTGCATCTTTGAGAGAACTGTCCTCCTCTTCCTTTGCTCCGTCTGGGCTTGTGACTTGCAATGGACCTGGAATGAGAAGAGAGGGACAAGGGTTTGCAGAAACAAATGAGTGGCAGCTCAAAACAGCAACAGGTTGCCATGCAGGGTGTATGAGTGCGAGTGTTCAGTGAGAATAGAAAAGAAGGGTAAGATGGCCATGTGGAGAGTATCCTCCATCCTCGTCAGTTGTGACATTTCTGACCCGCCCTCCGAATGGTGGCCCCTTCCGTGGGAACAGCACTTGAAATGATGGGCCTCCTCCTGTCCACGTCTGCACCCTCTTATTGTGTGCCAGCTTGTCCTGTAAGAAGAAAGTGTTAACGTGTCTCCTGGTGAAAGGTTGTGAAGATGTGCGTGTCAGGGTAGAATCGTGCGGATGGTGCATGAAAGATACCACACGTGTGGGGAAGTGAGGGGAGTAATGGTGAGGGCAGCAGCAGTGCAGAGTGTGTAAATAGCAGGCTGCCTTTAAATGCTGACATTGCTGACGCTGCCTGAATTTCCTCCCTCGCCCCCCCCACGACCCCAAATGAGGGAGCTATCAATAACCAACATGAATAGTGCTGGCAGCCTACCCATCATATAGAAATGAAACACAAATCCAAAAATGGTTCGTGCCTCTTGCCCACATCATTGGGCAGGCACTGTTGATGCCCCACCCACTTTGTGCCCATTTTGGCCGCAGGTCGAAAATCTTTGCCAGCAGTACTGAAAGAGGAACCTAAAACTGCTGGTTAATAAACAGAAACCGATAAACAGTGATTGCACTTTTCACTGATGTGGGAGACAATCAAACAAAGTCCACCACCAACAACAGGGGAAAATAACACCAGGCCTGCCCGAAAATGAGTTTATTACACAGCAGAGATGGGGGAAACCACATCTCTCAAAAGGACAGTGCCCGATATGATTCTGCCTGTAAAATAATGACCTGTTCCCAATTTTGTATGGAGGTTGGATAAATGAGGAGAAAAGTCGGTTAAAGTAGTGTTAATTATATGTTGTTTTGTGTTGTATCCAATAGTAACTGCCAAAACAGCTCCATGAAATCATTATCATGTGACTAATTTGCAATTTAAATTAACCATTAATTCCTTTTCACTTGTTTTGCAACATTTGTACAGCTCTCTTTTTCATGACTTGCATATTCTATCTCGCTACAGTCCATCTGCCTCTCCTTACAAATAAAAAGAAGAAAACAGCAAATGCTGGTCATCTGAAACGAAAGCAGAAAATAAACAGCAGTGTCTGGAAAGAGACCGGGCCCGGGGTAGGGAGGTGGGTTGAATTTGACTTTTGGGCGACCGACCAGCGGAGTGCTCCAGAGGGTTGTCCCTACCCGCTGCAAAGAGGCGGCTGTGAATTTGAGGCACTGGCTTTCGTAACATCAGGCCAGCGAGCTGAGGTGTCCCGATGCAGCTCGCCAGATTGAGTGGGAGGCCGTATTTTCCCAGTGAGGAGCTTCACCTGCCGTCAGTGCAAATTGGAAATTCCAGCATGCGCTGCCATGATTTCCTGTTCATTAAATGGATATGCATGCCTGTACTTCTGAAATGCATTGGCGGCTGACAGGGGTTCCTGTAGGGAGCATGAACTTGGAACATTTCCCCCTGAATGCAGAACCAAATAGAGGGAGATTGCAGCCAGGATTTCCTTCTCCGATTGAAATGCTGCTGGACCTGTGGCGGGACAAGACTTCCGGTCTCCCTCCACACCCAATGAGCTTTCCAGGGTCGGTCTAACTGGAATATTTTTAGGAGGCTCCCAGAAGGGTTTCCTCCTGCACTTGAGAGTCTGCAATGGCAGGGGGGAGGAGGGGGATGGAGAGGGGGGAGTGGAGAAAGGGGGAAAGAGGGTGGCAGGGGAGTGGAGAGGGGTTGGACTCCGGCACCTGCAGCATTTTAAAGGGGCCAATTGCCACCAAGGCAGGAAAAAGTGTCAGGCCTCCCCAAGTCCCAGTGTGATGTGCCCGTAGGAGAGAGCGAATCGATCTCCCAGTTGCCCTCGTTGTGGTGGGATATTTAATTTTTAAATGGTCTTCACTGGGTCTACCAGCACAGGAAGCCTGTTGGAAAATTCCAACGTTGCTATGGAGGTAATAATTGAAAAAGTGAGGTATGATGCCACCCTCATTATCGCCTCATAATGCTCCTCCGGGCCCCACAAAAATAATCCGGGCAGCTGCCACCCCGGGACCCATACCCACCTCAATCACCACACTAGCCCCCCTCTCCCGCACTCACGGCCAAGGCGGCCCGCTATTGTGAGGCCTCAATCTGGCAGGAGGCCTCCCAAAGCAAACCGAGCTGCTGTGGGTGCTAGGACAATTGACGCTTTCAAGACAGAGATTGATAGATTTTTGTTAAGTAAGGATATCAAAGGAAATGGAGCAAAGGCAGGCAAATGAAGTTGAGGTACAGATCAACCATGATCTAATTGAATGGCAGAGCAGGCTCGAGAAGCTGACTGGCCTATTCCTGTTCCTAAGTTCCAATTTTGTATGGGACTTTTTGTTCAACTTTTGTAGTGTAATTAACTCAATGAAATGACTTCAGTGGCAAATAAAAGTTGTTTTTATCCACAAATGGCTGACTCCTGTACTTAATTAAGAGAGTGAAAAAACAGTAAAGGCAAGAGGTAACAAATGCTGAAACATGAGTCAGAATATCCATTAGAACACAAATGTCAAAATGGCCAATCCCCTTTTGACACCCTGGATCTGATGCTGATCGTAGGAAGCAATCCTGGAATTGTGCCAAACATCAGAGTTGAATTTCCATGGAGGAGGGGGTTCTACCAATTGTCTGGCATAACTTTTTGGAAGAGCCATGGAAACCCCAGCAAAACAGCGTAAAAAAAGTTATGGTGGACAATTGGGAGAACCCCTAGAGAAATTCAAACCCTGTGAGTTACAAATCTACAACGCCTAAATTACATGGCCCACATTTTCCCTCCTTCCAGAAACCCCAGCACCGTCTCTGTGCTCCCGTACTCCCAGTGGGGACTAAAGCTCTCAAGAAGCACATAATGGGAAACCATGAATGTGCAGCCCACAAACTCCCGCCATGCACTTCCTGTAAACACCACACCTCATAGAATCATAGAACCATAGAATGGTTACAGCACAGAAGGAGGCCATCCGGCCCATCGAACCCGTGCCAGCTCTTTGTAAGAGCAATCCAGTTAGTCCCATTCCCCTGCTCTTTCCCCGTAGCCCTGCAAACTTTTTCCCTTCTAGTATTTATCCAATTCCTTTTTGAAAGCCACAATTGAATCTGCTTCCACCACCCTTTCAGGCAGCACTCTCCAGATCATAACTACTCACTGTGTAAACAAGTTTCTCCTCATGCCCCTTTGGTTCTCTCGACAATCACCTTAAATCTGTGTCCTTTGGCTCTTGACCCTTCCTCCAATGGGAACAATTTCTCTTTATTTACTTTATCTAAACCCATCATGATTTTGAACACTTCTATCAAATTTCCTCTTAACCTTCTCTGCTCTAAGGAGAACAACCCCAGCTTCTCCAGTCTATCCACTGGAGAATGAGGGAACAATTTTAGTAAATCTTTTCTGCATCCTCTCTAAGGTCTCCACATCCTTCCTAAGATGCGGTGCCCAGAATTGGATACTCTAATTGGTGGCTGAACCAGTGTTTTATAAAGGTTCAACATAACTTCCTTCTTTTGTACTCTCTGCCTCTATTTATAAATCCCAGGATCCCATATGCTTTTTTAACTGCTTTCTCAACCTGTCCTGCGACCTTCCAAAATTTGTGCACATATACCTCTCAGGTCTCTCTGTTCCTGCACCCCCTTTAGAATTGTACCATTTAGTTTATATTGCGTCTCCTTGTTCTTCCTGCCAAAATGTATGACTTCACATTTCTCTGCGTTAAAATTTCATCTGTCATATGTCCGCCCATTCCACCAGCCTGTCCGTGTCCTCTTGAAGTCTATCACTATCCTCCTCACTGTTTACGACACTTCCAAGTTTTGTGTCATCTGCAAATTTTGAAATTTGCTCTGTCCAAGTCATTATCATAGAATCATAGAATCATAGAAGTTACAACATGGAAACAAGCCCTTTGGCCCAACATGTCCATGTCGCCCAGTTTATACCACTAAGCTAGTCCCAATTGCCTGCACTTGGCCCATATCCCTCGATACCCATCTTACCCATGTAACTGTCCAAATGCTTTTTAAAAGACAAAATTGTACCCGCCTCTACTACTGCCTCTGGCAGCTCGTTCCAGACACTCACCACCCTTTGAGTGAAAAAATTGCCCCTCTGGACCCTTTTGTATCTCTCCCCTCTCACCTTAAATCTATGCCCCCTCGTTATAGACTCCCCTACCTTTGGGAAAAGATTTTGACTATCTACCTTATCTATGCCCCTCATTATTTTATAGACTTCTATAAGATCACCCCTTAACCTCCTACTCTCCAGGGAAAAAAGTCCCAGTCTGTCTAACCTCTCCCTATAAGTCAAACCATCAAGTCCCGGTAGCATCCTAGTAAATCTTTTCTGCACTCTTTCTAGTTTAATAACATCCTTTCTATAATAGGGTGACCAGAACTGTACACAGTACTCCAAGTGTGGCCTCACCAATGCCCTGTACAACTTCAACAAGACATCCCAACTCCTGCATTCAATGTTCTGACCAATGAAACCAAGCATGCCGAATGCCTTCTTCACCACCCTATCCACCTGTGACTCCACTTTCAAGGAGCTATGAACCTGTACTCCTAGATTTCTTTGTTCTATAACTCTCCCCAACGCCCTACCATTAACGGAGTAGGTCCTGGCCCGATTCGATCTACCAAAATGCACCACCTCACATTTATCTAAATTAAACTCCATCTGCCATTCATCGGCCCACTGGCCCAATTTATCAAGATCCCGTTGCAATCCTAGATAACCTTCTTCACTGTCCACAATGCCACCAATCTTGGTGTCATCTGCAAACTTACTAACCATGCCTCCTAAATTCTCATCCAAATCATTAATATAAATAACAAATAACAGCGGACCCAGCACCTATCCCTGAGGCACACCGCTGGACACAGACATCCAGTTTGAAAAACAACCCTCTACAACCACCCTCTGTCTTCTGTCGTCAAGCCAATTTTGTATCCAATTGGCTACCTCACCTTGGATCCCATGAGATTTAACCTTATGCAACAACCTACCATGCGGTACCTTGTCAAAGGCTTTGCTAAAGTCCATGTAGACCACGTCCACTGCACAGCCCTCATCTATCTTCTTGGTTACCCCTTCAAAAAACTCAATCAAATTCGTGAGACATGATTTTCCTCTCACAAAACCATGCTGACTGTTCCTAATTAGTCCCTGCCTCTCCAAATGCCTGTAGATCCTGTCCCTCAGAATACCCTCTAACAACTTACCCACTACAGATGTCAGGCTCACCGGTCTGTAGTTCCCAGGCTTTTCCCTGCCGCCCTTCTTAAACAAAGGCACAACATTTGCTACCCTCCAATCTTCAGGCACCTCACCTGTAGCTGTCGATGATTCAAATATCTCTGCTAGGGGACCCGCAATTTCCTCCCTAACCTCCCATAACGTCCTGGGATACATTTCATCAGGTCCCGGAGATTTATCTACCTTGATGCGCGTTAAGACTTCCAGCACCTCCCTCTCTGTAATATGTACACTCCTCAAGACATCACTATTTATTTCCCCAAGTTCCCTAACATCCATGCCTTTCTCAACCGTAAATACCGATGTGAAATATTCATTCAGGATCTCACCCATCTCTTGTGGTTCCGCACATAGATGACCTTGTTGATCCTTAAGAGGCCCTACTTTCTCCCTAGTTACTCTTTTGCCCTTTATGTATTTGTAGAAGCTCTTTGGATTCTCCTTTGCCTTATCTGCCAAAGCAATCTCATGTCCCCTTTTTGCCCTCCTGATTTCTCTCTTAACTCTACTCCGGCAATCTCTATACTCTTCAAGGGATCCACTTGATCCCAGCTGCCTATGCATGTCATATGCCTCCTTCTTCTTTTTGACTAGGGCCTCAATCTCCCGAGTCATCCAAGGTTCCCTACTTCTACCAGCCTTGCCCTTCACTTTATAAGGAATGTGCTTACCCTGAACCCTGGTTAACACACTTTTGAAAGCCTCCCACTTACCAGACGTCCCTTTGCCTGCCAACAGACTCTCCCAATCAACTTCTGAAAGTTCCAGTCTAATACCATCAAAATTGGCCTTTCCCCAATTTAGAATTTTAACTTTTGGGCCAGACCTATCCTTCTCCATAGCTATCTTAAAACTAATGGAATTATGATCACTGGTCCCAAAGTGATCCCTCACTAACACTTCTGTCACCTGCCCTTCCTTATTTCCCAAGAGGAGGTCAAGTTTTGCCCCCTCTCTAGTCGGGCCATCCACATACTGAATGAGAAATTCCTCCTGAATACACTCAACAAATTTCTCTCCATCCAAGCCCCTAATGCTATGGCTGTCCCAGTCAACGTTGGGAAAGTTAAAGTCCCCTACTATTACCACCCTATTTTTCTTGCAGCTGTCTGTAATCTCCTTACATATTTGCTCCTCAATTTCCCGTTGACTATTTGGGGGTCTGTAGTACAATCTTATCAAAGTGATCTCTCCCTTCTTATTTTTCAGTTCTACCCATATAGACTCAGTGGGCGAACCCTCGGATATATCCCCTCTCACTACTGCCGTGATGTTCTCCCTAATCATGAACGCAACTCCCCCTCCTCTCTTACCTCCTGCTCTATCTTTCCTATAGCATCTGTACCCTGGAACATTGAGCTGCCAGTCCTGCCCCTCCCTTAGCCATGTTTCAGTAATAGCTATAACATCCCAGTCCCATGTACCCATCCATGCCCTGAGTTCATCTGCCTTGCCCATCAGACTTCTTGCATTGAAATAAATGCAGTTTAATCTAGACTTCCCTTGGTCTTTGCCCTGCTTTCTCAGACCATCTGTCCGGTCATGTTCTGTACACTCTCCCTTACTGCCTTTTGTTTCTGTCACCACTTTATTTCCCACTGACTTCCTGCATCGGTTCCCATCCCCCTGCCATATTAGTTTAAACCCTCCCCAACAAAAAAAGCAGTGGTCCTAGTACCGACCTCTGGGGAACATCATTGCCTACCTTCCTCCAGTCCGAAAAACAACCATTCACCACTACTCTCTGTTTCCTGTAACTTAGCCAATTTCGTACCCCTGCTGTCACTGCCCCTTTTATTCCATGGGTTTCAATTTTGCTGATGAGCCTATTATGTGACACTTTATCAAACACCTTTTGAAAGTCCATATACACAACATCAACTGCATTGCCTTCATCAACCCTCTCTGTTACCTCATCAAAAAACTCAGTCAAGTTAATTAAACACGATTTGCCTTTAACAAATGCTGGCTTTCCTTTATTAATCCACGCTTGCCCAAGTGACTCTCAATTTTGATAGATTATCGATATCGTTTCTAAAAGGTTTCGCACCACCGAGTTTAAACTGACTGGCCTGTAGTTGCTGGGTTTATCCTTACACCCTTTTTGAACAAGGGTGTAACATTTGCAGTTCTCCAGTCCTCTGGCACCATCCCCATATCTAAAGATGTTGGAAGATTATGGCCAGCGCCTCTGCAATTTCCACCCTTACTTCCCTCAGCAACCTAGGATGCATCCCATCCGGACCGGGTGACTTATCTACTTTCAGTATAGCCAGCCTTTCTAGTACCTCCTCTTTATCAATTTTTAGCCCATCCACTATCTCAACTACCTCCTCTTTTACTGTGACTTTGGCAGCATCTTCTTTCTTGGTAAAGACAGATGCAAAGTATTCATTTAGTAACTCAGCCTTGCCCTCTGCTTCCCTGCCTAGGTCTCCTTTTTGGTCCCTAATTGTCCCCACATACCTCCTCTTACTACCCATTTACTATTTGTATGTCTATAGAAGACTTTTGGATTCCCTTTCATGTTAGCCACCAGCCTTTTCTCATACTCTCTCTTTGCCTCTCTTATTTCCTTTATCACTTCTCCTCTGAACTTTCTATATTCAGCCTGGTTCTCACTTGTGCTATCAACCTGACATCTGTCATACTCCCCTTTATCTGCTTCATCTTACTCTCTTGTCTTTCTCGTCATCCAGGGAGCTCTGGCTCTGATTGTCCTACCTTTCCCCCTTGTGGGAATGTACCTAGACTGTACCCAAACTATCTCCTCTCTAAAGGCCGCCCATTGTTCGATCACAGTTTTGGCTGCCAATCTTTGATTCCAATTTAGCCGGACCAGATCCGTTCTCAACCCTATGAAATTGGCCCTCCTCCAATTAAGTACAGAGTTCCCCAGTGTTCTCAGGAGCATAGAACCGGCCTCCTCATTTTCACAGACCCATTTGGGGATAATAATAGCTGTGTAATACTATTGTATTACCGGTTGTAATTTTCACACTGGTTGTATTTTCATGCTGCTAGGATAATCATTCAGCCAGGCTGTTTTGCATTGAGCTGTGGAAATTTTGGAGGAGATTTTCTGCTTCAGCAATGCTGGCACACAGAAAATTTTCACTTTTGTTCCTGAGGCCTTGAAAATTCACAAGGGTTCCACCAGTCTTCTATTGTATGTCCAGCGGCAGATGAACTAAACCCACTGGAAAATGTCAGGTACGCCACTGTTTATGGCATGCCTTGTAAGGAACAGAACCTCCATCTGCCTCTTGCAAGGCAAATGCCATCAGGGACTCCCTATACCAGATTTCCCACTCCCGTGGTTCAGTTGGAACCCAGCATAGTAGTGGAAGCTGGTACATGTAGCGAGATGAGGAATACCAGATGGGCATAAGTGGGCCCCACTATGGGGTGGGGGGGGGAAGGAAATATCCAGACCAGACAAACAAAAAATTAAACTAAGAAAACATATTTTGATGGGGCCAAGAGGTACATGGCTAGGTCTTGGTGGAAGGGGAGGGGCGGAGGTGGGTGAACCAGGGCAAATGCCCATCCCCATGGTAGCCAGGCACTGGATTTTCTGGCTGCAAGGGTTCATAGTATCATCGTAGGTACAGCACAGGAGGAGGCCCATTGTGCCGGCTCTTTGAAAGAGTCCCCTTCCCCTGCTCTTTCCCCATAACCCTGTAAATTTTTTCCCTTCAAGTATTTATCCAATTCCTTTTTGAAAGTTACTATTGAATCTGCTTCCACCACCCTTTCAGGCAGTGCATTCCAGATCATAACAACTCTCTGGCTCTTTTGCCGATCACTTTAAATCTGTGTTCTCTGGTTACCGACCCTCTGGCCACTGGAAACAGTTTCTCCTTGTTTATTTTGTCAAATCCATTCATGATTTTGAACACCTCTATAAAATCTTCCCTTAACCTTCTCTGTTCTATGATGTGGAGATGCCGGTGATGGACTGGGGTTGACAAATGTAAAGAATCTTACAACACCAGGTTATAGTCCAACAATTTTATTTGAAAATCACAAGCTTTCGGAGGCTTTCTCCTTCGTCAGATGAATGTGGGAATCCTTGAACGTTTCGCATTTATATTCAGAGAACAACAGAGTACCCTTCGTCGTCCAGTACTTCCCCGGAGCGGAGAAACTACGCCATGTTCTCCGCAGCCTTCAACATGTCATCGATGACGACGAACACCTCGCTAAGGTCATCCCCACACCTCCACTACTTGCCTTCAAACAGCCACCCAACCTCAAACAGACCATCGCTCGCAGCAAATTACCCAGCTTTCAGGAGAACAGCGTCCACGACACCACACAACCCTGCCACGGCAACCTCTGCAAGACATGCCAGATCATCGACACAGATACCAACATCACACGAGAGGACACCACCCACCAGGTACATGGTTCATACTCCTGTGACTCGGCCAACGTTGTCTACCTCATACGTTGCAGGAAAGGATGCCCCGGAGCATGGTACATTGGCGAGACCATGCAGACACTGCGACAACGGATGAACGGACACCGCGCAACAATCGCCAGACAGGAGGGTTCCCTCCCAGTCGGGGAACACTTCAGCAGTCAAGGACATTCAGCCACCGATCTTCAGGTAAGCGTTCTCCAAGGCGGCCTTCGAGACACACGACAACGCAAAATCGTCGAGCAGAAATTGATAGCCAAGTTCCGCACCCATGAGGACGGCCTCAGCCGGGATCTTGGGTTCATGTCACGCTACACGTAACCCCACCAGCGAATAAAAGTTATCTGTTTTTAATACAACGGGTCATTTTCTGTCTTTCTCTTCCTTTCGGATGTTTCTCCCTCTCTCTCTCTGTTTTGTGTTCTGGCCGTTTGTATATTCGGTGGTCCTGTAGGTAACACCTCTCTGTCTGAACACTTTGATTGCCTTGACAACAGGCAGTTGGAAAGATTATCTGTAATCACCAGGTATTGTTCTCTGAATATAAATGCGAAACGTTCAAGGATTCCCACATTCACCTGACGAAGGAGAAAGCCTCTGAAAGCTTATGATTTTCAAATAAAATTGTTCGACTATAACCTGGTGTTGTAAGATTCTTTACATTTCTCTGTTCTAAGGAAAACAACCCCAGGTTCTCCAATCCGTCCACATAACTGAAATCCCTCATCCCTGGTACCATTCTAGTAAATCTCTTCTGCACCCTCTCTAAGGCCTTGACATCCTTCCTAAAGTGTGGTGCATATGAATTGAACACAATACTCCAGCTGAGGCCTAACCAGTATTTTATAAAGGTTTAGCATAACTTCCTTGCCTTTGTACTCTATGCCTCTATTAATAAAGCCCAGGATCCGATATGCTTTTTTAACAGCCTTCTCAACTTGTCCTGTCATCTTCAAAGATTTGTGTATGTGCACCCCCAGGTCTCTCTGTTCCTGCACCCCCCTTAAAATTGTACCATTTAGTTTATATTGCCTCTCCTCATTCTTCCTACCAAAAAGCATCACTTCACACTTTGCTGCGTTAAATTTCATCTGCCATGTGTCTGCCCATTTCACCAGTCTGTCTGTATCCTCCTGAAGTCTGCTACCATCCTCCACATTGTTTGCTACATTTTCAAGTTTTGTGTCATCTGCAAACTTTGAAATTATATCCTCTATACCCAAGTTCAGGTTATTAATATATATCAAAAAGAGCAGTGGTCCTAATGCCGACCCCTGGGAAACACCACTGTATACTTCCCTCCAGTCCGAAAAACAACCATTCACCACTACTCTCTGCTTTCTGTTCCCTAGTCAATTTTGTATCGACGCTTCCACTGTCCCTTTAATCTCATGGGTTTCAGTTTTGCTAACAAGTCTATTATGTGGTACTTTATCAAATGCCTTTTGAAAATCCATATACACAACATCAACTGCACGACCCTCATCAACCCTCTCCATTACTTCATTAAAGAACTTAATCAAGTTAGTCAAACACAAATTTCCTTTAACAAATCCCTGCTGACTTTCAATAATTAGCCCATACTTTTCCAAGTGCCAATTTATTTTGTCCTGGGTTATGTGTCCTGGGGATTTTTAGACCTAAATCTTTTTCGCACATCCTCCAGATCCTTCCTACTTTCCCATCCTGTGCTTTATATGCTTATATATGCTTTAGCTACAAAATTGTCTACCAATTCTTACAAAACTTTCCCACTCAGAAGAGTGCCCGTTTACTCCAAAAAAATCCTTCAGTTCTTCCCTAGTTTGCAGAGGTCTATAAAATTGATTACAGGGCAGTTGAAATGCTTGATATATTTACTGAAATGACTTGGTCTTTCTCATTTATATGTCCCACAGTCCCAATCCCACCATCCACCTATTCTGAATTTCTTATTTTACATACAGGACAAGGTAGGTTTTTTTTGTTTTTTTATATTTTAAAGTTAATTTATTATGAGGTATTTTATCATAAGTGTTGATCTTCTTGGCCCATAGAACTGAACACATGCTCAATAATGGCACTCCCCTCATGGGCACTGGCTCCATAAGTGTGTTATATAAGGGTGTGCTGTGGTTGATAAAAGCTTGCTTAAACTGAATTACGTGAAACATGAACAGACACTTAACAGTTTGGAATGAGTGATAGGACATGAGAAATGTGCCCAGTCCTGTCCTTCACGTTATTTGCAGCTTGTGGAGATACTGGTCCTAATGCATCAGGTTGCATTATCGAAACTGAGATACCTGGAAAAGAAAGAGATATTTGGCAGGATTGTAATGCAGGTATTTTGTAACCTACTATCAGGGTAACTATTAGACCATTGTTATCCTTTAATTCTCCTGTTTTAATCTAAATTGTCTGCATTATCGTTGCACGTCCTGTTGCTACACATCAAAGTTGTGATAATTTTTTTTACACGTTTGCTGTTTTCGAATCATGAGCAGAAAAATGTCACACTTGTCAAGCTTCTTATTAACCAATCTGGAATGACAAGCACACCCATGCAAATGTCACCTTGGTAGGGTTTGCTGCTAACCCTTAATCCTCTCATCGCTCCACCTCTCTCTCCTCCTTTCAGACCTTCCTTAATACTTACCTCTTTGACCAAGCTTTTAGCTATCTGTCTTCACACTTCTTTCTTTGGCTCGGTGTCAATTTTTGTCTGATTACGCTTCTGTGAAATGCCTTGGGATGTTTTACTCTATAAATGTTGTTGATTTGTAAAAAGTAACAAAAAATTCTGCAAAATCTTTCACATGGTGTTGTAAAAGCAAATGATCAGAAGAAGATTGCATTTTGGTGGTTTAGGGAAAGTCTTCAAACATACAACATGGAAGGAAATAACATGCGTTTATATAGCACCTTTCACGTCATTGGGACATCCTAAAGAGCAGTGAATTACTTTTGCAGTAGAGTTACTGTTCTTTTCTAGGCAAACATGGCAGCCAATTTGTGCACATAAAGGTCCCACAAACTGCAATGAGAAGAATGACCAGTTAATGTGTTTTGGTGGTGTCGGTTGAGGGGTAAATATCGGACAGGGCAGCAGGAAAATTCCTCTACACTTCATCAAATTGTGCCATGGGATCTTTTGCATCCACCTGGAAGGGTAGACAGGGCTTCAGGGCAATGTTAACATAGTATTCCATAAGATGGCACCTTCTGCAACGCAGGACTGCCTCAGTACCATACTTATGTGCTCAGGTCCTGGAATGGCAAAGGATGTAGCTCAACAAGGCCTTATAGCAGTTGACAAACAAATGTTGGAGACGTTCATTCAAAATACATTCATATAAACAAATGAGTCAAAAGTTGCTGGGTCAAAATCCTGGAACTCCCTGCCTAACAGCATTGTGGGAGTACCTTCACCGCATGGACTGCAGCAGTTCAAGAAGGCGGCTCACCATCACCTTCTCAAGGGCAATAAATGCTAGCCTTGCCAGCGACGCCCACACCCCATGAATGAATTAAAAAAAACAAACCTAGAACCCTCTCCTCACCATTCCACACAACATCTTCCCTTTCCCCTACAATAAATGGAAAGCACTACAAATCAGTAACTACCCTCTACTTCTCTCCCAGAATCACCATTCCTCTTCTTTCACATTTTGGACCCCTTCCTCTCAAAGATAACAGCGCAAACACAACTTCTGTGCACAAAATTATCGTTTGCTAAACTCTCTACTTTTGTGTTGTCAGCAAATTTCTATACAATGGCTCCTATGCCTAAGTCCAAATCGTCTTTGTATACCAAGAATAAAAGTGGACCCAGCACTGACCCCAGGTGTACACCACTTTTCCAACCCTTCTCCAATTCGAGCAACCCTTTTTAACATTACCCTTTGAGTCCACAATTTGAATGTGTGAATTGTATGAAAACATCATATTCATTCATACCATACAAATGGCGTATTCAATGTCAGCACAGCTAGTGAGGTTCAGCTGTCCTGTTACTAGCATGTTGAGCTTCTCTATGTAGCCATTTAAAATGCAATGTTAACATTGATTATTGAATTTCGGTGCTACCCTTCTGCTCTCTCTGTAAAGAGAGAGATAAAAGGATAATGGCTGGAACACAGGCTGGCTCAGGGAGATGCTCTTTTTGATACAGGAAGGCTACAACAACACTCAGGTTTGTTAAAGGTTAGGCTGTAAGGCTTTCACTGAAGCAAAGTGTTGGAGGATGGTTAGAAGCTATCTTTTTTAAGTAAAAAAATGGCTAGTGTGGCCTGTTCTTTATTTTAGAGTCATAGAGTCATAGAGTTATACAGCACGGATAGAGGCCCTTCGGCCCATCGTGTCCGTGCCGGCCATCAAGCCCTGTCTAATCTAATCCCATATTCCAGCATTTGGTCCGTAGCCTTGTATGCTATGGCATTTCAAGTGCTCATCCAAATGCTTCTTGAATGTTGTGAGGGTTCCTGCCTCCACAACCCTTTCAGGCAGTGAGTTCCAGACTCCAACCACCCTCTGGGTGAAAAAGTTATTTCTCAAATCCCCTCTAAACCTCCCGCCTTTTACCTTGAATCTATGCCCCCTTGTTATAGAACCCTCAACGAAGGGAAAAAGCTCCTTAGTATCCATCCTATCTGTGCCCCTCATAATTTTGTACACCTCAATCATGTCCCCCCTCAGCCTCCTCTGCTCCAAGGAAAACAAACCCAATCTTCCCAGTCTCTCATCATAGCTGAAGCGCTCCAGCCCTGGTATTACTACATGGAGATAAATTATTACAGATTGAATTAAGTGAGTTCGATCATAACTTACCGTGAAATAAAGCATCTTAATAACTCGTATCTGGCCTTCTCTCACCAAGGGGCTGATTTTCGGATGGCCGAGCGGGTGCGTTGGGGGCGGGGGGGCTCCTAAAATGGCAGAATCCCGGAGCGGGTTTGGAGCCCGGCTCCAACCCGCTGACTTCCGGGTTCCCCAGTGACGCATTTGGCTTCGTGCGCAGCTCCCGAATGTGAGACTCCCACCGGCAATTGAAGCCTGCGAGATGCTGCTTTAGATAGTTAGTCAGATAGTTGAGGTACTTGAGAGACCTCATTGGATGGAGATTTTGGCAGGGGTGCAATTTTGAAGGATCCTCAGCGTGTTTCCTGTGCTGTGGGAAACACTCCCTGTTGGAGCAGACATGTTTCAGCCAGCAGCCAGTGGGAGATGCAAAGGATTATTTGACAGGTGGGGGGGGAAACCTCATTTATTGCAGCAGGGCACTCGGTCACTTCAGACAAAGTTTTGGCTGCAACATCTTTGTCTTTCCACTCAAAATTCTTAATTTGTACCCTAAACTCTGCTGTGCAAACACATTTACCTACTTTGCGGACCCCCTCAAGCTCACACCGTCAGGTTGGGGGGCGCGATAGCTGTATTCATCACTTCATCCGAGGGCGAGCAACATCACCAGCCTCGCCAGGCACGCCTTCCACCTCCACCACGTGGAGCTCCACAACACAGTGCTGCGCCACAGGCACCTGCACAACAGCCCAGAGGGCAACAACAGAGAGAGTGATGTCGCAGGAGGCACTACCCTCGCCACAGGGTCTACAGACCGAGGCTCAGCTTCCTGGACCTCTCTGAGGAGCAGTGCATACGGAGGCTCAGAGTCAGTCGCCAGATAGTCGCAGACATATGCAGCCTCCTTCATGCCATGCTGCTCCAGGTTGGCCCAAGCAGCATCTTCTTACCTGTCGCTGTCAAAGTCACCACTGCCCTCAACTTCTTCACCTCCGGATCATTCTAGGGTGCCACCGGGGACATCGCCGGGGTCTCTTAGTCGTCTGCACACAAGTGCCTGAGGCAGGTCACCGACGGCTTCTTTCGCAGGGCCTCGCACGATGTCAACTTCCCCATGGACAACCTCAGCCAGACGGAGAGGGCAGTCGGATTCCACGCTGTGGCTGGCTTCCCACGGGTGCAGGGTGTAATCGATTGCACCCATATAGCAATACAAGCACCTCCATATGAGCAAGGACTGTTCATCAACAGGAAGGGCTATCACTCCATCAACATTCAGCTCATCTGTGACCACCGCAAGAGATTCATTCACATGTGCGCCAGATACCCTGGCAGCTGCCACAATTCCTTCATCCTCCGGGAGTCCAACATCCCACCCCTCTACCACATGCCGAACACCCGCAAGGGCTGGCTCCTCGGGACAAGGGATACCCCCTGCACACGTGGCTCATGACACCTCTGAGGAACCCCATCACCGAGCAACAGCGTCAATATAACGATAGCCACATCGCTACCAGGTATACAATTGAGCATGCTATGGGGCTGCTCAAGACGCGCCTTCAGGTGCCTTGATCGTTCTGGGGAAGTCTTCAATACGCACCAGACAGAGTGGGACGCATTATAGTCATCTGTTGTGCCCTGCACAACAAGGCACAACAGAGAGAGGTGCCGCTGGAGGAGGCCCCATCCAGATCTGCCACCCATATTGAGGAGGAGGAGGAGGCGGAGGAGGAGGAGGAGGAGGCGGAGTAGGAGGAGGAGGAGGAGGACGAGGATGAGGGAGAGGAGGAGGAGGCAGAGGAGGAGGAGCAACCAATGGGCAGAACAGCGGCTCACCTGGCTGTTCGTGAGGCCAGGGAGTCACTGATATGTGAACGGTTCTCCTAACGTCAGACAGTGTGAAGAGTCCAGTCCTCACCACCTGGACAGAGCAGCGGCCACACCAGCACCACCCTCACCCCGGCCTCTGCACAAAATAGTCATGCAACTACACATACAGCCACTGTAGAGTGACCCAATGGGTGGCATCAAGTGGGGGTGTTCATGGTGAACCTCATGAAAGGGAATTAATACACAAGCCAGTCAAGAATGGCCAAGACTTGGCAGTAGTGGTGACAATAATAATATTTAATGTGCCATTAACAAAAATCAAATATAAATAAAAAACATGACAAACTGTCAAACACCCTTGTGCTTCTCCTTTGTGCTCACAAAACCTTTGCCTTATGCTTACGAGTACTCCTACATGGTGCCTCCCCTGTGGCTGCAACAGATGTAGTGGCAGGTTGCTCTTGTTCATGCCCTGACCGGTCGCGTGAGGGTCGGATGGATTTTACTGGGCAGGCTACCCATGTGCCCAGTCCGCCCCCCCCCCCCCCCACCCCGTTGCCATCCTGCCTCCTTAGTAATATCGGCACCCAAGTGTTTGTTTGGCCTACTTTCAGAGAGATTGAAGAAGTACACATGTGAATGATACAATTATCTGGTAAAGGTCATGGGGGGTTTTATTGTTACATTCCTGGGTTACACTAACACACAAGTACATATAGAGCAGTATGAGTCAACTCCCAGTAAGGCATTCAGACTACTTACTGGAGCGACCACGCCATTGTATCTGAGAAGGTATCTACAACAGACCCAAATTCGTAACAACAACCTTGATGGTTTTGCACTCTCTCCTTTTCACTTTATCCATTCACCTCACCTTCCAACTGTCCTTCATGCTGTTTTTGTTTGTCTCAGTCCATCTCAGTGCAATTCCCCCCTTACCTTCTGCAGGTAATGTCAACCTAATGTCAACTCCTTGAATAGGCATCATACCTGCCTTTTCCATTTGAACTCTAGCCTGATTAATTTTGGACAAACCAAGTTAATTGCTGCTTAAAAAGCTCTTACCACTGTGTCTGTGTATTCACATGTACATCTATATACACACAAGCACAAGTTCAAGAGAGAGGGCAAAGGGGATCACACCGTGCATAATTCCAGCTTCCAAAACTGCTACACTTTACTGCACATGTGCTAGCTCTAACACACAGAGTAAATTCACTTCCTAAATAGTTACTAAAACAGTGGCAAATTACTAAAATATTGCTCAGTTGTCTCTCCCAAAACTAACAGGTATTAAAATTTGCCTTCTTGCTCTCAAACTCTACTCACTTGTTACCATTTTCTTCAGTTCCCTTTTCAAATCCTAAGTATCTGCCATCACTTTTAAGTCTACAATCATGTTCAAGAGTTGCTTGTTGACATTTACAGCTTGCAAACCAGAAGTTCCTTGAGGCAAGGGCACCGTGAGAGTGTTGCCCTTTTAATGATGGAATAATTCCTGAAACTACATAGTGATGTCATATTGCATGCAATTCACCTTTTGTTTGGTGTGATGAAACAACCTTCATATTATTCGTTACACAAACCAAATGTTTTTATTGCCCTGCAGCCACATATGAAACATTATCACTATAATGAAACCTGGTATTGTGCCTACATTAAAGCTCAGGTTTAGACTGAACAAAACTTGTTGATGGACCACCTGCCCATTGACTTTTAGGTGAACCTTCATGATTGGCATCTGCAAACCTAAAAATTAGAAGATATTTTTAAAGGCCATAATCTAAATGGCCAGAGCATGTAGGATCATCACCACCACCAGAAATGAACACAATGGGATAAATCATTCCTTCATCGTCGCTGAGTCAAATTCCTGGAACTCCCTACCTAAGAACGCTGTAGGAGCACCTTCACCACATGGACTGCAGCAGCTCAAGAAGGCGGCTCACCACCACCTTCTCAAGGACAACTGGAGAGCCGTTCCATGCAAACAGGTCTTTATTTCAAGCAGCTGCAGGGAGAAGCGTTGGCGGACCAAAACTTCTCCCGATTACATTGTTACATCAAGCTTTTACATGCAGAAGTGTCTGGTTTACAGCCCCCCTCTTATCCGGCCTCCATGGTCTCCAATTACCACTATCTTTGTGCAGTGTTCTTGTTTCAAGGTGTCGTACAAAACATGTTTATGCGGATTGCTACGGCCAAAGCTGCTGACACTATGTTTTCAGTCTTTTTGGCCATACTACCCATTATGCCTTGCAGTTTCAGCCAGTATGCAATTTACAACATTTTCCCATCACCCTTTCTAATGCTAATGCTAACCTAAACTCCTAACTTAACAGACGTCCATATCCCAAGAATGATTTTTTTAAAATTGATTTCCATCTTCACTGATTAACAGATTGCCCGCCCGTTCTAGAAGCAGCCCAGATTTTCATTCCAATGGTTTCAATGGAATGATAATTGGACAGGTTCTACAAATGTGCAGTAAAGTGTAGCAATTTTGGGGGTTAACATGATGCACGGTGTGACACCCTTTGCCCTTTCTCTTGAACTTGCTGCCCCGGCGGTGAAGATAAAAATTTGCTCCTTTAAGAATTACTTTTCTCGACTCCGGAATCAAAGCTTATTGACCAGCATTATTTTATAGCAGCTATCAAAATATTTCAAGTTTCTTCATCCTGATGACCAAATAAATGGAATGTTTGAATATAAACAATTTTGGTGTCTTCAAGTACTTCTGACGTTAACCGCCAACCTTTTCCTTAGGAAACTTAAAAAATCGATATGTTGAACTCCCCCAAATTTTAGAAATAATTCTTTGTAATTTCCAGAATTTTCTTTAGGATGCAGTAGCACAGTTGGTGCAGTACCTTGCAGCACCACCGTAGTGTCACACAGACTGGATGGGTCCAGGCTCACCCCAGGGCTCCTGACACTGAGTTTTTCAACACTTTTACCTTCTGTTGGGGACTGAGTAGCGGATTGATTTTTACACAGTGAACTGGTTCCAACCTCAGCGTTGACTGGCTCTGGAGTCATAAACTGGTGTTTCCCTTATGCTACTACTGTAACATTTGCTGCTTTATGCATACGAGATAGTCATTGCACTGACATCATGACAGTTCTGTGTGTCGTCAAGCTTGTGGAATGATATGATTTTGCTTTATGCGTGCTTACGTCAGTCGTGCTGACACACACCGAATCTAGCTCAGTGAGTTTAGAAAGCCATCAGGAAGATATTAGTTCCAGCTGCTGGAGACCCATGAGAAAGTGAGTCTCCACCGCCATTAATGTTGTGTAGAGCAGTAAGTTTACGTTTGGCTATCGACTACATGAGACCTGCGCATCAGGAATTGATGGCTCTGGAAAAAAACAAAATTGGCTCCTGATCTCAACCATACTGGTGTTAGAGATATGCTGAGTGGAAGGTGCCACCACACTGGGGGAGAGAGAGAGAGGGAGACCAATTACCCAACTTGATCTGATGGCCATGGAAGATGTTTGTGTAATAGCTTAGAGAGAAAGGTAAATTTTCATAATATGAGAAACTAGACATTTCAAAATGATAAAGTTCTGAAGTAGGTAAAAGTACAAATGACATCCCAAATAGCCCAAGTGGCAAGTAATCAAGTGAGGTGATAAAGAGAGAACTTCAATTAGCCAAATGTAAGGAATCTTACAACACCAGGTTATAGTCCAACAGTTTTATTTGAAAATCACAAGCTTTCGGAGGCTTTCTCCTTCGTCAGGTGAGTGTGGGATTCCATGAAAGGTACCGCATATATAGTCAGAGAACAATGCCTGGTGATTACAGATAATCTTTCCAACTGCCCGTTGTCAAGGCAATCAAAGTGTTCAGACAGAGAGATATTACATACAGGACTACTGAATATACAAACGGTCAGAACCCAAAGACAGAGAGAGAGAGAGAGAAACAGCCGAAAGGAAGAGAAAGAGAGAGAATGACCAGTTGTATTAAAAACAGATAACTCTTTTTTCGCTGGTGGGGTTACGTGTAGCGTGACATGAACCCAAGATCCCGGTTGAGGCCGTCCTCATGGGTGCGGAACTTGGCTATCAATTTCTGCTCGACGATTTTGCGTTGTCGTGTGTCTCGAAGGCCGCACCCATGAGGACCATATAGACATTGAAGAATCTACTGGCCCTGGTGAAATACTCAGTGGGGTAATTTTGACTTTGGGCGATATCAATTCAGCCACCCATTATACATCTTTCCCGATTTTTATTTACATTAAACAGTTGCACATGTGCAGCTTATGTGTTTGCTTTCAAGGGTGTCCGGCTGTGGTAGAATTCACCGTACAATATAAATAGGCTGGCTGCTACAACACAGGTACAACAGCCAGTATTGGACAATCTCTTCAAGATGAGCTGCTCCCATATAGATGCAACAATAGATAGGAACATGTATATTGTTATCAGTCCAGTATTAACAAAGCCACTGTGATGAAGTAATACATTCACGGTATATTGTGTGAAGGAAGCAGCAATAGTGATTTGAATCAAATTACTTTGTTTAACTGCATGTAAGGTGAAGCCTGTTGGAACAAGTCAAGTTAGGTGTAATGTTGAGAGTGCTTTTAGCATGATGCATTGGATTCATCTGCAGCATGGTGTGTGGTCAGGCTGTGCTGAGTGATTACCTGCTATCCTGCATTCCATTCCACCTGAATTTGGTAACCAAAAGAGGACCAGACTTTGCCCAGGGATTAGAGATTAGGTACAAGCTGAGTGGACACACATCTTCAAAATGAGAAAGCAGACAAAAAAAAACACACAAACAGAAATTGAGAACAGACACTGAAGGAGCACGTGCATAAAGTCTGTTGACAGAGCAGCTGTGTTGAGGTTTCATCTACTGCAGGATCGACTCATTATTACTTTTTTTAAATTCATCCTCGGGATGTGGGCATCATTGGCAAGGCCAGCATTTATTGCCCATTGCTAGTTGCCCTCATTGAGTGGTTTTCTAGGCCACTTCAGAGGGCAGATAACAGTCAACCATGACAGTGTGGGACTGGAGTCACTTATAGGCCATGCCGGGTGAGGACAGCAGGTTTCTTTCCCTAAAGGACATTAGTGAACCAGATGGGATTTTACGACAATCTGACAATCTCATGGTCACTTCTACTGGTATCAGCTTTTTAATTTTAAACTGAATTCAAATTCTCAAACTGCCATGGTGGGATTTGAACGCATAGTTCTCTAGATTGCTAGTCCATTAACATAGCACTACACTACTGTACTGGAGGGTAGTGGCAGCATGCTTCCCATCTTTGGAGACCAATCCTGAGATCTTTGCACTTATTGGGGTAGAAATTGGACTTTGTTGCGCCCATTTTATGCCCCTAAAATGGGCGCAATGAGGACCAATTTGTGGTCCCATGCCTGAAAGGCATCCAACCGGATATTGGATTGGGTCATTTTCTGGCGTTCGCCTAAAACAGGCGTTAGGGACGTTACATATGTAAATTGGATAACGACGAGCAGAGCAGGAGCAAGGCCTGCTCCACTCGGGATTCTTTAACGGATGTTAAGTGCTTTTTAAAATTTCAAAATTTGCTGCGGATCTAGGAGGAGCAGGAGTGCTTCTCGATCGAGGCACACCCGATCGCCCTTGCCCATTGCTGCTCCACTCCCTCTCCCGGGACTTACCTTCGGGCCGCTGCCAGCAAGGTAAAGCCTGATAACGCTGTTATCCATTAAAAATAGATTAAAGGACAACATACCTTAATGGGTAAATACAATGAGTGATGAATAATTATCCATAGGCCATGTTGGTACCTTTGGTTCTCATTATTGATTTGTTTATTTCTTCTGTTTTCTATCTTCTCTCCTTTCTTCTCCCCTCTTCTCTTCTCCTGAAGGTGTTAGCTCCTGCTGGCACACTTGAACAGGCACCCATATCACTGCCTGATATTTTGCCCAACATGGCTGCCCTTCATGTGTGAGCCTAGGCAGTAAGTTCAGTAGTTTATTGAGCTGCAGGCAACATCAGAGCTGAGTCAGTTTGTGTCCTTCCAGCATGGGGTCAATGGACAATGATGAGCGGCCTGATATTCACCCTCTTAAGATGATGAGGAGCTGCCTGTGGAAGCGCAGCACACACCGGCAGCTCATCCAAATAATATGAATGAGGCCCAATTGCAGGCCGGCCTCAGGCCTCCTGTTTGGCGCCCATTTCAGGCCAAGAACAGGCCTGTAGGAATTTCCATCGCATTGTGTCAGTCTGTGCAGGTATTTGCTAAAAGATAATGTACTCACTCAATGGTGCAGCTAGTTAGTAAGTAACTGAATCAAACAGACCAGGAAGAAACAGGTTCATAGATCCATGGTCTGTGCAGCTTTAATTAACACAGCTGGGGTGGCACTAAGAGCATTATAATTGGTCCCAACAACACTGGGTTAGGAAGAGGAAAATTAGCTAGGATCCTCATCATTGTCCATTGACCCCATGCTGGAAGGACACAAACTGACTCAGCTCTGATGTAGCCTGCAGCTCAATAAACTACTGAACTTACTGCCTAGGCTCACACATGAAGGGCAGCCATGTTGGGCAAAATATCAGGCAGTGATATGGGTGCCTGTTCAAGTGTGCCAGCAGGAGCTAACACCTTCAGGAGAAGAGAAGAGGGGAGAAGAAAGGAGAGAAGATAGAAAACAGAAGAAATAAACAAATCAATAAAGAGAACCAAAGGTACCAACATGGCCTATGGATAATTATTCATCACTCATTGTATTTACCCATTAAGGTATGTTGTCCTTTAATCTATTTTTAATGGATAACAGCGTTATCAGGCTTTAGCTTGAAAGTTCGAAGTCCCTGTATACAAGCCGCATAGTTCAGAAACCAAGCTAGAATATTTACAATAAAGAGTTCTGGGCCCGTTTTAAAATTTGGACTAGATTTTACTCCACCCGCCCACGCAACAGTCAGAAACCCACTGAATTTTCTGGAGGAGTCTCATTTGATACACAGGATGGCATTTCAGCTGTATTCCCGTCCCTGAATTGCTCATCGCTGCTGGGACTGGGGGGGAGAGAAATGTAATTTTGTTCCAACATTTAAAAAAAATACTGCAGCTGCTTAAAGGGCCGGAAGCACCTGAAGTTGAGGAAGTCACAGAGAGAGAGAGAGAGAGAGAGTGAGAGAGTGAGCCAGAGGTTTGAAATGACAGGAGGAGGGGCAGCGCAGGGGCTTCCACTGTGCCAAGAGCCCCCAGATTTCAAGTCACTTCCATGGATGTTCTATTGATTGAGATAAGGGCAAGGAGAGACTAACACTTCAACACCCAAGAGAGGAAGCTCCAGTAGAGGGTGATAGAGGCAGTATGGAGGGAGGTGCCTCAGGCAGTCATCCACCCCATGAACTGGAGCAATGATTTCACCATGTTAACCAAAGTAAGTGAAGTCAGCAGTACCTGGTCCTGCAAGAATGCTGGAAGCCTGACTCACCTTCATACCTACAATGCCTTCACAGCGTAAATAACGAGATGAATACGACAATTAATACTCACAAGGCGCCTCATGCACCACACATGCATTCCTCCCCCATCATTCCGCTGTGCCTTATCCCAATGCCCAGTGGTGGTGTTAGACTGAAAACAGAAGAGATTGCTGCACAACCTGCACCTGAAAGCAGTCTCATCATAGAATGGCTGAAGTCGCCTGCATGAAATTAAAAGTTGTGTCAGTCAGGTGACTTTCTCCATCTGTATTCTCCTGGAAAAGGAAAGGGTCGCCCAAAAATCAGCAGCAAAAAAGTGCCATGGGGGGATGGAGAGGAACAATGTAATTAGGCCACTTAGTGCACACGAGGAGGAAACTCTTCAACTCCTTGCAGACACATCAGAGGCACTGTAGGAGATGGGGAGGTTGGAGGAGAGCTGCCAGAAACAGATTGGTAACAGAAGAGATTGTCTACAGTACAGAGAGTTGTTCAAGACTCTCACCTTAATTGTAAGTTCATTCATCATTGCTCAGTTATTTCTTCTAAGTGGCACGTGTCAATCCACAGTCCTAAATGTATTCCCTTGCAACCCTCCTAGGTAATGCTCTGCCTCAAGATGACTGGTCTGAAGACCAGCCTGGGAGTACCAGAGTGACTACTTCTGCACCAGGCTCATCGTGGCAACTTATCTACTCCAGCAGCAGCCCAGATACACCCACTCGGGGGCAGTTAGTTAGCATGTTGGAGTGAATAACTGCGAGTGAAGCACTGAAAACAAGTGAGCAAGAGGAGCAGAAGGGGAAAAGAAGGAGCCAGCCACCACCCACCAGAAGATGGAGAAATGGCCACCCTTGGCTGAGGAGCCTTATCCAAGGGAGCATTGATCTAATTTGCAGGCAGTGGAGAATGTCTCCCTGCAGGTGGAGGTTATGGATAAGTTGGTGGAGTCCACTACCCACTATTGGGAATAGACGGTCTATGACCATATAGCGAGCTCCTGCTCCACTACTCACTTCCCTGTTCTGAAAGATTCGAATTGACACCAACTGGTTACGGTGGCCACTACTTTATTACAAAGAATAGTTTAATATACTCAGTATTTAAGCAGCAGTTTACAGAATGAAAACTGGAGATATATTACCTGCTTCCACGCTGGGGACAGCTTGTGCCTTGGCCTCTCGCCTCTTGCGATCCTCATGGCCCCCACACCCCCTTGGATCCCGCGGATCCTGCCTTCTGCAGAATTCTCTCCTTCTTCCGATTACACGGGCGTTTAGGCTCCTGCCAGCACATCCACCTTGACAAACCCAGCCTGCTTCTTCAGGGGGATCCTCTATGCTGAACTTTTGTTTGAGCTGTATCTTTATACACTGTTAGCTGAAGATCATGTGGTGTGCTGACTTAACATCATCAAAGTTGATGATGGGGCCAGACTTAGCCTCATCAACTTGCTGAAAAGATCCCGGCTGATGGAACCGAACTAATATTATCACCGTGCTGAGGGAGCCGAACTAATATTATCACCGTGCTGAGGGAGCCGAACTAATATTATCACCGTGCTGAGGGAGCCGAACTAATATTATCACCGTGCTGAGGGAGCCGAACTAATATTATCACCTTGCTGAGGGAGCCGAACTAATATTATCACCTTGCTGAGGGAGCCGAACTAATATTATCACCGTGCTGAGGGAGCCGAACTAATATTATCACCTTGCTGAGGGAGCCGAACTAATATTATCACCTTGCTGAGGGAGCCGAACTAATATTATCACCTTGCTGAGGGAGCCGAACTAATATTATCACCGTGCTGAGGGAGCCAGATTTATCTTCATCACCTTAATGAGGAGATTGGGCTGGTAGCAGTAACAGTGTGTCCTAGACAATGGCAGGACACTGAACCCCATCAATTTTGTTGAGGAGATTGGGCTGGTAACAGCAATGTGTCCTAGACTATGGCAGGACACTTAACGGTCCCTTTATCCCTTCAGGGGAATGAAGCCTGTCCCTTCTCAGACATGCCACATCCTTCCATGTCTATAAAACTCAAACAAAGTGCCCTACCAGTTTAGCAGTGGGACCAACGCCGTGCAGACTGGGCACAGACCACCCAACTGAGAAACTGGGACAACGCATATCAATTTCTACCTCATATTATTTTGGGACATGGTGCTCAGTGTTTAACAATCGAAGGGTCTCATTCAATGGGTCCCATATTCTTAGATGAATGCCATGACTGATATTTATTCAAAACAGTTGTTAATTATTTGCTGATGTTTTTCATGAGCTGCTGGCCATGGGTTACCTGGTACCTCCTCAACTCTCTCTTGGAAAACCTCCAAATGTTTGGGTGATGAAGAGACTATTCCTTCATCCTTCTTCTCATTCTTCTCCTCATCACCTGGAAGGACTAACACTTTCTGAATGGCATAATTGTGCAACATGCAGCAGACAACAATAATTCTTTAAATCCTCCCAGGCCAGAATCCGCAAAACCTATCAAAGCACCTATGGAATGGTGGAATGGACCTTTAACATGCTGTGGTATTGTACAAAGTACTAAGTATAAATGTAGCTTTCTGGATATCGCACATCCACATACAAATTTATGTTATTAGCATGACACACTAGCTGCACATTGTTAGAATGAAATTGAGGGGTTCTGATACAGGACCTTCAATGCCACATGAGTACCATAAATAGCACCCTGAACCCTGGGAAATCCTACTAATAGGCAGGGACCATAGAGAAGGCGGTAAGTTGAGATCACCACCTGAACAGAGCGTCTTTGACCACCTTGATACAATTGTGCACAGTTTTAAAGTAATGGAGAGAGGAATTTGATAGGAATTATGTTTAGCATCTTTACAATAACATCACCAAGAGTCAGCTCCAAGCTTTCCTCTTTTCTCCCCATATTCTTCCCCTTATTGTTCTGCTGTTTTTAACCCCCTTCTCCTGAAGACATTGACTCCTCACTGTGGTACAATTCCAGAGTTACCGCTATCTCACCCAAGTGAGGTACATGTTCTTTCCAAGGATTGAAAAACCATATCTTTATTGTTTAACAGTTGGAACAGCAGTCTGTGGATTCTCAACTAACAGGTCAGAGTTTGAATCATAATGTACTGATACTTGCACTCATAGAATCATAGAATTGTAGAAAATTTACGGCACAGAAGGAGGCCATTCGGCCCATCGTCTCCACGTCGGCTGAGAAACGAGCCACCCAGCCTAATCCCACTTTCCCATATTTGGTCCGTAGCCCTGCAGGTCACGGCTCTTCAGGTGCACATCCAGGTATTTTTTAAAATGAGTTGAGGGTTTCTACCTCTACGACCCTCTCAGGCAGTGAGTTCCAGATCCCCACCACCCTCTGGGTGAAAATTTTTTTCCACATTTCCGCTCTAATCCTTCTACCAATTACTTTAAATCTATGCCCCCTGGTTATTGACCTCTCCGCTAAGGAAAATAGGTCCTTCCTATCCACTCTATCCAGGCCCCTCATAATTTTGTACACCTCAATCAAATCTCCCCTCAGCCTCCTTTGTTCCAAAGAAAACAACCCCAGCCTGTCCAATCTATCACCATAGCTAAAATTCTCCAGTCCTGGCAACATCCTCGTAAATCTCCTCTGCACCCTCTCTAGTGCAATTACATCTTTCCTGTAATGTGATGACCAGAACTGTGCCCAGTACTCAAGCTGTGGCCCAACTAGTGTTTTATACAGTTCCAGCATAACATCCCTGCTTTTAGATTCTATGCCTTGGCTAATAAAGGAAAGCATTCCATATGCCTTCTTAACCAACTTATCTACCTGTCCTGCTACCTTCAGGGATCTGTGGACATGCACGCTAAGGTCCCTCTGTTCCTCTACACCTCTCAGTATCCTCCCATTTATTGTGTATTCCCTTGCCTTGTTTGCTCTCCCCATATGCATTACCTCACACTTCTCCAGATTGAACTCCATTTGCCACTTTTCTGCCCATCTGACCAGTCCATTGATATCTTCCTGCAGTCTACAGCTTTCCTCCTCACTATCAACCACACGGCCTATCTTTGTGTCAACCACAAATTTCTAAATTATGCCCCCTACATTTAAGTCCAAATCGTTAATGTATACTACAAAAAGCAAAGGACCTAGTACTCTTGTATTCTCTATTCTCACTGTGGTGGGAGGGGAATCATCCAGGAAGAGACCCTTCCATCCTGCCTTCTGGTGACCAACAAAAGGCCAACAGCAACTGTGACTATTCAATGTCCACTGACTTAAGTGTGCAGCCATCCCAAATGAAGAGTGCAGCAATGAGAAGGAAATTAGGGGAATAAAAATATAAACGGGGACATTTTAAATTTTGATATAATTACTTAAGGAGAGCAACTATTTAGTAAATTTAACACAAATACTTCACACATAGTGTAAGATAATCAATCAGTAATACAGGAGAATTGTGCCCCCAAAAGAGATACTGCATTTTCGGTTAAATTAATAAATGACCTACCTGAAAGTTCTAGTCTTATAAGGATAATTATTAATAGATTCAATTACATGTTGCTTCTATGTTCTCTGTCAATTATTCAAGCATCAACAAGTTCACTGTATTGCTAAAGTATTTAAAGCAAATGTTTATGTCTTGGAAAATAATTGACCTCTTACTTAATTGAAGGCTTTACATCTTATGGTGACAGGCCTCATATAATAACCTCATTCAGTTTTTAACCTAACCCTGAGCTGCGTTTCAGATCCCATATTCTATCCAACATCAAGACTGTCTATTTTCACCTCTGCAACATTGTCTGCCTCTGACCTTACCTCACTGCACTGCCACTGAAACCCTCAATCACTCTCCTTGCTGGCCTCCCGAGGTTCACCCGACATAAACTACAACTCATCCAAATCGCCACTGTTTTCATCCTAACCCCCAACTATGTCCAATTCGACTACCATCCCTGTTCTTGCTGAATTACATTGGATCCCTATCCCCAAATACACTGAATTCAAAATTCTCATCCTTATTTACAAATCTCTCCATGGTCTTGCCCCTCATTATATTTGCAACCTCCTCCAGCCCTACATATCAATGTGTACCTCTGCCTTCCAGCTCTGACTTCCTGTCTACCCTCTTCTCTGCAGTGGCAGGTCACTCAGTCGTATTGTCCCCACATCCTGTGGAGCTCTCTTCTTAAACCTCTCTACTTCACTACCTCTCCCCTGAATTTCAAAAGCTTCCTCAAAGCCTATCTCACTGACCATCCTTTGGTAACCCCCCATCCCCAGAACGCTTACTAATGCTCAGTTTAATTTTACTCCTTTGGTAAGTGCTTTAGGACATTTACTATATTAAAGATACTATATAAATGCAAATAGTTATTGGTTTTATTTTAGTTCTTTATTATTTTGTGTTATGGTATAAAGGTATTTTTTTAGAACAGACATGCCAACCTCCACCAATGACACTTGAGAACAGCGTAAAGGATGTTTGTGTTCTGTAAACGATATTGCTCCAAGTAGTTTAATCTCAATGACCAACTCATGTTGTTATTGACCGCCTCTGCAGTGAATATATATATTCAACTAATGTCCTGTTAATGCTATAGGATTACCTCTGAATTACATAAATATAAATGATCTTGGGCTCTTGCTACCAGAGGTAATTAAACTATCCTGGAAGACAAATTTCACTAGCTGTATCCAACTGAAAATGTCAGCAGTGGGAAAGCTCCCACTTCTGGATCCGGTACCTTGAATCTGGCTGGGCTGGCCAGTCATATTCTTTCAACATTGCTGGCCTGTACAGCCTTTCCCCCAGCATAGGGGGAAGTCCCCTGCACTGTCCGTCAGCCTAGTGTTTTTCCATCTTTTGGAGAGACCACGAGTATACGATGAAATCCCGTACTATTTGTGGTGCAGAGCCCAATGGTACAAGGGTTCATTGTTTGTGCCAAGGAACAATTTCCCAGATACGCCATTCATAAGATTCATAGGAAGCACGGGCTTGCCTATGGAAGACATTGGGAGGTAGCCCCAAAATTGTTACAATTCGGCTACTTCCCCCATGGTTTTTACTTGTGCTCATGGCAAAAATCAACTACCACAGGAGAACGGCTTTGGGTTCTATCGGTCAATCAATTACGTATCCATTTAAAAATATTTCCACTGATTCCCCTTTCTTTATTTTCTGTACCAACCTTTCCAGAGGAACTGTATCAAAGGCCTTACTGAAATCCAAGTATATCACATCCACGGACTTAACCCTATCAAGCTCCTTTGCCACACCCTCAAAGAAAACCAGTAAGTTAGAATCCTATAAAGGTCAACCTTTCCCATTATTCATATCTGAGCAAAACATTGGTACATTGGCCACCTCCTTCTATAGATACTATATACACACATGAAATTACACATGCAAACAGACAAATATTATGTTAACAAAAGCTTCATCCCAAATAGGTTTGAATTCGAACACCCATTATAACTGAGTCAGTACACATCAATAACATATAAAGTTTCATCTATTTATATTAAGAAAGATAACATATACTGACTGGGCAAATAATTACAAGTTACTTATTATGCAGGTCAAATCCAACCCAGCTAATTACTGCCCTATCAACCTACTTCCAATGATCAGTAAAGTGATGGAAGGAGCCATCAACAGCACTATCATGCCACACTTACTCACCAATAACCTGCTCACCGATGCTCACTGATTCTCCCAGGACCACTCAGCTCCAGACTTCATTACAGTCTTGGCCAAGTATGGACACGAAAGAAAGAAAGAAAGAAAGATCTGCATTTATATAGCACCTTGCACAACCTCAGGATGTCCCAAAGTGCTTTACAGCCAATGAAGTATTTTTGAGCGATAGTCACTGGTGTAATGTAGGAAAATAGCTGAATTCCAGAGGTGAGGACTACCCTTGACATCAAGACAGCATTCAACCTGTGTGGTACCAAGGAACTGGAGTAAAAAATTAAGTCAATGGGGATCAGATGCAAAATTGTCCAGTGGCCCGGGTCAAGCCTTGCACAAAGGAAGATAGCTGTGGTTGTTGGAGGCCAATCATCTCAAACCCAGGACATCACTGCAGGAATTACTCACCTGGATGCAGCAAGACCTGGCCAACATCCAGGCTTGGGCTGATAAGTGACATTCACGCCACACAAATGCCAGGCAAATACCATCTCCAACAAGAGAGAGCCTAACTACCTCTGCTTGACAATCAGTGGCATTGCTATCACCGAATTCTCCACCATCAACATCCTGTGGGTCACTAATGACCAGAAGCTCAACCGGACCAGCCACAGGCTGTGAAAGAGGAAAATCTGTTAGGGTCATCACTCCAGATTTCAAAGCGTGTGTGTGAGTTTGATTAGGATAGGATCAGGCTCAGATGTGGCATTCCTCCAAGGTTGAATAACCTGCTGGCACTCACTGCCTTGGTTCATTTAAAGAATGAATATTTGGGCAAGGTACAAGAGGGCTACTTGTACCTTAGTATTAAGCAGTACCTACAGGAGAAGGGGAAGAACTGGGATGGGGAAAGACTTGGTTTAAAGAAAGGAGATTTATCAACAAGAAGCGGTGGATTCTCCATAAACCACTGATCCCCCATATGTATGCTACTTATATCACAAAGATGATGGATTTTAAAAATTCCTTAAGTGTAAATGAACTTTTCATTGATCGTGGCCAGATGAGCCACACAATGATGTCATGTTAAGTGATCTGAAATTGGTGAAAAAAATAATTTAAACTCTATGGTCCAGAATCTCCAATTGGAGCGTAATCAACAAATTACGCCAAGATTTACACCCGACGTCACGCGTATTTTGCTGATGCCAATTTACGCCTGAATTTCCTGTGCAGCAAATTTGACTACGCCGGAAATGTAAGAATCAGCGTAAAAAAACAGCGTGATTTCAACGTAACCAACGGGGACCCAAAGAAACTCGGGTACAGCCCAATAAACAGAGTGGGGGGGGAGAAACTTTCTTCAGAGCGAGGTTGGGAGGTGCAAGATATGTGGCAGGCAGCTCTCTCTTGTTATATTTTTCTTCAGTTTATTTACATTTTTCAGTGTCCATTATCTCCAACTTTTCCCTTCTCGCAGGTGAGTGCTGAAAGCGGACTGAAAAGCTGCAAAGAAGGGTGCCTGCAATTTTGTAGAGGGTGATCCGTAGACCCTCCTCGATGAGATAGAGGGAAGGTGGGACCAGCTCTTGAGCTCCTCCATGTCACAACCAGCATGAGCAGTCAGAAGGCAGCATGGAGAGAGGTGGCAGAGGCACCAAGTGCCAACTCCATAGTCCCCAGGATGGCGGAGCAGTGCCGTAAGAAGTTCACCTGGCTTGACCAGAGCTGGGAAAGTAAAACACTCACCGAGCTCTCCCTTTCTTTCTCATCTATCCTGGGCACCACTGCACTCAAGACTCTGAAGCGGAATTAACACTCCCTGACCTAGCTTCAAAATCTCCCGAAAAGCTGCATTATTAAACTTAAACAAAGTTTTTCTAAGTTCTTAAACATTTATTAAAGTTAATTAAAGTGCACAGTAAATTTTAAAAAGTGAAATTGAAAATAGTTGTTAAAATTTCTACAGTTGTAACAAAGCAGGTTTTGCTCTCAAATAGAGCAGTTTGTGACTCTTTTTCACATTCGGACCTTGGAGAGGGGGCACTCAGTGAGTGAAAATCTCCGCCATCGGCTGCCCTCTGACCATCCTGCCCCCTCGAAGTGACACTACGGGCAAACTTGTAATGCCCCTTGGTTCCAGCTCCCTCAGCTCAAGATCTTCTGCTCGAATGGGTCCCTCCTCCGGTATGTGAAGGCTCAGACCTTCCCTCAGAGCACAGCAGACGACAACAATCCTTGCTACCCTTTTCAAGGAGTATTGCAGGCCAACACCCCACCCCCCAAGACCTGGGTAGGCACCTGAAGTGGCTCTTCAGAAAACCGAGGGTCCTCTCAAAAAATTCCTGCTCCATCAGTTATTTCACATGTAAAAGTCCAAAAGTGATTTATGGAGGCATAAACCATTGAATGTAAATCACCAATCTCCATACCACACACAACATGGAAAAATGATTAAATGGACAATATTTTCATGATCTTCTATCCAGTTTATCTACAATGTTGTACATTATGGGAGGGCTTCTCCTCTTTGGAGCAGAGTAGCAGCAGGGTAGGACTTTTGCCTGGTCATTATTGACCGAGGGTGGGGGAGGGGGCTCTCGGTGGGATTCTAGCTGCCAAATGTTGCTGCTCAGCTGCAAAATCCTGCAAGAGGCGGCCGGGCATTTAAGAGGACAGACGAGCCCTGAAGATCAAAGGAGCTGTAACCTTGTAGGCCTAAGGGGAGGGAGTGATACGTCTATTAAACCTTCTCCCTCCATTCCCTGACCTTGGGACCACTACCACAGCTACACCGGCCATGCCACCTTCCACATGGCAGTGTCGGAAAGATGCGGTAACTAGGGAGAACAGGAAGGAAATGGGCCAGGCCCTGGGCTCCACACCACCCCCACCCCCATCCCAGAATTTGCATGTGACAGGCAGGGAAGGATGGCCAGCAGCGGCAGGGGGAGGGGAATTTCGGGCGGGGTTGTGGAGGAGAATCCAGCTCTTCATCTTTGATCATGTAACAGTGGAACAGATGAGAACCACTTGTTATCTAACCTCTAAGTAACTGTTTGATGTTTCATGCTGACACCAACTACAAACACCCTGAGGCCGGCCTTTAAAAGCAGTACCGTGTTTTGTGTCCAAACTACATGTTCAGTGAAGTGGCACTGTCTGGATAATGATTCGAAGGAATGTTTCTTTCATTTATTATTCCACTGGTCATTTCAGAAACCAAACGTGTGTAATTTAGAAGGCAGACTGCATGCGACATATCATGTTCACTCCAACTACAAACACTTTGGGCCTGGATTGCAAGTTGATAGCCAGCACTGGATCTTGCTCATACACGCCCAGCAATTGAGGTTGCCAGGTGTTGCTCAAGGTGCGAAAAGACAGCCATTGCCGACAACTTAAGCTGAAGGAGCACCTGTCACCTGTGCTGCCCTGCCCTTTTAATTACTGTACGCACAGACAAGTAAAATTGTACCTCCAGGTGATACTTTATTTCGCATTGTTATTGCCCTGAATGTAGCTTTTCTCTGCTAAATGTTTCTGCAATTGTTTTGGGCCATTTGTAACACTAATCAGTTGGTTAATATGCCTGGAATGTAAAGTACAACAGACATTTCAAGATCACTTTTTAAATTTATTTATAATGCAAGTATGGAGAGATAGAGAGATAAAAGTCTGTTTTACTTAACCTTTGAAACTTACTATTAAATCTGAAGCAGACCACATTGGATTCAGTACTCCTCACGGGTGCTGACCATTGCAGATCTGGTAGGTGCCACTATAATTAAAAAGCTATTGTAAAATGAATAAATACTTTGGGAATATGAAACACCAAGTCAAGCGTGCTATGTATCAAGGCTGCTAAGGATGGTCTGTTAATAGAAATACATTAACAGTAACTGTAATATCTGTACTGGCCTGTGTAATATTTTGTATCTATATGTAATTATATCTCTATAAAATATGGTTTGACGAATAGCATTTAGGGTCTGACCAATAAGATTTATTCCAAAATTCTACAGAGATCCTACATGGCCAGTAAGATGCTGCAGTGGTGCTACTCTCACTATTGGATCAGAAGGTTGTGAGTTCAAGCTCCAGCCCAGGCCTTGACCACACAATAAGGACGTATGAAACAGGAGCAGGAGTAGGCGATATGGCACCTCGAGCCTGCTCCGCCATTCAATCAGGTCATGGCTCATCTTCGACCTCAACTCCACTTTCCCGCCCGATCCCCATATCCCTTGATTCCCCTAGAGTCCAAAAATCTATTCATCTCAGCCTTGAATACATTTAATGACTCAGCATCCACAGCCCTCTGGGATAGAGGATTCCAAAGATTCACAACCCTCTGAGTGAAGAAATGCCTCCTCATCTCAGTCTTAAATGGCCAACCCCTTATCCTGCGACTATGCCCCCTAGTTTTAGACTCTCCAGCCAGGGGAAACAATCTCTCAGCATCTACCCTATCAAGCCCCCTCATAATCTTATATGTTTCGATGAGATCACCTCTCATTCTTCTAAACTCCAGAGAGTATAGGCCCATTCTACTCAAAAATGTAGGCTGACACTCCACTACAGGGAATGCTGACTGATGGAAGTGCCATCTTTCAGACGTGATGATAAACTGAAGTGGATATAAACGATCCCATGGCACTACTTCAAAGAAGAACACAGAGTCCCCCCGGTGTCTTAGCCAACATTCCTCCCTCAATCAAGATCACTAAAAACAAATTGACTGGTTATTTATCTCATTGCTTTTAGTTGGACTTTGCTGTTGATGCCACGTTTGCTTACATAACAATGGTGACTGCACGTCAAAAAAAAAATTCATGTGAAGCATTTTGTGATGTTTCTCAGCAATGTGATAAGGCTAGAAATGTAAGCCTTCCTTTCTTTTGTAAATGGCACATAAGAGTCTATTCATTAGTTGGCCAAAGTTTAAATAATCTTGTTAAAGACCCTAACAGCTGAATTGGTAAATGTACTGCTTTGTGTGAAGCTGAATGTACATACCAGGGAGGTCCCAGATTTAATTCCTGGTTTGATCTGTACTGAGTGAAAGATTAGTAATTAAATTAAAAGACAAGGTACAATTTGGAAGTCGGTTACTAAATAGTATGCAGACAGTAAAAGAAGGAAAGAACTTGCATTTATATAGTACCTTTCACGACCGCAGGACACCCAAAGTGCTTAAAATCTAATGAAGTACTTTTTTTTTGAAGTGTAGTCTCTGTTGCAATGTAAGAAACGCAGTAGCCAATTTGCACACAGCAAGGTCCCACAAACAGCATTGAGATAATGACCAGATAATCTGTTTTTGATGACGTTGGTTGTGGGATAAATGTTAGCCAGGGCTCCAGGAGAACTCCCCTGCCCTTCTTCAGATGGTGCCATGGGATCTTTTATACTCATCTTTTATATGAGAGGGTATACAGGGCACTGTCCTCAAAAACCCATCCTCGACCACTGAGTCCTTACAAACATATCAGCATATGAGAAAGACGGACAGGAAACGACCCACAGATCCATCTAGTCTGTCCCATATAATTGTGATGCAGTCACGCTCCCACCCACCCTGAGCCATGTAATCACCTGGGAGAGGCAAGAAACCAAATAAAAACCAGGCCAATTATGGAAAAAATCTGGAAAATTCCTCTCCGACTCCCTATAGACGTTCAAAACTAGTCCAAGAGATGACATAGTCCTTGTAAGCTACCACACCATCTCCAACCTCCCGTTCCTCGCCTCCTAAATGTATACCCATCTTTCGAGTCTCTTCAATCAGGTTCCTCCCTCCATCAGAGCATCGTAATGATCCTAATCAAAGTCACAACTGACATCATCTGTAATTGCAACCATGGTGCGTTATCCCTACTTGTCCTCCTCAATCTCTCTGCAGCTTTTGACATGGTCGACCAAAGCATCCTCCTCCAATGCCTCTCCTCCATTGTCCAGCTCAGTAGGACTGCCCTTGCTTGGTTCTACTCTTACCTATCTGATTATTCCCAGAGCATCTTCAGCAATGGCTTCTCTTCCTGTCACTTAAACGTTACCTCTGGAGTCGCCCAAAGATCTACCCTTAGCTCCCTCCTATTCCTCATCAACATGCTGTCCCTTGGCGACATCATTCAGAGATATGGGGGTCAGCTTCCATTTGTACGCTGATGATTCCCAGCTCTATCTCTCCATCACTCCTCTCCAATCCTCCGTGTTGTCAGACTGCTCGTCATATATCTAGTCTTGGATGAGCTGCAATTTCCTCCCATTAAACACTGGGAAGACCAAAGCCAGCATTTTCGCCCACAAGCACCACTCCATACTACTGAACCCATCCCCTTCCTTCTTAAAGTCCACCACTTTTACCAAGCTTTTGGTCACCTCTCCAAATACTTCCTTTGCTTCAGCGCTCATTTTCATTTCATGTGAAGCATCTTGGGACATTTATCTACATTAAAGGCACGATATAAATGCAAGTTGTTGCTGTCGTTTCGCCCCGCTCTGAAGCCAGTTGCTTAGTAAACAATGCAACACAAAATATGTTTTCTTCTCCTTCATGTTACACACTCCACAGCTCCCCTCTCCCTAGTATTTCTGCCGGATGGCTCGGCCCTATTATTCTGACTTGACAAAATGATTTTTGGTTTTAAATTACATAAGAACATGAAAGGGCTGGTTTTACAAATGTGCTACTGGCTGGTAGCCTTGCCTGCCAATCACCCTGTCAGGAAATCACTGGTAGTGAAGATGGTGGTAGGCCCCAGGAAGCGGTGATAACGGCCCTGAGATGCCCCCATGGAAGAAAAGGGCCATCCTTGTAGGGCCTTCTTTTTATGCCAGGACGCTGAGGCAGGGTTCCAGCGATGTCCGAGGAGTGGGCAGAAGGCCAACCCTGCCAGAACACCGTCACTGGGAGGAGAACCTGGGCCAATAATTGAAGTGGGTTAAAATAGCAGATTGAGGAATGTCATAGGAATGTGTTAAGCATTCGTGTGTTATTATCACCAAAGGTAATTTCTCATCTTTTTTTTATTCGTTCATGGGATGTGGGCGTCGCTGGCAAGGCCGGCATTTATTGCCCATCCCTAATTGCCCTTGAGAAGGTGGTGGTGAGCCGCCTTCTTGAATCGCTGCAGTGCATGTGGTGAAGGTTCTCCCACAGTGCTGTTAGGAAGGGAGTTCCAAGATTTTGACCCAGCGACGATGAAGGAACGGCGATATATTTCCGAGTCGGGATGGTGTGTGACTTGGAGGGAATGTGCTGGTGATGTTGTTCCCATGTGCCTGCTGCCCTTGTCCTTTTAGGTGGTAGAGGTCGTGGGTTTGAGAGGTGCTGTCGAAGAAGCCTTGGCGAGTTGCTGCAGTGCATCCTGTGGATGGTACACACTGCAGCCACTGTGCGCCGGTGGTGGAGGGAGTGAATGTTTAGGGTGGTGGATGGGGTGCCAATCAAGCGGGCTGCTTTGTCCTGGATGGTGTCGAGCTTCTTGAGTGTTGTTGGAGCTGCACTCATCCAGGCAAGTGGATGAGTATCCCACAATCATATCCCACAATCATGTCTCACTCCAGAAACACATCTAATTGCCTTTTTAACTCATTTATATTGTCTGCTCTAGAGGTCTTCCCTGACAACTTATTCCACAACTTGATTACTTTTTGTGTAAAGAAAAGTTCCATCTGACATCCCTTCTTACTCTTGTTAGATTTTAATTAATGTCTCTTGGTATTTGAATTGTAGTAATCAAACTATTGTTCTTCTGTAAAAAAAAACCATTGGGCCTGAAAATACTGCAGATGCTGGAAATCTGAAATAAAAACAGAAAATGGTGGAATTACTCAGCATCAGCAGCAGCATCTCTGGAGAGAACAGAAGAGTTAACATTTCAGGTGTGGACCCTTTGTCAGACCTGAAAGATATTACAGGTGAACAGCATTTAAATAGGAACAGGACAAGGGGAAGAGGGAGGAAAAACCACCTCTCCCCCCACCCCACACACACATATATATACATACATACATGCACACACACATGCACACATACACATATACATACACACATATATACACACACACATATATACACACATATATATCATAGAATCATAGAAAGGTTATAGCACGGAAAGAGGCCATTTGGCTCATAGAGTCTGCGCTAGCTCTATGCAAGAGCAATCCAGCTGGTCCCATTCCCCTGCCCTTTCCCCGTAGCCCTGCAAATTTTTTCCTTTCAAGTACTTATCCAGTTCCCTATTGAAGGCCATGATTGAATCTGCCTCCACCACCTCCTCGGGCAGTACATTCCAGATCCTAACCACTCGCTGTGTAAAAAAGTTTTTCCTCATGTCACTTTTGGTTCTTTTGCCAATCACCTTAAATCTATGTTCTCTGGTCCTTGACCCTTCCGCCAATGAGAACAGTTTCTCTCTATCTACTCTGTCTAGACCCTTCATGATTTTGAATACCTCTATCAAATCTCCTCTCAACCTCTCTGTTCCAAGGAGAACAACACCAGCTTCTCCAGTCTATCCATGTAACTAAAGTCCCTCATCCCTGGAATCATTCTAGTAATTCTCTTTTGCACCCTTTCTAAGGCCTTCACATCTTCCCTAAAGCACGGTGCCTAGAACTGGACACAATACTCCAGTTGTGGCCGAACCAGTGTTTTATAAAGGTTCATCTTGACTTCCTTACTTTTGTACTCTATGTTTCTATTTATAAAGCCCAGGATCCCGTATGCTTTTTTAACCACTTTCTCAACCTGCCCTGCCACATTCAACAATTTGTGCACATATACCCCCAGATCTCTCTGTTCCTGTACCCCTTTTAGAGTTGTGTCCTCTAGTTTATATTGCCTCTCCTTGTTCTTCCTACCGAAATGTATCACTTTGCATTTTTCTGGATTAAATTCTATCTGCCAAGCATCCGCCCATGCCACCAGCCTGTCTACATCCTCTTGAAGTCTATCATCCTCTTCACTGTTCACTCCACTTCCAAGTTTTGTGTCATCTGCAAATTTTGAAATTGTGCCCTGTACATACAAGTCCAAGTCATTAATATATATCAAGAAAAGCAGTGGTCCCAGCACTGATCCCTGGGGAACACCACTGTACACCTCCCTCCAGTTCACCACTACTCTCTGTTTCCTGTCCCTTAGCCAATTCTGTATCCACTTTGCTACTGCCCCCTTTATTCCAGGAGCCGCAATCTTGATGATAAGCCTACCGTGCGGCACTTTATCAAACACCTCTGAAAGTCCATATACATCACATCAACTGCTTTGGCCTCATCTACCCTCTCTGTTACCTCATCAAAACACTCTTTAAGGTTAGTTAAACATGATTTGCCTTTAACAAATCCGTGCTGGCTTTCCTTCATCAATCCACACTCGTCCAAGTGACTGTTAATTCTGTCCTGGATTATCGTTTCTAAAAGCTTCCCCACCACCAAGGTTAAACTGACTAGCATGTAGTTGCTGGGTTTATCCGTTTTTGAACACATATATACAAACACACATACATGCACACATATATATGTACACACACATACACATATACACAAACACATACACACACATATATACACACATATACAAACCCACAAATAAATACACACAGAGGAAAATAAATACAATGATGCGTAAAGTGCTTAAGTAGAGAACAGGAGATGATTAAATAGACATTAGGAGCATAATGAGACAAATCAAATAAATAAGACATTTATGAGGTACAGAAAGTGTGTGCAAAGCTTAAAGAGGTGGAGGATAGGCAGGTTTGACAAGAAGCATGAAAAACTGACCCTGTCCCAGCTTTAGTGTTTGAAAACTATTGAGAACAAGATGGGGAGGACTGAAATTTTCTGAAGTAAAAAGAAGTTTAAAAATCTTACTTACAAATGGTTCACTTTTGTCCATGGTGAAATATGCTCTATAATACTGCCCAGTGTAGTTATCTTCATTTAAAATTTAAAAGAAACTTTAAAAAAAACTATCCTTTGGGATATTTTCTGTGGCAAAATCATTCACATGCAAAGGCAAAAAAGGAAAAAGACAGCATCATTTTAATTACATTGTAGTTTATTTATGTTAATTTTCCCATGTACATTGCCAGTTAAAATGTACTTCTCACCTAATTGCACTATTATAGTGAAAACACAGTCAGGAAAAAAAATAATACCATCTGTCAATTTTGTAAATTCCTTACAGTCCTTTTTCATTAGAAATGAGTTTGGTTGAAAGACTGATGGTATTTCCAATTAATTCTATCTCTCCAAAATATGGAATAAACATGAACTTTTCACCTTTCCAAGAAACCCAATCGCACAGCACATCACTGTACTGGCATCTGGGTGCAAATCTTCTGGAGCAGGGCCAGGCCCATATGACACAAGCACTGAGTGGGCTGTACATAATTAAAACACTTTGGAGTCAGGAAAGATGCCTGATCAAACACCAGTATTATTTAATAATAAAACATTTAGGCCTAGAAATTGGTTAGGGCCCGTTTTCATTGGCACACAAACAGCCTGCGCACCAACCGGGAGGCCCCAGACCAGCCCGAAATTGGGCCTTATTATTTACATTACATCTTTTGTACAGGCTTCCACAGGCCTGTCACGCCACCACAGGCAGCTCGCCTATTTAAACTTGCCGGCAGCAGCCCTAAGGTAGGTCCGTGGGGGTGGAACGGCAACATTGGGGGCGATCGTGAGTACTGTGGAGTCAGGGAAAGCATTCCTGCTCCTCCGCGCTCCACGGGAGTGTTTTTTTTTAACCTAGTTCTGAAGAAAGGTCATCAACCTGAAACGATAACTCTGTTTCTTTCTCCACAGATGCTGCCTGAGTTGCTGAGTATTTCCAGCATTTTCTATTTTTATTTTGGTTTTTTTAAAATGTATTTAAACAAAAAATGTAATGGTTTTTTTTAAAAACGCATCTTTTGGTGACGGTTTCTGCTTAGGCCGCAGCAAACGCTTAAGAATTCCAAACGGAGCAGGCCCAGCCCCTGCTCTGCTCATCGCAATCCAATTCGGTAGAGGAGGCCTAAGAAAGCATTAGGCCCCTCATTTACATATGTAAGGGACAGAACACTTGATGGTCACCAGAGACATCAGAAAAATGGCCTGGCCCAACTTCAGGATGTTGGTCCCCGAAATTGGCATTTATTAAGCTTGTTTTGTGCCCATAAAATGGGTGCAACAAGGTCCATTTTGTGCCTTTAAACTTTTACTGGACAAACATTTGCACAATGTCAGCTTTTCATGCAAGACTGGGACATAGAATATACTTACCTTTATTGGACATCCATTTTTCACACCACATTATCAGTTGGTTTCTCTGTGAAATCTGCGTTTGCTTCTGCTTCACAAAGCCTTTCATTCATGCTGCCATTTTTTCACGGACAACCAAAGCTCCTCCTGCAGATGTTCAATAGAATCAAAGATTAGCAGGCAAAACTGTACTTGTACAATAGGCGGCCTTTAAAGAGGAGATGGTTCAGGTACAGTCTAGGTACATTCCCAGGAGGGAGGAAGGTAGAGCAACTAAAACCAGAGCTCCCTGAATGACAAAAGAAATAGAAAGTAAAAGCAGAAAAAAGGGGCATATGACAGATGTCAGGTTGATAATACAAGTGAGAGTCAGGCTGAATATAGAAAGAACAGAGGAGAAGTGAAAAAGGAAATAAGAGGGGCAAAGAGAGAGTATGAGAATAGACTGGCAGCTACCATAAAAGGGAATCCAAAAGTCCTCTACAGGCATATAAATAATAAACGAGTAATAAGAGGGAGGTGGGGCCGATTAGGCACTAAAAAGGTCTATGCATGGAGGCAGAGGGGATGGCTGAGGTACTAAATGAATACTTTGCATCTGTCTTTAACAACAAAGAAGATGCCGCCAAAGTCACAGTAAAAGAGGAGGTAGTTGAGATACTGAATGGACTAAAAATTGACAGAGGAGGTACTAGAAAGGCTGGCTGTACTTAAAGTAGATAAGTCACCAGGTCCGGATGGGATGCATCCTAGGTTGCTGAAGGAAGTAAGGGTGGAAACTGCAGAGGTACTGGCCATAATCTTCCAATTCTCCTTAGATATGGGGATGTGCCAGAGGACTGGAGACCCTTTTAAACTCTTGTTTAAAAAAGCATGTAAGGGTAAATCCAGCAACTACAGGCCAGTCAGTTTAACCTCAGTGGTGGGGAAACTTTTAGAAACGATAATCCGGGACAAAATTAATAGTCACTTGGACAAGTGTGGATTAATAAAGGAAAGCCAGCACGGATTTGTTAAAGGCAAATCATATTTAACTAACTTGATTGAGTTTTTTGATGAGGTAACAGAGAGGGTTGATGTTGTGTACATGGACTTTCAAAAGGTGTTTGATAAAGTGCCACATAATAGGCTTGTCAGCAAAATTGAAGCCCATGGAATAAAAGGGGTAATGGCAGCATGGATACCAAATTGGCTAAGTGGCAGGAAACAGAGAGTAGTGGTGAACACTTGTTTTTCGGACTGCAGGAAAGTGTACAGTGGTGTTCCCCAGGGATCGGTACTAGGACCACTGCTTTTTTTGATATATATTAATGACTCGGACTTGGGTGTACAGGGCACAATTTCAAAATTTGCAGATGAAACAAAACTTGGAAGTGTAGTAAACAGTGAGGAGAATAGTAATAGACTTCAAGAGGACATATGGTGGAATGGGCAGACACATGGCAGATGACATTTAACGCAGAGAAGTGCGAAGTGATATATTTTGGCAGGAAGAATGAGGAGAGGCAATATAAACTAAATGGTACTATTCTAAAGGGGGTGCAGGAACAGAGAGACCTACGGGTATATGTGCACAAACCTTTGAAGGTGGCTGAACAGGTTGAGGAAGCGATTAAAAAAGCATACGGGATCCTGGGCTTTATAAATAGAGGCATAGAGTATAAAAGCAAGGAAGTTATGTTGAACCTTTATAAAACACTGGTTTGGCCACAAGTGGAGTATTATATCCAATTCTGGACACCACACTCTAGGAAGGGTGTGAAGGCCTTAGAGAGGGTGCAGAAGAGATTTACTAGAATGGTTCCAGGGATGAGGGACTTCAGTTACATGGATAGACTGGAGAAGCTGGGGTTGTTCTCCTTCGAGCAGAGAAGGTTGAGAGGAGATTTGATAGAAGTGTTCAAAATCATGAAGGGTTTAGATAAAGTAAATAAAGAGAAACTGTTCCCATTGGCAGAAGAGTCGAGAGCCAAAGGACACAGATTTAAGGTAATTGGCAAAAGAACCAAAGGCAACATGAGGAAATCTGGAATGCGCTGCCTGAAAGGGTGGTGGAAGCAGATTCAATTGTGGCTTTCAAAAAGGAATTGGATAAATACTTGAAAGAAAAAAATTTGCAGGGCTGCGGGGAAAGAGCAGGGGAATGGAACTAACTGGATTGCTCTTACAAAGAGCCAGCACGGGTTCAATGGGCCGAATGTGAAAATATTTGCTCACATATATAAGTACTGCTGAATAATAACAACCTGCACTGGACATGACAGTGAAGACCTCCAAACTCCTCTGGCAGGTATTTGTAGAAAGCAGCACACCCACCACATTGAACTTGTTCTTTAACTGGGCGTTACATTGGAGCTCAATCAACTCCATTTGAATCTCTTGTTGAGCATTCGCAACATTGATAGTAAAAGGGTTTCCAAACACACCGAGCTCTGACAAATTGTTATGCAGGTCTTAGAAAAGCCTGGAAAACTCACATACCACTCCTCACCCTTGAGGTGTATTGGCCACAGTCAATGGGCCTTTGCAGCTTCTTTTCAATGGCAGTTCATGAGGGAAGTTCAACAGCCCATCACAAGCATTGGCCTCTATGACTCTCCCCCATCATAACTGTAGCACCATCAGTAGTCAGGCCAGGAAGCTGGGCCCACAGCAGCTTCTGATGTGCAGCTGTCTCCTCTTGATGCAAGAAGAGATCAGATCCTGTTAAGAAAGCAATTCACCTTATTAGAAATGTAATGGGTTACTTTTCAATGTGACAATTGTTACCAGAAAGCTTCTAATCTTCTGTAGTGATCGAAAACTCTATCGGTGCTAACAATGCTAACAGAGATCCCAATTCAGAGTTTATTATCTCCACTATCAGCAATTGAGAATGAGATTGCAGACCCAAAATTCCAAGCTGTTTTCGGTGTTTTTTTAGTGTAAAATCAGGGCAAGTACTTTTCCTGGGCAGCAAATTGGGGTGCAAGCAGTTTCCACTGGTTTTATGCCCAAATTCGATCCCCTCGAATGTCCTAATGAGATTTGGCCCTTCTCACAATCGATCTACCGAGTCGCCAGCCATCTCATTATAATATATTGCTAATGAGGGCCCATGGTGTTGCATCCCTGAATTTCCTTGGCTTTACGCTTGCAATGTACTAGGACTATGATAATGAGAAATATGAATGTAAGGCGCAGCTGTTGCCAGGATCGGCTGAGAGTGGTGGAAGTGAGAAGTTTTCGTGCCTAAAGGTTGCTGAAAGTTTGAGCAGCATGAGGGATATCAAACAGTACCTAGGTCCAGTGACTTATGGGTGGGCTTGAGCTTGACTCCTTCTTCCTCTTCATCATCATCCTCATAGTTGACAAGGAAGAAATTCCCTCTCTCCTCCTCCTTATCATCATCCTCCTCCTCTTCCTTATCCGCTGCCTTCGTTGCAGTGGTAGATCTGCAGGAAAGGAGGGTACAAGCTAAGAATGGATGAGAATAAACTCCTGGGGATTAAGAAAACGGAGAAAGGGGTTGAAGCTTATGGCAGCGTGCTCCTTCACAGGGATATTGTAGCCATTAACCTGGCGCCAGCATTGTACTGCTGATCTCCGACGGCAACATCAGAATGCCTCCCCATCTGCTCCGTGGTCTGCTTTTAGTATGGAGTATTCTCCTTAATATTAGAGATGCCTCCTCCTGTACCCTGCCTTGTGAGGATGTGGTGCGCAGGTTTCTCCTGCAAAAAGATTAAGTGAATTAGGTGAAGGGTGACAATTGAGGACTGTCTCCCAGGTGACATCGGACAGAGATGTGATGGTCTCATCCTGTTGAAGGGGTTTTAAGTTTGTGCATGCAAGTAAGTGGGAAGGAGTTAGAGGAGCAAATTTGCAAGGAAACTAGAGAGAGGTGCAAAAGCTATAGAGCTGTGATAATGGGGGGACTTTAACTGGCCTATATAGACTGGGATAGTAATAATATAAGGGGCAAAGAGGAGGAGGAAATTTTCAAGTGTGCTCAGGAGAAGTTTTTTGACCAGTACATTTCCGGCCCAATGAGGAAGGAGGCATTGCTGGACTTGGTTCTGGGGAATGAGGCGGGCCAAATGGAGCAAGTGTCAGTGGGGGAACATTTAGGGAACAGCGATCATAGTATTATAAGGTTTAGAATAGCTGCGGAAAAGGACATGGACCACTCGAAAGTAAAAATACTCAATTGGAGGAGGCTAATTTCAGTAGGATGAGAACAGATCTGGCCTGGGTGAATTGGAATCAAAGATTGGCAGATAAATCTGAATTGAACAATGGACGGCCTTTAAGGAGGAGATGGTTCAGGTGCAGTCTAGGTATATTCCCACGTGGGAGAAAGGTAGGACAATAAAGCCAGAGCTCCCTAGATGACAAAACAGACAGAGATAAGATGAAGCAGACAAAAGGGGCGAATGACAGATGTCGGGTTGATAACACAAGTGAGAACCAGGCTGAATATAGAAAGTTCAGAGGGGAAGTGAAAAAGGAAATAAAAGGGGCAAAGAGAGAGCATGAGAATAGACTGGCGGCAAACATAAAAGGGAATCTAAAAGTCTTCTATAGACATATAAACAGTAAACGGGTAGTGAGAGGAGGGGTAGGGCTGATCAGGGCACAAAAAGGAGATCTACTCATGGAGCAGAGGGCATGGCCAAGGTACTAAATGAGTACTTTGCATCTGTCTTTACCAAGGAAGAAGATGCTGCCAGAGTCTCAGTAATGGAAGATATAGATGAGATACTGGATGGGCTAAAAATTGATAAAGAGGAGGTACTAGAAAGGCTGGCTATACTTAAAGTAGATAAGTCACCCGGTCTGGATGGAATGCATCCTAGGTTGCTGAGGGAAGTAAGGGTGGAAATTGCAGAGGCGCTGGCCATAATCTTCCAACATCTTTAGATACGGGAGTGGTGCCAGAGGACTGGAGAATTGCAAATGTTACACCCTTGTTCAATAAAGGTTGTAAGGATAAACCCAGCAACTACAGGCCAGTCAGTTTAACCTCAGTGGTGGGGAAACTTTTAGAAACGATAATCCGGGACAGAATTAACAGTCACTTGGACAATTGTGGATTGATTAGGGAAAGCCAGCACGGATTTGTTAAAGGCAAATCGTGTTTAACTAACTTGATAGAGCTTTTGATGCGGGAACAGGGAGGGTAGATGAGGGCAATGTGGTTAACGTGGTGTATATGGACTTTGAAAAGGTATTTGATAAAGTGCCGCATAATAGGATTGTCATCAAGATTGAAGTCCATGGAATAAAGGGGGCAGTAGCAGCATGGATACAAAATTGGCTAAGTAACAGGAAGCAGAGAGTAGTGGTGAACAGTTGTTTTCCGTAGTGGAGGGAGGTGTACAGTGGTGTTCTCCAGGGGTCAGTACTAGGACCACTGCTTTTCTTGATATATATTAATGACTTGGACTTGGGTGTACAGGGCACAATTTCAAAATTTGCAGATGACACAAAACTTGGAAGTGGAGTGAACAGTGAAGAGGATAGTGATAGACTTCAAGAGGATATAGACAGACTGGTGAAATGGGCGGACACGTGGCAGATGAAATTTAACACAGAAAAATGCAAAGTGATACATTTTGGCAGGAAGAACGAGGAGTGGCAATATAAACTAGAGGACACAACTCTAAAAGGGGTACAGGAACAGAGAGATCTAGGTGTTTATGTGCACAAATCGTTGAAGGTGGCAGGGCAGGTTGAGAAAGTGGTTAAAAAATCTTTATAAATAGAGGCATAGAGTAAAAAAGCAGGGAAGTCATGATGAACTTTTATAAAACACTGGTTCGACCATAACTGGAGTATTGTGTCCAGTTCTGGGCACTGCGCTTTAGGAAAAATGTGAAGGCCTTAGAGAGGGTGCAGAAAAGATTTACTGGAATGATTCCATGGATGAGGGACTTTAGTAATGTGGATAGACTGGAAAAGTTGGGGTTGTTCTCCTTGGAATAGAGACGGTTGCGAGGAGGTTTGATAGAGGTATTCAAAATCATGAAGGGTCTAGACAGAGTAGATAGAGAGAAACCGATCCCACTGGCAGAAGGATCAAAATCCAGAGGAGATAGATTTAAGATGATTGGCAAAGGTGACATGAGGAAAACATTTTTACGCAGCGAGTGGTTAGGATCTGGAATGCACTGGCCAAGGGGGTGGTGGCAGCAGATTCAATTGTGGCCTTCAAAAGGGAACAGGATAAATATTTGAAAGGAAAAAATTTGCAGAGCGGGGAGTGGTGCAAAAGCTATAGAGCTGTGCAAAAGTTGGATTGCTCTTGCATAGAGCCAGCTCGGACTCGATGGGCTGAATGACCTCCTTCCGTGCTGTAACCTTTCTATTATTCTATGATTCTATTAGTGGAGATGGTTACACATACTGTAAGATCCCGAGTGATTTTTGACTTCGTTGGGGTGGAAAATTGATGGTATCAGATCGGCCACCCGTTAGTCAACTGGCCTGATTTTCCTTTCCATTGAAGCCGATCCATGACCACCAGCTTTCCACCCCTCGCTGCCGCGGTTGAAAGTCACCCCCACTGAGCCTAATCAGAGTGAACAAAGAACACTGCTAAATATGATGGCCAGTTTGGAGAAGTCCACTACCCACATCTGTGCAGTGATGTTTGACCACTTCACAGAACTGCAGTCCACCCTGGAGCATGTGGCACCTCCATGGGCATCTTTCCATTCATCGTTACAAACTTGCAGGGACTGACAAAATCATCCTTTTAATTGGAGATTTATTATCAAACTCATCTCATTAGAACAGAACTTTCATCAAGACCAGAGGAATGTTTTTTGGTGTTTTGTATTGTGCCCATCTGAAATTGCCCTCTCTCCATTCTTTTAGCAGAGCCATTTGTCTATTGTTGACCTTTATTACAAGAGGATTTGAATACAGGAATAAAGATGTCTTACTGCAATTAAATAGGGCCTTGGTGTGACCGCACCTGGAGTATTGTGTACAATTTTGATCTCCTTACCTAAGAAAGGATATACTTGGCATAGAGGGAGTGCAGCGAAGGTTCACCAGACTGATTCCTGGGATGGGGGGATTGTCGTTTGAGGAGAGATTGAGTAGACTAGGTCTGTATTCTCAAGAGGGTAGATGCAGGGAGGATGTTTCCCCAGGCTGGGGTGTCTAGAACCAGGGGTCAGTATCTCAGAATAAGGGGTAGGCCATTTAGGACTGAGATGAGGAGAAATTTCTTCACTCAGAGGGTGGTGAATCTTTGGAATTCTCTACCCCAGAGGGCTGTGGATGCTCAGTCATTGAGTACATTCAAAACAGAGATCGATAGATTTCTAGATATTAAAGGCATCAAGGGATATGGAGATGGTGCAGGAAAATGGTGTTGAGGTAGATGATCAGCCATGATCTTGTTGAATGGCGGAGTAGGCTCGAGGGGCTGGATGGCCTACTCCTGTTTCTGTTTCTTATGTTCTTATGTTCTTATTTATTTTAAATCAGTTAACATCTCCACTAAAATAGCAGAGGGAGGAATTTCAGACAAGCATACTAAGTTCTAATATATCACAACATAATTTCAGAGCCCAGGTGTTAAGATCAAACAATACCAGGTCAGGCATAGTGTAAAGCTTCCTATACTCTGCTACAGCAATGCACCTCTGTCCCAACCTCACAAGATCATCTTATATTGCACCAGTGTAAAAATTTCCATTTCTTATACAAGCCACTGCTATAGTCTATCTGACTGAGATTGCCAGTTTTGTTTCAAAATGTGCTTTGGCCCACACCCATTAAGAATTGTGTTGAAACTGCCCAAACTCAATTCATACAGGTACCCTTCAGCTAGTGGACAAGGGCATCATTATCATAACAATGACCGCACTTATACAGCTCCCTTAATGCAATAAACAATCACAAAACACTTCACAGCGAAGAATCAGATCAGCCATGACCTAATTGAATGCTGGAACAGGTTCAAAGGGCTGAATGGCCTATTCCTTTTCCTATGTTCCTAGAAACAGATGCCGAGCCGTAATAGGAGTGTTAGAAGAATCACAAGGGAAAGTCTGTCAGTTAGTATTTAGATGAATAGCTTCGGGTTCCAGAATGTATGGACACAGCAGCTTGTGAATTCCAAATAAATTCAGTGGGGTTGGAGGTGAGTTAACCATCTGCTGTTTTAGCCCTTGCAATGCCGTGAACGAGTTTAATTGTTTGGGTACTGTGGGGCTTTGGGGAACTTCGACATGTATGTTTGTTCAGCAGAGCCTCTTCCTGTTTTGACTACACTTTTATGCAACATAGATTGTGCAAAGTTCATCTATTCCCATAGGTTCATATCATATTTCTAGAAATCAGGGCGGTTTAAGTAGAGCATAGAAACTCCTCTGCACATACATCACAATGGAATGTTGGCCTTTATATCTAGAGGATTAGAATACAAGGGGTAGAAGTTATGCTACAACTATACAAAGCCCTGGTTAGATCACACCTGGAGTACTCTGTTCAGTTCTGGGCACTGCACCTTAGGAAGGAAATATTAGCCTTGGAGGGTGCGCAGCTTAAGTTTACTAGAATGATACCTGGACTCCAAAGGTTAAATTATGAGGAGAGATTACACAAACTAGGGTTGTATTCCCTGGAATTTAGAAGATTAAGGGGTGATTTGATTGAAGTTTTCAAGATATTAATGGGAACTGATAGGGTAGATGGAGAAAAACTATTTCCACTGGTTGGGGAGTCTAGGACTAGGGGACATAGCCTAAAAATTAGAGCCAGGACTTTCAGGAGTGAAGTTAGGAAACGCTTCTACACGCAAAAGGTGGTAGAAATTTGGAACTCTCTTCCACAAACGGCAGGTGATGCTAGCTCAATTGTTAATTTTAAATCTGAGATTGATAGATTTTTGTTAACCAAAGGTATTAAGGGATATGGGGCTATGGCGGGTATATGGAGTTAGATCACAGATCAGCCATGATCTCATTGAATGGCGGAACAGGCTCGAGGGGCTAAATGGCCTACTCCTGTTCCTATGTTCCTATCAGCTTGTGTCAAGTTCAGTCATTTTAAAGGTTGCAAATATTGAATAATATTGCCAGTAGTTACACAGGATTGACAGCATTTGGCCACATATTGCAAGGATCAATTAATTTATTTCATTTACTGCTGAAGATACTGGGGCCTGCGATATGTTGGGGATTGATGGGTTTATCTAGTGATCGATGGAGTGAGATGTTAATGATTACTGAGTTCCAGTGGGAGGCTGCTGGTTTTCAGGTCAGTAACTCCATTTGTAGCCAAGTTGTCTGCTGGGAGAAGGGAAGCACCACTACCTTTAATATTGGGGGAGCAGTTGCTGCATGATGGAAGGGGAAATCCTGGGTTTTTATAAGTGTGTGTATTTATGTGTGTGCATGAAGTGTGTGAGTGTGCATTTATCTGTGTGAGTTTACGAAGTATGTGTGTCTATTTGTGTGTATGTGTATTTGTGTGTGTGTATGTTTGTGTGTCTATTTGTGTGTGCATGCATGTGTGCATTTGTATATTTGTGAGTGTGTGTATATGTGTGAATGTGCATTTGTGTGCATGCATTTGCGAGTGTGTGTATTTGCGTGTGTGCGTATTTGAGTGTGTGTGTGTCTATGTGAGTGTGTGTAATTGTGAGTGTGTGTGTATTTAATGAGTTTGTGTATTTGAATGTGTGTGTATTTGTGAACTGTGTATTTAAGAGTATATTTGTGAATGTATGTATTTGTGAGTGTGTATGTGTATTTGTGAGTGTGTGTATTTATGAGTGTATTTGTGAGTGTGTGTATTTGAGTGTGGGTGTTTGTGAGTTTGTGTGAGTGTGTGTGTATTTGTGAGTGTGTGTATTTGAGTTTGGGTGTTTATGCATTTGTGAGTGTGTGTATATTTGTCTGTGTGTGTATTTGTGAGTGTGTGTATTTATGTATTTGTGAGTGTGTGTATTTGTGAGTGTGTGTATTTGAGTGTGGGTGTTTGTGTATTTGTGAGTGTGTGTATTTGAGTGTGGGTGTTTGTGTATTTGTGAGTGTGTGTATTTGAGTGTGGGTGTTTGTGTATTTGTGAGTGTGTGTATTTGAGTGTGGGTGTTTGTGTATTTGTGAGTGTGTGTGTATTTGTGAGTGTGTGTATTTGAGTTTGGGTGTTTATGTATTTGTGAGTGTGTGTATTTGAGTGTGGGTGTTTGTGTATTTGTGAGTGTGTGTATTTGAGTGTGGGTGTTTGTGTATTTGTGAGTGTGTGTATTTGAGTGTGGGTGTTTGTGTATTTGTGAGTGTGTGTGTATTTGTGAGTGTGTGTATTTGAGTTTGGGTGTTTATGTATTTGTGAGTGTGTGTATATTTGTCTGTGTGTGTATTTGTGAGTGTGTGTGTTTATGTATTTGTGAGTGTGTGTATTTGAGTGTGTGTATTTGAGTGTGGGTGTTTGTGTATTTATGATTGTGCGTGTGAGTGTGTAGGACGGGGGATCATCCCCTGGCTTAGTGATAACAGTAATTGGCAAGTGGCCAATTCTTAACTGTGAGCTTAAAGTAATTAGTGCAACTTGATGAAATTATCAAACAGTTCTCTGAATTTTAGCTTTTCAATTCCCATGCAGATATTCTACACCCTTAATTTATTTTTTGTTCAGTTTTGTTCCTTGACACGACTGGAGTCCTGTCCTTTGTTCAGACAGCATATACTGGAGGCGAGAGCTAGTACAAGAATATCTTCCATAGTTGTATCCTGGACTCTGTTGATCCAGTCAGTCGGACTTCCAGTCCTCTACTTACCATCGGCTTTATATAGAGTATTGAAAGGAACCAAGCTCAGAGTTACCGCCCTATATCCAGTTCCATTTTCTTCTGCTTGTTGTCTCTTCTGTGTCCTCATTGACGGTGTGGTCATTCTGCTCAAGATAACAGTCCATCTTAGCACACAGTGCATGATTAAACTCTGTCAGAATAGCTCCCCTGATGGTTCAGTTGATCAACTGAGTGTGTGACTGTGACTGAGCTATACTAACTAGTGGGTCCTGGTTGGTGTTGCGGTAGTTTGTCTCAGTTGAGTGGGATGGCAGAATTGCAATTGGTGTAGAGAAAATCAGCCCTGTACTGGGAAGGAAAAGAATCAGCCAGGGTTCCTGATTGTTATTCAATGACCCCCACCAAAAGGTGCATGTGCTACATTAGGCAAAGGCAAGACTGTGATGTCCTCCGTGACCAAATAGTTTGCCAAAACTCACTTGTGGCTCGTGCCTAACGAATACTTTGGTGAATCAATGGAGGGAACCCAATACCTGTGGAATTTACTCCACAGAATCGATGCATTCAGCAGAGGCGGAGGGGAGGATATCACTTGCATATTTTGCCACCAGCAGAGAAATTTGTATCAATGAATAAGTGGCAGGATTTATTTCTCATACTGGCCTACAGGAATATACGAGTCTAGGCTTCAACATATCCTTCTATCCAGAAACCATACTGATATCTCAGATTCTCATCAGTAAGCTGGCAAACATAATGTATATGATCTGTTTCTCAGAGATATGTGGCAGATTTCTATGTCTCGTGGAATTACATCTCCTGTCTAGGCTTCTGATACAGTCTCAGTCATTCATATTGTAGGGGATAACTAAATATATACAAGCATACGCCCTTACCTACCAGCTAGTTGTAAAATTTTGGCATGTACTTAGCCAACCTCTCCACATCTGTTGACAGCAGGCACAATCCTTTCCGGAATCATGTCACAGGCCAATTGTTCTAAAAGTGTATTTCCTTACGTTGATCAATTTTTCTTTTGCTAATTTTCTCCCCTCCTTTGCTGAAAGTTCTTGCTGGGGTATGGTATCACAATATGCAGCAGCTTTTAGTTCTTCACCCAAGTGGCCATTCTTCAACTGTGAACCTTGACAGTGAGGCTATTTGACTATGTAGATCATCACACCAGAGCTCAATCCTATCCTCACGTGATGCCCACGCAAAAGCACTTTCCAGCATGAGTTATTGTGCAGCAATCAGAAGCAGGAAACTTGCCTGAATTTTTTTCCTTCCGAATCCCAAGGGCACTGAGGCTAATTGTGGAGGTGTATTTTCTGCCTAGATTCACTAACTTAGCCCAGATAACAAATCAAACCTTCTAGTCTACATGTCATAGTGCTACCCACTAGGCCATCAGAAGCTGATCAAATTTCTTGCTGTAATGTAATGATAAGTGTTTGGGATAATCTGCCAGACAAAAACATTGGGGATATTCAAAATAAATTGGATGCTAAGATGGGATGGGAGAGTTAAGGCCCATGAGCAATGAGTTTCAATAAATTTTTCTCATCCTTGACGTTTTTTAATGTTTTTATTTTCTTAAATTGTATTGGAAGGAACTAAGCTCAAAAATAACATTTCACTTTCTTGTGCTTGTTATCTTTTCCACATTTCCATTTTTCCAACTTAATGAGACATTTATAAATTTGTGATTGAGTGTAACTGAGATCACAGCATACAAACACTTTGGATTTTGGCAGAACCCTGCTCTCAGCTTTAATCATTATTTCTTGGGTAAATTGAAAGGAAAATGAAAGACCAAGAAACTCTAAAAGAGAAAAACTTGCATTTATATAGTGCTTTTCATGACCTCAGGACGTCTCAAAGTGCTTTACTGCCAATGAAGTACTTTTGAAATGTAGTCACTGTGGTGATATAGGGAAATATGGCAGCCAATTTGTTCACAGCAAGATCCCACAAACAGCAATGCGATAATAACCAGATAATCTGGTTTTAGCAATGCTGGTTGAGGGATAAATATTGGCCGGGACACCAGGGTAAACTCCCCTGCTCTTCTTCAATAAGTGACATAGGATCTTTTACGTCCACCTGAGAGGGCAGATGGAGCTTCGGTTTAACGTCTCATCCGAAAGACGGCACCTCCAACAGGGCAGTACTCCATCAAGACTGCACTGAAGTGTCAGCCTAGATTTTGTGCTGAAATCTCCTAGAATGGTTTCGATCGCCTGAGGGGGTCGAAGGGGAATTTTACAGAGTATTTTTTCCCCTTATTGGCCCTGGGTTTTTTCTGTTTTTTGCCCCTCCCAGGAAATTACATGGCTCCGGGGGTGGGCGTGAGGGAGGTGGGGTAGGTCGGGGGAGGGAAGAAGTGTTTAGCCAGGATGGTCTGGCTAATAACCAGCTGGTCTTTCCCTGCCTGTCAATTTCGTATGTTCAGATGAAGCCATCACTGTCTAACTCCAAAGCGAGATTATTTAGTAAGGGAGTAGTGGAATCAACATTTCTTCCCTTTGCTAATTTTGTGTTACTAGATGCTATGATGCTGCACACTACTGCATAAAGTGTGAAGCTATTAGTCATATAAAAATGTATTACAATTTCTTGGTGGTCCCATACTTCCTGTGGTGGCCAGTTTTGTAAGACATTGTAAGCATGTGCTCCTTTACACTTTCCACATTGCCATTTTTGTCCATCACTAAAGTAATCAATTTGCCAATTTTCCTTCCACTGAAATGATTTGTTACTGTACAAAATCTCCTGGAAATCCTCTTGCCTACATACCACTTCCATTTTTTTTTTAATTTAGTTCTGCCAATCCAGTGATTCTCAAGATAAAGAATCACTGGATTGGGGTAATATTCTGGCATGGGTGGAGGATTGGTTATCTAACAGGAAGCAGAGAGTTGGGATAAATGGTTCATTCTCGGACGGGCAACCAGTAGCCAGTGGTGTTCCACAGGGGTCGGTGCTGGGTCCCCAACTCTTTACAATCTATATTAACGATTTGGAGGAGGGGACCGAGTGTAACATATCAAAGTTTGCAGATGATACAAAGATGGGAGGGAAAGTAGAGAGTGAGGAGGACATAAAAAACCTACAAGGGGATATGGACAGGCTGGGTGAGTGGGCGGAGATTTGGCAGATGCAATACAATATTGGAAAATGTGAGGTTATGCACTTTGGCAGGAAAAATCAGAGAGCAAGTTATTATCTTAATGGCAAGAGACTGGAAAGTACTGCAGTACAAAGGGATCTGGGGATCCTAGTGCAAGAAAATCAAAAAGTTAGCATGCAGGTACAGCAGGTGATCAAGAAGGCCAACGGAATGTTGGCTTTTATTGCGAGGGGGATAGAATATAAAAACAGGGAGGTATTGCTGCAGTTATATAAGGTATTGGTGAGACCGCACCTGGAATACTGCATACAGTTTTGGTGTCCATACTTAAGAAAAGACATACTTGCTCTCGAGGCAGTACAAAGAAGGTTCACTCGGTTAATCCCGGGGATGAGGGGGCGGACATATGAGGAGAGGTTGAGTAGATTGGGACTTTACTCATTGGAGTTCAGAAGAATGAGAGGCGATCTTATTGAAACGTATAAGATTGTGAAGGGGCTTGATCGGGTGGATGCGGTAAGGATGTTCCCAAGGATGGGTGAAACTAGAACTAGGGGGCATAATCTTAGAATAAGGGGCTGCTCTTTCAAAACTGAGATGAGGAGAAACTTCTTTACTCAGAGGGTAGTAGGTCTGTGGAACTGCTGCCCCAGGAAGCTGTGGAAGCTACATCATTAAATAAATTTAAAACAGAAATAGACAGTTTCCTAGAAGTAAAGGGCATTAGGGGTTACGGGGAGTGGGCAGGAAATTGGACATGAATTTAGATTTGAGGTTAGGATCAGATCAGCCATGATCTTATTGAATGGCGGAGCAGGCTCGAGGGGCCGATTGGCCTACTCCTGCTCCTATTTCTTATGTTCTTATGTTCTTATAATATGCTGGATATCATTAATGTTTTTCATTCATTCTTGAAGTTCTTGCCTTTTCTATTTTTTGGACTTTAATCCGAGTTCCTGTTGCTTTTCCACTGTATAGTTTCAGTCGCCATCAAGGTTCTGGGTAAATCTACCTTTACGTCATTCCTGTGTCGATCAGCTTGTTTCTGTTCTGCAGTTGTTTCTTCGCGAATATTCTGAATTCCTGATATTCACACTCCTGGCTAGGATGCTAGAAACAAGTTTGAAATGTCACCGAACCACTGCTTATAAACTTGACATTGGGTTTTATGATCAGATGACTTCACTTTCTGTCATTTTGGCAACTTTACTTTCACATTTCACTTCTATAACTTTGGTTGAAGGCTGAATTATTTCAGTATTTATAAGTTAGTTACAGACAGAACAATCAGCATATGGAAGACTTTGTAAGGATTGAAAAAAATATTTTGGTGCTTATCAAAGTGAGAGACAACAGAGTTGGGAAGTGAAATAATTCATATTAATTACATTGACTGTCAACCACTCACTGTTCAGATCTGATGGGACAGAGAGTAATAAGAGTCATGTATTCACATTTCTGGAATATGAACATGCAGCCATTGCATTTAAATATAGCATCAAACATTATTATGGGTTAACATAACAACTTCCAGAAAGAGGAGAAAACACATTAGATCAAACAAGCTCATTCTTGTTTCGATTGATCACAACTCCATCCAGCTGCCTTTTCACCATTTCCCTTAATCCTTTTTCTTTTCATGAACACGTCTATTTGCCTCATAAACCTTTTAATACTTTTTGCTTCAATCGTCTTCCCTGGTAAGTTATTCCAGAAGTCTATGAACATTGTACGATAACATTCTGCCTGACTTCCCTCTTACACCTAACTTCCTCATTTTGAACTTGTATCTCCTGGTGTTTGAACACATTGCCTGGATAAGCCTGGTCAATGCAACTTCATTATCTTAAAAACTCCTATTAGGTCACCTCAAAGTCTCCTCTTTTCTAAAGAGAACAAATCTGACCTTCTTCATCTTTCCTCATATTTTAGATTCCTCTGAAATCATTTTGGTCGCATGTCTATGTACCTTTTGAAGGATAACAATATTTTTCTAATGATTAAGTGCCCAGACTTGCACACACACTACATCAATTAAGGCCTGACCATTGCTTTATTATAGGAACAATATAATCTTTACCATTCTACTAATGCAGCCCAGTACCTGATTTGCTTTATTATTACCGAAGCTACAATTTTACACATTAATGCCGGAATCTGACCAACATGCTGTTGGACTGTTGCATTTAACACATAGTTTGGTTCCCTGCCCCGTACTAAGTATTTTGCACTTAACCATAATGAACTGTGTCTGTTACCTTCTAACCTACGTGCGTAAAAGATCTGAATTCAGTTGCCTCTTCCTTATTATGTTTGCTATCCTATTTCGATGTTATCTACAAACTTGGCGATTTTATTTCTCATTGTCCAAATCATTTATATATAGTATCAATTTACAACAACAACAACTTGCATTTATAAAGCACCTTTAACATAGTAAAACATCCCAAGGCACGTCACAAAATTTGACACCGAGCCACAAAAGGAGATATTAGGACAGGTGACCAAAAGGTTGGTCAAAAAGGTAAATTTTAAGGAGAGTCTTAAAGGGGGAGAGCAAAGTAGAGAGGGGAATGGTCTAGGGAGGGATTTGTAGAGCTTAGGGCCTAGGCAGCTGAAGGCCCGGCCACCAATGGTGGAGCGATTAAAATATGGGATGCGCATGAGACAAGAATTGGGGGAGCGCAGAAATCTCGGAGGGTTGTAGGGCTAGAGGAGGTTACAGAGATAGGGAGGGGTGAGGCCACGGAGGGATTTGAAAACAAGGATGAGAATTTTAAAATCGAAGCATTCCTGGACCGGGACCCAATGTAGGTCAGTGAGCACAGGGGTGATGGGTGAATGGGACTTGGTACGAGTTAAGATATGGGCAGCAGAGTTTTGAATGAGCTCAAGTTTATGGAAGGTGGAAGATAGGAGGCCAGCCAGGAGAGCACTGGAATAGTCGAGTCTGGACGTAACAAAGGCATGGATGAAGGTTTCAGCAGCAGATGAGCTGAGGCAGGGGCGGAGACCGGCGATGTTACGGAGGTGGAAGTAGGTGGTCTTAGTAAGAGTTCCAGCTCCCTTGATGGTCTAGTGTGTAAAGACACCGCGATGTGTCAATACAACCTACAGACCAGAAGATCCCAGGTTTGATTCCCTGTCTGTGCTGAGTTAGCAGGCTTCAAACCCAAGCTGCAGCTGAAATGTTACAATTGCCCCAGGTTAGGGAGGAAATCGAGTCCTCCAGGGAGGAAATCTACCCCTGCTGGGAAGTGTGAGAGTGAATGTCAAGTGAGAACAGAATTGTCAATGTAGTTAAATAGCCGGCCAACACTTACTGTTTGGATTTACATGTGAAGAATGGCCACTCAGGCACAATACTGGAAGGCTGTTACTACCCGTGGAGCCATACCACTGCATTAATCAGCCCTATTGAAGAGGATGGAAGAAAATTGGAAAAATTTTCATTAACATCTCTCAAAAAATTCCAACAGGATAATTAAGTACGACCTTCTCTTCATAGATCCATGCCAAATCTCCTTTATCAAGTTATGCTTTTCCAAGTGTTCATTCCTTAGATTCTTGAAAATTATGTCAAAGATTTTCCCAAAGACCAATGTTAAGTATACCAGTCTGCAGTGTCCAGGTAGACCTCTTGATTCTTTTTTAAATAATGGCATTATTTTAACCATTTTCAGCCCGGTGCAATCTCTCCAGAATTTAGTGTAATTATAAAATTGTTAGTTAAAACTTCACAAGTTTTAATTCCCATCTCCTTTAGCAACAAGAACGTGCTTTTATATAGTGATTTTAACTTAAGGAAATGTCACAAAGTGTTTCACAAATAGGTATAAAGAAAACTGATGCCAAGCCAGGAAGAGAGAGATTAGGAAGGGTGACCAAAAGCTGGTTCAAAGATGTATCTTGAGGAGGATTCTAAAGGTGAAGTGAGGAGTGGTGAGTATTTGGGGAGGGATTGCAAAGAGCAGGACTGAAGTGGCTAACAGCTCGGCCACCAATTGTTGGGTAAGTGAATGGGGATGTACATAAGACCAGAGTCAGAGGAACGGAGCATTCAGGAGGAGATGGAGGATTGGAGGACATTGCAGAGAATGGATAAGGCAAAACTATGAAGGGATTTATAGACAAGGACAAATGATGCATTGCGGAATGAAGAGCTACTGTAGATCACCAAGGCCGGAGGGTAATCTTAGTGTGAGACAAAATATTGATGCAGAGTTTTGGAAAAGTTGGAGTTTATGAAGGGTGGAGGATTGAATGTTGGCAAAAAAGACCACTGGAGTAGTCGAGTCTGGAGGTGACTAAAGCATGTACATTATATGGCTTTCAGTGCAAAGGGGCAGAGGCACTGGCAGAGGTCAATGATGCGGATCTGGAAGTAAGCAATATTAGTAATTTGATAGGACATGTGGTTTAAAGCTCAACAGAGAGCCAAATAAGACATCCTCATTACAAATGTTTTTTTATTCGTTCATGGGATGTGGGCGTCACTGGCAAGGCCAGCATTTATTGCCCATCCCTAATTGCCCTTGAGAAGGTGGTAGTGAGCCACCTTCTTGAACCGTTGCAGTCCATGTGGTGAAGGTTCTCCCACAGTGCTGTTAGGAAGGGAGTTCCAGGATCTTGACCCAGCGACGATGAAGGAACAACGATATATTTCCAAGTCGGGATGGTGTGTGACTTGGAGGGGCATGTGCAGGTGGTGTTGTTCCCATGTGCCTGCTGCCCTTGTCCTTCTAGGTGGTAGAAGTCGCGGGTTTGGGAGGTGCTATCGAAGAAGTCTTGGCGAGTTGCTGCAGTGCATCCTGTGGATGATACACACTGCAGCCACAGTGCGCCGGTGGTGAAGGGAGAGGATGTTTAGGGTGGTGGATGGGGTGCCAATCAAGCGGGCTGCTTTGTCCTGGATGGTGTTGAGCTTCTTGAGTGTTGTTGGAGCTGCACTCATCCAGGCAAGTGGAGAGTATTCCATCGCACTCCTGTCTTGTGCCTTTTAGATGGTGGAAAAGCTTTGGGGAGTCAGGAGGTGAGTCACTCGCCCCAGAATACCCAGCCTCTGACCTGCTCTTGTAGCCACAGTATTTATATGGCTGGTCCAGTTAAGTTTCTGGTCAATGGTGACCCCCAGGATGTTGATGGTGGGGGATTCGGCAATGGTAATGCCGTTGAATGTCAAGGAGAGGTGGTTAGACTCTCTCTTGTTGAAGATGGTCATTGCCTGGCACTTGTCTGTCGCGAATGTTACTTGCCACTTATCAGCCCATGCCTGGATGTTGTCCAGGTCTTGCTGCATGCGGGCACAGACTGCTTCATTATCTTAGGGGTTGCGAATGGAACAGAACACTGCGCAATCATCAGCGAGCATCCCAATTTCTGACCTTATGATGGAGGGAAGGTCATTGATGAAGCAGCTGAAGATGCTTGGGACTAGGACACTGACCTGAGGAACTCCTGCAGCAATGTCCTGGGGCTGAGATGATTGGCCTCCAACAATCACTACCATCTTCTTTTGTGCTAGGTATGACTCCAGCCACTGGAGAGTTTTCCCCCTGATTCCCATTGACTTCAATTTTACTAGGGCTCCCTGGTGCCACACTTGGTCAAATGCTGCCTTGATGCCAAGGGCAGTCACTCTTACCTCACCTCTGGAATTCAGCTCTTTAGTCCATGTTTGGACCAATGCTGTAATGAGGTCTGGAGCTGAGTGGTCCTGGCAGAACCCAAACTGAGCATCGGTGAGCAGGTGATTGGTGAGTAAGTGCCGCTTGATAGCACTGTCGACGACACCTTCCATCACTTTGCTGATGATTGAGAGACTGATGGGGCGGTAATTGGTCAGACTGGATTTGTCCTGTTTTTTGTGGACAGGACATACCTGGGCAATTTTCCACATTGTCGGGCAGATGCCAGTGTTGTAGCTGTACTGGAACAGTTCAGCTAGAGGCGCGACTAGTTCTGGAGCACAAGTCTTCAGCACTACAGCTGGGACGTTGTTGGGGCCCATTGCCTTTGCTGTATCCAATGCACTCAGCTGTTTCTTGATATCATGTGGAGTGAATCGAATTGGCTGAAGACTGGCTTCTGTGATGATGTGGAGATGCCAGTGATGGACTGGGGTGCACAAATGTAAGGAATCTTACAACACCAGGTTATAGTCCAACAGTTTTATTTGAAAATCACAAGCTTTCGGAGGCTTTCTCCTTCGTCAGGTGAGTGTCGGATTCCTTGAAAATTAACGCATATATAGTCACAGAACAATGCCTGGTGATTACATATAATCTTTCCAACTGCCCGTTATCAAGGCAATCAAAGGAATTGAATAGTGTTCAGACAGAGAAACATTAGATACCAGACTACTGAATATACAAACGGCCAGAACCAAAGACAGGGAGGGAGAGAGAGAGAGAAACATCCGAAAGGAAAAGAAAGAGAGAGAATGACCAGTTGTATTAAAAACAGAAAGCTTTTTTTTCCCGCTGGTGGGGTTACATGTAGCGTGACATGAACCCAAGATCCCGGTTGAGGCCGTCCTCATGGGTGCAGAACTTGGCTATCAATTTCTGCTCGACGATTTTGAGTTGTCGTGTGTCTCGAAGGCCGCCTTGGAGAACGCTTACCCGAAGATCGGTGGCTGAATGTCCTTGACTGCTGAAGTGTTCCCCGACTGGGAGGGAACCCTCCTGTCTGGCGATTGTTGCGCGGTGTCCGTTCATCCGTTGTCGCAGTGTCTGCATGGTCTCGCCAATGTACCATGCTCCGGGGCTATGCGATTTTTCGCTGTGGCCCGTCGGAACTGTCGATCGCCGAGTCTAGCGTCATATCCCGTTCTTACGAGGGCGTCTTTCAGCGTCTGTAGGTGTCCATCGCGTTCCCCCTCGTCTGAGGATATCGGGAGGAGGCCGAGATGGATCATCCACTCTGCACTTCTGGCTGAAGATGGTTGCAAACGTTTCAACCTTGTCTTTTGCACTCACGTACTGGACTCCACCATCATTGAGGATGGGGATGTTTACAGAGCCTCCTCCTCCCGATAGTTGTTTAATTGTCCACCACCATTCACGACTGGATGTGTCAGGACTGCAGAGCTTTGATCTGATCCATTGATTGTGGAATCGCTTAGCTCTGTCTATAGCATGTTGCTTCCGCTGTTTAGCATGCATGTAGTCCTGAGTTGTAGCTTCACCGGGTTGGCACCTCATTTTTAGGTACGCCTGGTGCTGCTCCTGGCATGCTCTTCTACTCCTCATTGAACCAGGGTTGATCCCCTGGCTTGTTGGTAATGGTAGAGTGAGGAATATGCCGGGCCATGAGGTTACAGATTGTGCTGGAATACAAATCTGCTGCTGCTGATGGCCCACAGCGCCTCATGGATGCCCAGTTTTGAGCTGCTAGATCTGTTCTGAATCTATCCCATTTAGCACGGTGATAGTGCCACACAACACGTCGGATGGTGTCCTCAGTACGAAGACAGGACTTTGTCTCCACAAGGACTGTGCAGTGGTCACTCCTACCAATACTGTCATGGACAGATGCATCTGCGACAGGTGGATTGGTGAGGACAAGGTCAAGTAGGTATTTCCCTCGTGTCGGTTCGCTCACCACCTGCCGCAGACCCAGTCTGGCCGCTATGTCGTTCAGGACTTAGCCAGTAATGGTGCTACCAAGCCACTCTTGGTGATGGACATTGAAGTCCCCCACCCAGAGTACATTCTGTGCCCTTGCTACCCTCAGTGCTTCTGCAACACAGAGCAGGACTGATTCATCAGCTGAGGGAGGGCAATAGGTGGTAAAGCAGCAGGAGGTTTCCTTGCCCATGTGTGACCTGATGCCATGAGATTTCATGGGGTCCAGAGTCAATGTTGAGGATGCCCAGGGCCACTCCCTCCTGACTGTATATCACTGTACTGCCACCTCTGGTGGGTCTGTCCTGCTGGTGGGACAGGACATACCCAGGGATGGTGATGGAAGAGTCTGGGACATTGGCTGAAAGGTATGATTCTGTGAGTATGGCTATGTCAGGCTGTTGCTTGACTAGTCTGTAGGACAACTCTCCCAATTTTGGCACAAGTCCCCAGATGCTAGTGAGGAGGACTTTACAGGGTCGACTGGGCTTGGTTTGCCTTTGTTGTGTCCATCTGGTTTTATTCTTATTATGACTTTTTTTAAAGCATGATTTATCAAGTGAGGGGCTTGCTAGGCCATTTCAGAGGGCGATTAAGAATCAACCACATTGCTGTGGTTCTGGAGTCACATGGAGGCCAGACCGGGTCAGGACAGTAGGTTTCCTTCCCTGAAGGAAGGGGATTAATGAACCAGATTGGTTTTTACGACAATCATGGCCACCATTACTGATACTCGTTTTTGAATTCCAGATTTTATTTTTAATTAATTGAATTTAAATTCCCCAGCTGCTGTGGCAGGATTTGAATGAATGACTCCTGATTATTAGCCCAGGTCTCTGGATTACTAGTCCAGTAACATAACCACTATGCTACCGTACCCAATTGGTCAGTTTTAGTCTGAGAGAGAGGCCAGGAAGAGGATGTAATCAGTGGCAAGGGAGAGGAGGTTGTGGCGAGACTGAAGACAATGTCTGCAGTATTCCCGATGTTGAACTGGAGAAAGTTGTGACTCATCCAAGGCTTGATATCGGTCAAGCAGTCTGACAGACAGCACAGAGGCAGTCAAGGGGTTGAAAGAAGTGGTGGTGGAGAAGTAGAGCTGGGCATCGTTAGCGTACATGTGAAAGCTGATCCCGTGCCTGTGGATGACTTGCTGAAGGGAAAGCAGTAGATGAGAAAGATGAGGGGGGGCTGAGGATATATCCAGAGTGATAGTGCGGAGGAGGGAGAGAAGCCATCAACCCTAAAATCATTTACGGATCAGTTAGATGCTGTGATGAGTGGATTGTAGGGCCCCAATTTTAACTCCAGGCTAGTTTTGGGTGGGTGGGTGGTTGTATGAGTTAGAAAGTCCTTGTTGCAGCAGAAAATAGGCCCAGGCTATTTTAACTCCCAAGCCTCATTAACGTGCTGCAGGTCCACAACCCGCCTGGGAAGCAGCTGAACGGGAGGGAGTCGGAGGCAGGGGAGGCTTACACATTCCTTGTGTAGCCCAGAGGATCACTCCTGTTCCTCCTGGCCCCACAAGAACATTTTAAAAAGCTTACTTTAAAAGGCATCGTCTGGTCTCAGATCATCTTCTCCCTTGACTCTACCTCAAGGGACAGTTGCAGTGGATAGGCAGCTTTGCCGCCCGTCCAGAAGCCTGAGTCAACATTGCAGACAGTGGGATCCCAGTGGGTGGAGGGTTGGTAAGTAAGTGAGTGATTTTAACTGCCAAACTGTCCTGTTTCTGTGAGTGGTGTTAAACTTGCCTCCTAGGTTTTTCTGGATGGAGAAGCTTAGATAGGTCAAATAGTCTTTCTCACCTTTTAATGCCCAGAAATTGCTGGACCTGAAATCAAATTAAATTTATCAGACAGCAGACTTTCATCTAATAAGCTTGATTTTAGCGTATGTCTCAAAAATGAAAGCACTGTGTTCCAATTCATTGAGCCACCCAATCTATATCTGTCAATATAAGTTTGACTTAAGTGATTAAATTATTCTTGCATCAAATGAAAGTATTGTTATCCATTATCAATAACAAACTTATCAAGGGCTTTACCGCAAGCCAAAGTGTTTATTAAAATTTACAAATGGTAATAGTAGGTGATGCCTGAGAAGTGGAATTTGAACTCTATCACTTCAATAGGAATCAACAATTGAGTTATTGTTGTAGCCGTATATTCTAGCTACAGATGTTGAAGTGTGATGTATTGCCATTCACTATCTGGTATAAATGTGATGACTGCTGTAGCTATCCTATTTCTCAGCTGGATTAGTTATGCTGTGATTGGGCTGGCTCCCTTGTTGGTGACTAAACTACATGGTAGATATTCACTGTACTGCCATAGGCTCATCTTTTACTTTTCCAGTTGTTCACTCAGCAGTATAGCTGATATAAAGATCTTAAATTCCAGTGTTCAGTTCTTGGTGCTTCTCTAGTTTCTTTTGCATGGACATGGAATTTAGCCCTCTCAACTCTGCAAATAAAACAACCAATTGGTCTTGATTCTTTAACCAAGGTGACAGGGTCCAAAACGTCGCTTCTCAGAGTTGCCAATGTTGCTAACCAATGTAAGTGGTCCCTATTTATCTTGGTGGGGACCAAAGCAATATGCACTCTACTTCATCATAATTTTTCATTATTGAAGGGGAAATCCTAAAGTCTGTGACTTTATACAGTGAATGGTTATGGTTTGCGACAGCGGGGCACATGAATGAAGGAAGGAAAACATAAACCTTTAAAAAAATCTATTATTACGGTGCATTTGACAGGTAAAAGAATAGCTGCAGCTCTTTGCCCACTGATAAGCTATTCTATAGAAGTAAATACAGTAACTATTTAGAATGATAGAAATCATAGAAAGATTACAGTACGGAAGGAGGCCATTCGGCCCATCAAGTTCGTGCCGGTTCTATGCAAGAGCAATCCAGCTAGTCCTACTCCCCCGCCCTATCCCCGCTTGGGCTTGGCAACTCTACACAGGGATAGATAGAGTTCAGCAATAACGTGCACACCTGTATTACTGTGTATATTTTTCTTGTATGAATTTTTACTCCATTGGGTTAGATAGAACCTTTGTGGCTAGAAGTAATTGCTTGGCTACTTACTTATTAAATTGGTTATCTGCCAAAAACGTTTGTAGCCTGAGTCACACGATCATAATTGAGCCCATTAAAAGTCTTTCTGTTCTCCTTAACTACACTTATAGGGCCAGAAGCAATCTCATTTTGGTAAACATATGATACATTTTAGCATGTATTTACCACGAGGAGATCACAAGGCTTTGTTCGTCTGATTGTGACAGCCTATCCTGGCATCATTTGGTGACAGCACATGATATTTCAACGCATGTTTTACCATGTGGATACAGGGTCAGTCTGTTGCTCTCAGGCTGATTTCCATCAGCCAGGTCTGAAATTTAGTGGAGTCACCAGGACTAATGAAATTGAATTCCAGCTCCTGATGTATTAGGAGTGAGAACGCTTTGGCATAAAGCATCACCTGGATGGAACACAAAGAGGAAAATCAGGTGCGGGGGATCGCACGCACGAAACAGAACTCACCTGATTTCCCATCCTTTAAACCAATGGATGGAAAATTTGCAGGCTCTGTTACAGGCATGATTCTCCCTGCCTGATTTTCTTCTTTGTTCAGCACCCAGGCTATGCTTCATGCCCAAGTACAATAAGAGCAAAAGCTGCCCCAACATGTATTCATTTCAGAAGAAAAATATATCAGAGAACTGCAGAACATTTTGTAATTCACAGTGGAGTATGTGTAAAGTTAAAGAAATATTATTTTACTAAACTGCCATTTGTTTATAATCCATTTAGTAAAAGTAACTTTACAAACAAAGCAAAATATGCTACAGTAATTTTTGTAAAATATTACACAGAATAGAATTACATAGAATTTTAAAGCACAGAAACAGGCCATTCAGCCCAATAGGTCTATGCTGGTGTTTATGATCTGCAACGAGCCTCCTCTTACCATAATCTAACCCTATCAACATATCCTTCTATTCCTTTCTCCCACATGTACTTATCTTTCTTCCCCTTAAATGTATATATGCTATTCGCCTCAACCACTCCATGTGATATAGAGTTCCACATTCTCACCACTCTCTGAGTAAAGAAGTTTCTCCTGAATTCCTTTCTGGATTTATTAGTGTCTATCTTATATTTATGGCCCCTACTTTTGGACTCCCCCACAAGTGGAAACATCTTCTCTATGTCTACCCTATCGAACCCTTTCATAATTTTAAAGACCACTGTCAGGTCACTTCTCAGTCTTCTCTTTTCTAAAAAAAAAGAAACAAAGAAAATAAAAATGTGTATGAAGTGCATAGGAACCACAGTGTCAAAATAAAAATCTGAAGCGCTCCAAATTTGCACGTTCAGATTTTATTTACAGGACCGAAGTGGGATGGTACCAGCCGCTTTTACAAAAATTTCACGAGTGATGTTGAATTTGCACATTGGTTAGGCTCAGAAATTGGGACATTTATCACTGGAACAGAAAAGGTATGGGGGGATCTAATAGAAGTTTTCAAAATTGTGAAAGATTTTGAGACGATAACTAGTGAAAGATTATGAACATAAGAAATAGGAGCAGAAGCAGGCCATAAGGCCAATAGAGCTTGCTCAGCCATTCCATAAGATCATGGCTGATCTTCTACCTCAACTCCACTTTCCCGCCCTATCCCCATATCCTTTGATTCCCTTAGTGTTCAAAAATCTATCGATCTCAGTTTTGAACATATTCAATGACTCAGCATCCAAAGCCCTCTGGGGTAGAGAATTCCAAAGATTCACAACCCTCTGAGAGAAGAAATTTATCCTTTTCTCGGACCTAAATGGCCAACCCCATATCTTGAGACTGTGATCCCTAGTTCTAGACTCTCCAGCCAGAGGAAACAATTTCTCAGCATCTACCCTGTCAAGCCCTCGAAGGATTTTATACGTTTCAATGAGATCACCTCTCATTCTTCTAAACTCTAGAGAGTATAGACCCATTCTACTCAATCTCTCTTCATAAGACAACCCTTTCATCCCAGGAATCAATCTAGCAAACCTTCATTGCACCCCTTCTAAGGCAAGTATATCCTTCCTTAGGTAAGGAGACCAAAACTGTACACAATAATCCAGGTATGGTCTCACCAGAGCCCTACTTAATTGCAGCAAGACTTCCTTACTCTTATACTCCAACCCCTTTGCAATAAAGGTCAACATACCATTTGCCTTCCTAATTGCCTGCTGTACCTGCATGTTAACTTTCTGTGATTCGTGTATAAGGACACCCAAATCCCTCTGAGTACCAACATTTCTTAGTCTCTCACCTTTTAAAAAATATTCTGCTTTTCTATTCTTCCTACCAAAGTGGATTATTTCACATTTCACCACATTATACTCCATCTGCCATCTTCTTGCCCATTCACTTAACCTGTCTATATTCCTTTGCAGCCTCTTTGCGTCCTCCTCATAGCTTACTTTCCTACCTAGAGGGATTGTAACCGTTGGTTTGGCAAATGGGTAACAAGTGCTCCTAAACTGAGGATTAAATCTAAAGCCAAAAGGTATTTATTTCCACCCACCGGGTTATTAATAGAAGGAATTCTTTACCACAGGTGGCTGTTGAAACAAAGTATATAACACTATTTATAAAGGAAATGGATTAGAATTTGAAAAGGAAGAAATTTAAAAGGATATGGGGAAAGGACAGAGGAGTGAGATTAGAGTAGACAGCTCCAGTTGAAGAGTTAGCACCAGCACATCAATGATGGCCTGAATGGCCTCCATCTGTGTTGTAATGTCTATCATTCTGTAGGGCAGATTATTGCACTTGGGCATTAAATAATCACTTGCCTACATCACATAGAGGAAAATCAGGTGGGGAGGATTATACATCCATAACAGAGCCTGCCTAATTTTCCTGTATTCAGACGGAGGTTAGAGTGTCTAATCCTATAAGTTTGAAAGTTGATGTGGATGCATGGGTCAGGGTATTTTTAGCAGGAAGTTTGTCTGCTGTTAACTCCCCCAATATTACCAATTTATTAACGTGTGTGTTTTATGTAAGCTCCTGCCCACACAGCTGGCTAACCAATGGAGTTGTCACACTAGGTTAGCAGCTGATGATCATTTCAATAGCTTGAGAATTCTAATCTGGGAGAGCAGGGACAGAGTTTGCGCTGCAAATTTGGCAGAAGAATGGAGGCTTCTTGCCCACGACTTGCCCAATGTGAAGCCTGCAATAATTTTAAGGGCAGAACTCTGTGGGCAGAAGCATGAGAGTCCAATAGCTCACAGAATTGCTGCCCCAACTGTATAATTGATGTCACCATGAGCCAGCAACTTCCAGGCATGATGAGTATATGTATCGATTTTCTTCAGCAGCCTTGTGATGAATGTGGATGTGAATTTCCCACCTGTTTTATAAGAACAAAAGAACATTAGATATAGGAGCAGGAGTAGGCTAAACAACCCCTTGAGCCTGCTCTGCCATTCAGTAAGATCATGGCTGATTTTCAACCTCAACTCCAGTTTCCCACCCGATTCCCATATCCCTTGATTTCCTTAGAGTCCAAAACTCTATCTATTTCAGCCTTGAATATGCTCAATGACTCAGCATCCACAGCCCTCTGGGGTAGAGAATTCCAAAGATTCACAACCCTCTGAGTGAAGAAATTTCTCCTCATCTCAGTCCTAAATGGTCGACCCCTTATCCTGAGTCTATGCCCCCTAGTCCTAGACTCTCCAGCCAGGGGAAACAGCCTCTCAGCATCTATCCTGTCAAGCCCTCTCAGAATCTTATATGTTTCAATGAGATCACTTCTCATTCTTCTAAACTCCAGAGAGAATAGGCCCATTCTGGAAGAGTATAGGACAGTCAGCATGGATTTGTTAAGGGAAGGTCGTGTCTGACTAACTTGATTGAATTTTTTGAGGAGGTAACATGGAGGGTTGATGAGGGTAGTGCATTTGATGTAGTCTACATGGATTTTAGCAAGGCTTTTGACAAGGTCCCAAGTGGCAGAGTGGTCAGAAAAGTAAAAGCCCATGGGATCCAAGGGAAAGTGGCAAATTGGATCCAGAATTGACCCAGTGGCAGGAAGCAAAGTAGTGAGATTGCAGAACTCTGAGGTACAGAGGGATCTGGGTGTCCTAGTACATGAATCACAAAAGGTTAGTTTGCAGGTATAGTAAGTGATTAGGAAGGCAAATGAAATGTTGTCATTTATTGCAAGGGGAATGGAATTTTAAAGTAGAGATGTTTTGCTACAGTTGTACAGGGCATTGGTGAGACCATATCTAGAATACTGTGTGCAGTTTTGGTCTCCTTATTTAAGAAAGGACACAATTGCTGCTTTAGAGGCGGTTCAGAGAAGGTTCACTCGACTGATTCCTGGGATGAGAGGGTTATCTTATGAGGAAAGGTTGGGCCTGTATACATTGAAGTTTAGAAGAATGAGAGGTGATCTTATTGAAACATATAAGATCCTGAGGGGACTAGAAGGGGTCGATGCTGAGAGGATGTTTCCCCTTGTGGGAGAAACTAGAACTAGGGGCCACAGTTTAAAAATAAGGGGTCTCCCATTTAAGACGGAGATGAGGAGAATTTTTTTCTCTCAGAGGGTCGTGAGTCTGTGGAACTCCCTTCCCCAGAGAGCGGTGGAGGCAGGGTCATTGAATATTTTTAAGGCTGAGTTAGATAGATTCCTGATTAACAAGGGAGTCAAAGGTTATAGTAGGTAGACAGGAAAGTAGGGTTGAGGTCACAATCAGATCTTAACAAATGGCAAAGGCATTTGGCTCAAGGGGCCAAAGGGCCTACTCCTGCTCTTAATTCGTATGTTCGTATGTAATGGTCAACAGGTGTTTTTGTGACTGGAAGGCTGTTTCCAGTGGGGTTCTGCAGAATTCAGTACTAGGTCCCTTGCTTTTTATGGTATATATCAATGATTTAAACTCAAATGTAGGGGGCATGATTAAGAAGTTTGCAGATGATACAAAAGTTGGCTGTGTGGTTGATAGTGAGGAAGAAAGCTGTAGACTACTGGAAGATATTAATGGACTGACCAGGTAGGCAGAAAAGTGGCAAATGGAATTCAATCCGGAAAAGTGTGAGGTAATGCATTTGGGGAGGGCAAACAAGGCAAGGGAATACACAATAAATGGGAGGGTACTGAGAGGTGTAGAGGAACAGAGGGATCTTGGAGTGCATGTCCACAGAATCCTGAAGGTAGCAGGACAGGTAGATAAAGTGGTTAAGAAGGCATACGGGATACTTTCCTTTCTTAGCCAAGGCATAGAATATCCGCTTCATCCTGGATCACAATGTCTTCACCTTCGATAACCAGTTCTTTACCCAAACACACGGAACAGCCATGGGGACCAAATTCGCACCCCAATACGCCAACATTTTCATGCACAAGTTCGAGCAGGACTTCTTCACTGCACAAGACCTCCAACCAACACTATACACCAGATACATCGACGACATTTTCTTTCTATGGACCCACGGCAAGGAATCACTAAAGAGACTACACGATAACATCAACAAGTTCCATCCCACCATCAAGCTCACCATGGACTACTCCTCAGAATCAGTTTCTTTCTTGGACACACGAATCTCCATCAAAGACGGGCACCTCAGCACCTCACTCTACCGCAAGCCCACGGACAACCTCACGATGCTCCACTTTTCCAGCTTCCACCCTAACCACGTCAAAGAGGCCATCCCCTATGGACAGGCCCTGCGAATACACAGGGTCTGCTCAGACGAGGAGGAACGCGATGGACACCTACAGACGCTGAAAGACGCCCTAGTAAGAACGGGATATGACGCTCGACTCATCGATCGACAGTTCCGACGGGCCACAGCAAAAAATCGCATAGACCTCCTCAGGAGACTAACACGGGACGCAACCAACAGAGTACCCTTTGTCGTCCAGTACTTCCCCGGAGCGGAGAAACTACGCCATGTTCTCCGCAGCCTTCAACATGTCATCAATGAGGACAAACACCTCGCTATGGCCATCCCCACACCTCCACTACTCGCCTTTAAACAGCCACCCAACCTCAAACAGACCATCGTTCGCAGCAAACTACCTAGCTTTCAAGAGAACAGCGTCCACGACGCCACACAACCCTGCCACGGTAACCTCTGCAAGACATGCCAGATCATCGACACAGATACCACCATCACACGAGATGACACCACCCACCAGGTGCATGGTTCATACTCCTGTGACTCGGCCAACGTTGTCTACCTCATACGTTGCAGGAAAGGATGCCCCAGAGCATGGTACATTGGCGAGACCATGCAGACGCTGCGACAACGGATGAACGGACACCGCGCAACAATCGCCAAACAGGAGGGTTCCCTCCCAGTCGGGGAACACTTCAGCAGTCATGGACATTCATCCACCGACCTTCGGGTAAGCGTACTCCAAGGCGGCCTTCGAGACACACGACAACGCAAAATCGTCGAGCAGAAATTGATAGCCAAGTTCCGCACCCATGAGGACGGCCTCAACCGGGATCTTGGGTTCATGTCACGCTACACGTTACCCCACCAGCGAACAAATGTTATCTGTTTTTAATATAATGGGTCATTTGCTGGCTCTCTCTGCCTTCCGGATGTTTCTGCCTCTCTCTGTGTTTTTTTTCTCTGTTTTTTTTCCCTGTTTGTTTTTTTGTTGAATGTGTATTCGGGGGTTCTGCAGGTGACACCTTTCTGTCTGAACACGGTGATTGCCTTGGCAACGGGCAGTTGCAGGGGCAGTCTGTAAACACCATGTATTGTTCAATATGTATAAATGCGTAGGCTTCAAGGAGCTCTTGAAACATTTGCCTGAGGAAGGAGAAAATCTCCGAAAGCTTGTGAATTTAAAATAAAATTGCTGGACTATAACTTGGTGTTGTAAAATTGTTTACAATTGTCAACCCCAGTCCATCACCGGCATCTCCACATCATAGAATATAAGGTCAGGGAGGTAATACTAGAACTGTATAGAACACTTGTTAGGCCACAGCTAGAGTACTGCGAACAGTTCTGGTCACCACATTACAGGAAAGATGTGATTGCATTAGAGAGGGTGCAGAGGAGATTTACAAAGATGTTGTCAGGACTGGAGAATTTTACCAAGAGGAAAGATTGGATAGGCTGGGATTGTTTACTTTGGAACAGAGGAGGCTGAGGGGAGATTTAATTGAGGTATATGAAATTATGAGGGGCCTGGATAGATTGTATGGGAAGGACCTATTTCACTTAGCAGAGAGGTTAATAACCAGGGGGAATAGATTTAAAGTAATTGGTAGAAGGATGAGAGGGGAGTTGTGGAGACATTTTTTCACCTCGAGCGTAGTGGGGGTCTGGAACTCACTGCCTGAAAGGGTGGTAAAGGCAGAAACCCTCAACTTATTTAAAAAGTACTTGGATGTGCACTTGAAGTGCCGTAACCTACAGGGCTACGGACCAAGAGCTGGAAAGTGGGAATAGGCTGGATGGCTCTTTTTCGACCGGCACCAACACGATGGGCCGAATGGACTCCTTCTGTGCCGTAAATTTCTATGATTCTACTCAATCTTTCCTCATAGGTCAACCCTCTCATCCCAGGAATCAATCAAGTGAACCTTCGTTGTACTGCCTCCAAAACAGGTAAGGAGACCAAAACTATGCACAGTACTCCAGGTGTGGTCTCACCAAAGCCCTGTACAATTGTAGTAAGACTTCCTTAATCTTGTACTCCAAACCACTTGCAATAAAGGCCAACGTACCATTTGCCTTCCTAATTGCTTGCTGTACCTGCATGTTAACTTTCTGTGTTTCGTGTACAAAGACATCCAAATCCATCTGAACACCAACATTTAATAGTTTCTCACCATTTAAAAAATATTCTGTATTTCTATTCTTCCTACCAAAGTGAATAACCTCACATTTCCCCACATTATACTCCATCTGTCACCTTCTTGCCCACTCACATAACCTGTCTATATCCCTTTGCAGACTCTTTGGGGTAAATTTTAACCCCATGAGAGGGTGGTAAAAATTGTAAAAATGTCAAACCCGACCCCAACTCGCCTTCAATCCGCCCACTTCCAGTTTTAACCGGAGGTGGGTCAGTCAGTAAAATCCTTTAAAGGAGGCTGTGGGCCTCCATTTTGACAGGTTTTTTATTTTTAATTCCTGGGGGCCGGGATTCCCGGGCCTTCTGCTTCACTCCACGTAAGAGGAGGCGGGAAGGCCCAGATCAACAGGTAAGTGCCTTTATTGCACAGCTTATGGGCCAGGAGGAGCAGGAGTGTTTCCTTCAGTCCCCACAAGCCTACCTGCCGCGATCGCACACACGCGATCGGCAGACCCCCCCACTCATGTCCGACCACCCCCCCTCGATCTCTGACCCCCCCGATGAATCCCTGACCACCCCTCCTCCCCCCCCCGCAATCTAAGAATTACCTGCTGGCATCCGCTCCCTGGCTGTTTTCCTGTCCGACTGACAGCCAGCCTGTCAATCTGGCTGGCCTGTGGGGCGGGAAACCTACAAAAAAAATGAAAGATGTCCTTACGCCAAAATTGTAAGGACGTCCAGGAAACCCGTACTCCTGGGTTTCCTGTCAGGAATTCACCCACCCTGCCCTCTTCCCAGCTCCCCTTTAAAATTACCCCTTTGTGTCCTCCTCACAGCTTACCTTCCCACCTAGCTTTGTATCGTCAGTAAACTTGGATACATTACACTCAGTCGCTTCATCTAAGTCATTAATATAAATTGTAAATAGCTGAGGCCCAAGCACCAATCCTTGCAGTACCCCACTAGTTACAGCCTGCCAACCTGAAAATGACCCGTTTATCCCTACTCTCTGTTTTCTGTCCGTTAACCAATCCTCTATCCATACTAATATATTACACCCAACCCCATGAGCCATTATCTTGTGTAACAACCTTTCATGTAGCACCTTATCAAATGTCATTTGAAAATCCAAATATACTACATCCACTGGTTCCCTTTTATCTACCCTGCTAGTTACATCCTCAAAAAACTCTAATAGATTGATCAAACACGATTTCCCTTTCATAAAACCATGTTGACTCTGCCTAATCATATTATGATTTTCTAAGTGCCCTGTTACCATGTCCTCAATAATAGATTCCAGCATTTTCCTGACGACTGATGTCAGGCTAACTGGCCTGAGGTTCCCTGTTTTCTCTCTCCCTCCTTTCTTGAATAGCGGGGTTACATTTGCTACCTTCCAGTCCATTGGGACCCTTCTAAAATCTAAGGAATTTTGGAAGATCAAAACCCATGCATCCACTATCTCTGCAGCCACCTCTTTTAGAACCCTAGGATGTAGGCCATCTGGTCCAGGGAATTTGTTGGCTTTTAGTCCCATTAATTTCTCCAGTACTTTTTCTTTACTAATATTAATTACTTTAAGTTCCTCACTCTCATTAGTCCCTTGATTCCCCACTATTTCTGGTGTTTTTTTGTGTCTTCTACTGTGATGACTGATACAAAGGCCCCAATTTTCAATGGAAATTGCGGGTGCATTGGGGCCGGGGTGGGGGCTGTGATAATCAGGGAAGTCCCAAGCAGTTGAGGAAGTCGGCCCCAACCTGCTGACTTCCGGGTTTGCCACCTGTGTGCGCGCGCACTTCCTGAATGCAGAAGTCCCACCGGCTGATGATAGTTAAAGAACCAAATGTATTGAGATACTTAAGGAACTTTATTTCTGACAAAGCAAATAGTTAAAGCGATTTTAAACTTAACTGGGCGACTTTCCCACCGCTTCCGATTCACGTCTGGTGAAACCAGGTGTGAAGGGCCGGATCAGGCAAAAAGAAACTAAAAAAACCATTGCACAAAGTTTAAAAAACAAAATAAACCTACCTTTCCACCTTACCTGTTCCGATGTCCCCCTCTCTGGTCCCCCTCTCCCCTCGATGTCTCCCTCTCCGATGTCCCTCTCAGCCCTCGATGTCTCCCTCTCTGACCTCCCCCTCTCCCCACCCCGAGGTCTCCCTCTCCGATCTCCCCCTCCCCCCCCAGATGTTCCTCTCCGATCACTCTCTCCCCACCCCCCGATCTTCCCCTCTCCTCCCCCCCATTTCCCCCTCTGCCCCTCCCGGGCTCCCCCTCTTCCACCCCCCCGCTCCCTCTCTTCTGCTCCCCCGGCTCCCACTCTTCCGCGACCCCCCAGGCTCCCCCTCTTCCGCACCCCGATGTCCCTCTCCGATCTCCCCCTCCCCCACCCGATCTCCCTCTCCGTCCCCCAATCTTCCCCTCCGCCCTCCGATCTTACCCTCTCCCCCCCAATATCCCTCTCCAATCTCCTTCTATCCCCACGCAGATGGCCCTCTCCGATCTCCCTTCCTGCTCCGATGTCCGATGTCCCCCTCTCTGATGACCCCCTTTCCCCCCAATGTCTCCCACTCCGATGTCCCTCTCAGCCCCCAATGTCTCCCTCTCTGACCTCCCCCTCTCCACCCCCGATGTCTCCCTCTCCGATCTTCCCCCTCCCCTCCCAAAGTCCCTCTCCGATCTCCCTCTCCCACCCCCCGATCTTCCCCTCTCCCCCCGATCTTCCCCTCTCTCTCCCACCCATCTCTCCCTCGGCCCCTCCCGGGCTCCCCCTCTTCCGACCCCCTGGGCTCCCCCTCTTCCGCACCCCCCTGGCTCCCCCTCTTCCGCCCCCCTGTGCTCCCCCTCTTCCGCCCCCCTGGGCTCCCCCTCTTCTGCCCCCCTGGGCTCCCCCTCTTCCGCCCCCCCTGGCTCCCCCTCTTCCGCCCCCTGATGTCCCTCTCAGATCTCACTCTCCCCCCGACAATCTCCCTCTCCGCCCCTGATCTTCCCCTACGCCCCCCGATGTCCCTCTCCAATCTCCCTCTCCCCCCCCATCTTCCCCTCTCCTGCGCGATGTCCCTCTCCGATCTCCCTCTCCCCCCCCCGATGTCCCTCTCCAATCTCCCTCTCCCCCCCCCCCAATCTTCCCCTCTCCTGCCCGATGTACCTCTCCGATCTCCCTCTCCCCCCCAATCTTTCCCTCTTCCCCCCCCTCTTCCCTACCCCGATCTCCCCCCTCGCTCTCTCTTTCTTTCCCCCCACCTTGGCGTTGCAGCTCCTGTCGACAAACAGGCTGGCTGCTGGGCGCGAAACCCAGAAACAACTTTAATTACCATCAATTACTTTGCGATCGCGTTGGAAAAGGTAAGTTTTTTTAATTTGGGTTTGCCACTCGCAATAACCATCACCCCCCCTGCCGCCAATGTGCCACCATTTCAAAATTGAACCCAAAATATTTGTTTAACATCTCTGCCATTTCCTTATTCCCCATTATAATTTCTCCTGTGTCAGCCTCTAAGGGACCCACGTTTATGTTGGGTGTGTATCAGATCTCGTTCACAGTTGTTTGGGGGAGGGGAGGAATATGTCACTATTTTCTAGTGGGAATACATGTCTGATCTCCTGATCTAGGAGGGATATATCCGTCGTATTAATTAGTATTAATTTGGCCTCCAGTATTGACTTCACAAGAACGTGCACATTTTTCAACCATTGAACCCAAACCGGGAAGAAAAAATGTTCAACCTTGATGCTCAGAAAATGATATTTGATGGTGGTGAAAGGTGAACAACAGAATTCACCTGATTTCTGTTATGTATTCCCAGAAAATATTCTGTTTGGCAACCTGCCATCTGAATGAAGAAATAGCTGAGGCCAATGAAGTTTCTTCCTAATTTGTATATTTCTTATCTTCACATCTTTAGTTTAACCTAAACAGAAAAATTGCAGCTTTGCCAAAATTACAGCAGCAGCCTCCAACGAACAGGAAACTAAATTCAACCAGGTACACGAAGGAAAACATTTATAATTTCCAAAAGGTAAATCACACAAAGTCTTGCCGCATTGTTAAAGAAAGTAACAGCCTTTCTGGACTGTAAACTTTGTCACTAAGGCGATTTGAAATGCCTTAGCAAGTTTCAACCCAGCTGGGAGAGTTTAGCTAGAGGGCGTTACCATAGTTAAACATTGTTAAGAGCAGGTGCAGAGTGCAGAGGGTGGAGGGCAGGGCGTGGGGGAGTGAAAAGCAGAAAATAAGTATCTAACTGCAAGGCAACAGACACAGCTAGTCAAAAACAGAACAGAGAAAAATCATAGATCAAATTATGGCTTTGCTTTGCTGGAATATTTGCGAATGAACAGAGTCTGTTTTCATTGTTGAACAAGGAAAATAAATAATAAATTACAAAACATGTGGAGCAGTTATCATTTCAATCCTTGTTTAATGATCACCAGGTGAATTTACAGCCCATTTAACACAGTAAAAATCAAATAGTGCATCTAATAATCTATTGCATACATGCTGATTTAGAAATGGGATCAGTTGTGGGTTGGCCACATTTAGCATTAAATGCTGTACGTTGCCATCAGTGGTAATCTAGCACTCACTCTAATTATTGCCACTCAGCATTCTCCATGAACTGTATCACACACCACACTGTATCTGAAACCATTAGGACCATTATTACAGCGTAGAATTGGCTAAAATAATGCAGAATTGTATTGTGGCAATAAAATAAGCTGAAGCTCCATTTGCAGTATTCAGTCATAAGTGAAGTAAGAATAAATACCATTACCCATTACAGTCTGTCCTTTTGCCATATTTGAGAGCATAGAAATGTTTCATGGAAGTGAAGTGTTTGCTTTTGTTCCTGATGCTATGCTGCAAAAACAAGATAGAGTAGAAGGAGGAATTAGAGGATGAGATAAAGTGCTTTACAAGGGATAAACTGCCCACTATGCCTCTGTGCTCTGGAATCATTTCCCAAAACTACTTTACCTCACTACCCCGCTTCCTGGCTTTAAAAGCTTCCTAAAAGCCCTGCTTGTCAATGGTGATTTAGGTTTCCAACTCTTCCCCCCCAAACTCAGGCTCCATTCTACACATTCATTGCCAGAATTAGCTCAACTATGTGAAGCGCTATGTTGCCTCACTCTCCTCAGCCAAAACTACCCATTACTCCAAGATCATCCTGGAAACCTCAAGGCTCCTTTTCTCCATGGCTAACTGCTGCCTTTCCCTTGCCCCTTCCACCCTCACCAATTGTGAACAGGTCATTGAGTTCTTCATTTCTAAGATTGAGACCATTCATACAGCTGCGTCTGCTGCTATCTTCCCTTCCTCTCCTCCCTGTTCCTGACCTTCCCCCATACTCTAGCTCTGATCTCTTGTCACTTTGTAGTTTCTCTCCCATTTCTCAGCACCTTCTAGGCTCATTTCTTCTACCCTCTCTCCTTTGACCCTCTCCCCACTCAATTCCTGACCACTTAACTACCTGTCCTAGCCTCACATGAGCCACCATTATTAATGCTTGTCTCGCTCTCTCTTTCAAAGCCACCATCAGCCCCTCAAAAAAACAACTCTTGACCCATCCATCCAATCCAACTACTGCCCCATCTCTAACCTACCTTTCTTCTCTAAGGGCCTCAAATGTGTTGCACCACCCGCCTCCATGCCCATCTTTCCCAAAATGCCAGCAGTCTGGCCTCCGCTCTGCTCATGGCACTGGACTGCCCCTTCCAAAGACACAAATGACATTCTCTATGACTGTGACAATGATACATCATATCTGTTTGTCCTCTTCAACCTTTCCACAGTGTTTTACACAATCGACCATACCATTCTCTCCCTTCGTGCTCCCGCTCAGTCAGACTGCCCTCACGTATTTCCACTTCTACATTTCTATCTCAGCCCTACTCTCTGGAACCTCCTCCTTTAACCTTTCTGCCACTCCACTTCTCTCTTCACCAGTGAAAAGCTTCTCAAAACCCATCAACCAAATTTTTGACCTAACTCTCCACCTGTGACTCAGCACCTATTCCCCTATCTATTTCCATTTGTGAAGCACCTTGGGACATTTTCTACACTCAAGGTGCTATATAAATGCCTGTTGTTGTTCTTGTGATACCAGTCAAAGGTGATTTCTGCTCCCTCAATGAGTCAGCTCCTTGAAGCACTGAGTAGCTGAGCCATACAGGCCAGGAAAATCCCAAATGCTAAGCTAAGTTAGCTGATCTCAGTTAAAGTGATAGTACTAGTGTTACAATTGGCCTCAGCACCCGAATTAGAAAGAGGAAAATCAGCTTGGGATCCCATTCTTGATTGTTGTCAAATGACTTCTACTGTAAGTTCATCTGTGTGGCCATTGAGTGAGGATAGGATCGGGTTTGGCAATGATGGCGCCTGCAGTTGAATAGACCACCGATGTTCACTGTTCACTTTCTCAACTCGTATAAAGAATGGACGTTTGGGCAAGGTACCAGAAAATGACTAGGGTCTTTGGAACTGTACTGCAGAAAGGAGTCAAACTTTCAGCAGAGGGAGGAAGAAGAGAAAAAATGCATTTAAAGAGGATTCATTGTTTTGGCTGTGGGTGAGCAGGATGTGTGGGCAGTTTCAGATAACCAGAATTGCCCTCGTCGACATCTGCAACATGCTGAGCAAATATCTTCATTCCTCGTTTGTCATTGCAGCAGCAAAACCATCAGTGAAGGTGAAGGCTTTAATCAGTTTTTATATCACTGCACAACAGACAAGGTCCAGTTGTACTGATGGGATAATGGAGCAAACATGCCCACTTTCCAAAATCAACGGGCTGCCACGCAAGACAGATTTTATGGCACAGCTGGTGTTCCCTGAAGTGCTAACCGCACACAATCAAACTAAGGAAACTTGGGGGGGGGGGTGAAATTGGGCCATTTAGCGCCCGTTGTGTCGGCGCTACACGGACACCTAAGTCCCGAAAATGGCGTCCGAGATGCTTACTTCCGACATGAAGTGCGCAGTATGCCATCTTGGTAAAGGGGTTTGCACGCGAGCACCTAACGACCGCCGGCAGCATGTAGAGTAGGGAGAATATGACACGAATCAGTGTGCAATGCTGATTTGAAGCAGCCGGTGACATTTTGGAACTCTAAAGCTCCAGCCAACGCATTGGGCCGGAACGTGCTCCGACTGGCGTGGCAAAGCTGTCCGCACATCCTGTGGACAAACACTACAAAAAACTTACCTCATGGCCTCCGATGTCCACTTGCTCCCTTTTCAATTTTTTTTTCAGTTCAGCGCTGTGATTTCAGCAGAGGTTCATTCAGAACCGATACAGACTGTGGGAATGGAAGCCACGCCCACAGAATCTGTCAAGAAGAGAAGTCACGCCCACAAGCAGGCAAGTAGAAATCATTCATTTAAAGTAAATTTCTGTATGTTAGTTTAAATAAAAATTTAACATATCTTGTTATAAAAAGCCAAGCAAATGATTTAATTTAATGAAACTTACAGAAGTTGAAAGCAAAACAACATTTTTTAACTTTTAAAATTTTTTTTTTAATGATCAAAAAATATTAATATAAGAGTAATTTGACAGTCTACATTTAAAAATTTAATTTTTTGTTGTTTCGCAGTCATTCACAGTCACCGCGCTTTTAAAAAGTGGTGCAGAGCTGGCACTTTCCAGCATACCTTTTGGTGGCGTATCTTCGGTCCAGCTGCGCAGATGGGTAAGTTTACGAATGTTTAATGATATCTATGATTTTAGCGTACCATGTCCCTTTAATTCGGAACTGTCAAACCGCTGGCGAACCAATGGGAGCAAGTTTGCGATTTCCGGATTTTAGTGCGTGCACGCGCATTTGCGAACTTACCCCTTCGATTCGCCGGCGGTCAGAGACGATGCCTTTATGGAATGGCATCTCGAGGAGAGTAATTTCTGGGCCACTGTCTTTACGTCACACAGCTGAACAGGACTTAAATGGCACGAAGGACCCCCCCCCCCCACCAGCACTATTTAAAGAGATCATGCAGGATTTACAGGTTAGTTGCTGGATTATTTATTCTGGCTGCTGGTGCAATTGTACGTGTTTTTGAAAGTTTCCTATACTTGGCTAAAGTTGCAATATTCTACAGAGTGGTCTGGATGGTCTTGCAGTACTGTTAGTGGTATTTAAAATATTGTGCTGAAAAATGTTGCTTCCAGACATGGGTGGCCTGCTAGGGCTTCCTCTGGGAATTGAACATGACTGGGAGAATGAAGAGAGGCCACTCAGAGCAGGACAAGCTGCTAGAAGAAGGAGGAGGAGGAGGAGCAGAGCACTCAGCAGGAGGCCATATCCACGGAGGGTCTTCAGGGACCAATTCTCTTACCTCACTTTTAGCGACAACCATTTCCTCAGACATCTACGGTTCACTAAAGAGGTGAGATGAAGCATCTGATTTGAAGGGTTGAGTACTGATTGAAAGAGATTGTTGGTAGGTGGGTGATGGTAGTGTAGTGCATGGGGCAGTGGATGAGGCTAGTGGTGCAGGATATGCCACTTGGAAGTGGAACTCACTCACCTTGACCATTCATGTCAAATTATTGAACTTCTTCCTGCACTGCATCCACGTTCTTGGTGCTATGCTCCTGGCATTGACCTCCTCCGTTACTTCATTTCACTGCCGCTTAAGCATATGTCTGGAGGGCCTGTTGTCCCCTTGCAGATATAGGATGCCCCTTGATATAGGGTGCCCCTCCTTCTGTCCACCTCTTGCACCAAGGCCTCTAGTGCATCATCAGAGAACTTTGGTGCACGCTCTATCATCCGGCAGAGACATGCATATCCCTGCACAGACATCGGGCCTTTTGGCAGAGAAAAGACTTTCCTGGCAGATGGAGGCATTCAAACCTGCCAACTATTTATGCGAGCAATTCATGCCAGTTCCCATGTGGGTGCGGCTGGGGACACCTATCTTACTCAGAGCCACTTTCAGGCAAAGTGGAAAGAGACTGGAAATGTGGAAATTTCCAAATCTAACTATAGTTCGGCGATTTCTTGCAAAAGGTGAGAGATTAAGAAAAGGGCGAGGCCAAACCAAAAATGAAGGTTGTTTTAAAATGGCATGACTCGTACAGGAATTTGTTAAATTATAATTGGTGTAATTCTACAATTATAACATTTCTGCAAAAACTGCCAATAAATGAATTAATTTCATTCTATTATAATATTCAGAACACCTTAATATATTACTGCACAACTTTATATAGTTTAGCTTAAATTAAACCAACATTTTATAATAATAACTCATAACTCATTAATCCAAACTTTATTGATTCAGCAAACTGAATATCTAACAGGAATTCATGCAAACGAAATGTCTATGATCGGTTTTAACCTCAGTAGAATAATACAACGCAGAAAGAGGCCGTTCAGCCCATCGTGTGTGTGCTGACTCTTTGAAAGAGCTATCCAATTAGTCCACTCTCCCACAGCCCTGCAAATGCTTCTTTTTTAAGTATTTATCCAATTCCCTTTTGAAAGTTACCATTGAATCTGCTTCCAACACCCTTTCAGGCAGTGCATTCCAGATCAGAACAACTCGCTGTGTAAAAAAAATTTTCCTCTTCTCCACATCCTTTTTTGCCAATTATCTTAATTCTGTGTCCTCTGGTTACCGACCCTCCTGCCGATGGAAACAGTTTCTCCCTATCTACTCTATCAAAATCCCTCATAATTTTGAACACCTATTTTAAATCTCCCCTTAACCTTCTCTGCTCTAAGGAGAATAACCCCAGCTTCTCTAGTCTCTCCACATCCCTGGTACCATTCTGGTAAATCTCCTCTACACCCTCTCCAAGGCCTTGACAATCTTTCTAAAGTCCTTGACCGTTTTGTCGCCTCCCAAATCTGTGCCCATCTTTCCCACAACTCCATGTTTGAACCCCTCCAATCAGGTTTCCGCCCCTGCCACTGTACTGAAACGGCCCTTATCAAAGTCACAAATGACATCCTATGTGACTGTGACCATGGTAAACTATCTCTCCTCACCCTTCTCGATCTGTCTGCAGCCTTTGACACGGTTGATCACACCATCCTCCTCCAACGCCTCTCCTCCGTCATTCAGCTGGGTGGGACTGCCCTCGCCTGGTTCCATTCTTATCTATCCAGTCGTAGCCAGAGAATCACCTGCAATGGCTTCTCTTTCCGCTCCCACACTGTTACCTCTGGGGTCCCCCAAGATCTATCCTTGGCCCCCTCCTATTTCTCATCTACATGCTGCCCCTCAGCAACATCATCCAAAAACACATCAGATTCCACGTGTATGCTGATGACAACCAGCTCTACCTCTCAACCGTCCCCCTCGACTCCTCCACTGTCTCTCATTTGTCAAATTGCTAGTCTGACATCCAGTACTGGATGAGCAAAAATTTCCTCCAACTAAATATTGGGAAGTCCAAAGCCATTGTCTTTGGTCCCGCCCCAAACTCTGTTCCCTAGCCGCCAACTCCACCCCTCTTCCTGACCACTGTCTGAGGCTGAACCCGACCGTTCGCAACCTTAGTGTCCTATTTGACCTTGAGATGAGCTTCTGACCACATATTCGCTCAATCACCAAGACCACCTACTTCCACCTCCGTAATATCGCCCATCTCTGCCCCGCCTCAGCTCATCTGCTGCTGAAACCCGCATCATGCCTTTGTTACCTCCAGACTGGACTATTCCAATGGTCTCCTGGCCGGCCTCCAATCATCCACCCTCCATAAACTTGAGCTCATCCAAAACTCTGCTGCCCGTATCCTAACTCACACCAAGTCCTGTTCTCCCATCACCCCTGTGCTCACTGACCTACGTTGGCTCCCAGTTCAGGAGCACCTTAATTTTAAAATTCTCATCCTTGTTTTCAAATCCCTCCAGGGCCTCGCCCCTCCCTATCTCTGTAACCTCCTCCAGTCCTACAACCCTCTGAGATCTCTGCGCTCCTCCAATTCTTGCCTCTTGCGCATCCCCGATTTTAATCGCTCCACTGTTGGTGCAGGGCCTTCAGCTGCCTCGGCCCTAAGCTCTGGAATTCCCTCCCTCTCTACCTCTCTCTCCTCCTTTAAGGCGCTCCTTAAAATCTACCTCTTTGACCAAACTTTTGGTCATCTATCCTAATACCTCCTTATGAGGCTCGGTGTCAAATTTAATTTGATAACTCTCCTGTGAAGCGTCTTGGGACGTTTTACTACGTTAAAGGTGCTATATAAATGGTTGTTGTTGTTGTTGTTGTTGTTGTTGTTGTTGTTGTAAAGTGTGGTGCCTAGAATTGGACACAATACTCTAGCTGAGGTCTAACCAGTGATTTATAAAGATTTAGCATAACTTCCTTGCTATTGTACTCTATGCCTCTATAAAGCTTTTTTTAACAGCTTTATCAACTTGTCCTGTCACCTTCAAAGATTTGTGTATGTGCACCCCCTGGACCTTCTGCTCCTGCACCCCCTTTAAAATTGTACCATTTAGTTTATATTGCATCTCCTCATTCTTCTTACCAAAATGCATCACTTCACACTTCTCTCACTAAATTACATCTGCAATGTGTCTGCCCATTTCACCAGTCTGTCTATGTCCTCCTGAAGGCTGCTACGATCCTTCACATTGTTTATTACATTTCCAAGCTTTGTATCAATGGCAAACTTTGAAATTACACCCTTTATACCCAAGTCCAGGTCATTAATATATATCAATAATAGCAGTGGTCCTAATATCGAGCCCTGGGGAACACCACTGTGTTCTTCCCTCCAGTCTGAAACACAACCATTCACCACTACTCTCTGCTTTTGGTCTCTTAGCCAATTTTGTATCCACACTGCCACTGTCCCTTTAATCCCAAGGGCTTCAACTTTTAATGCAGTAATATTTTAAAATTTAAATGAGTGAGTAGATGTGCCCTGTCAATGAGTGAGTGAGTGTCTAGCTCAGTCCTCTACCTGTGTGTACTCTGGACTGAGCCAGATGGTTCTGTACTATGTTGAGGTGAACCTGGCTGCTAGCAGATGAGACCTATAGGTCAGGGAAAAGATGGCCACCAAGTACCCTGCAGACCATTGGGGAAGTGAGGTCTATTTATGGGGCCTTGCTGTCGCTGTTGATTTTATCCACTATCTTCACTCTTTTGAGAAAGAAAAATCCCTGGTGGAGTAATTCCTCCTGCCTGACAGTTGGGTGTCTTTATACCATGGGGCTCAGTAAGGTCGGTACAGGCTGCAGTTGTTGCCTCATTATTGCTGCTTTGGAAGATATGGGGGGGCGGGGGGGAAGAAAACTAGCACTAAAATGTACATGATAATTGGGGGAAGACAGGGAGTAAAGCAGAGTCCAGAGGTTATTTATGTGTTGTTTACTTGTGTAGGTGCAAAAAGAATATGCAGGTAGGGTTAGATGAAGTAGGGCAGGAGGAGGCTTATGTGGAGCATAAACACATGTATAGACCAGTTGAGCCATTTTAACACCGGCCTATGCTGTAAATTTTATGTAATTCTATGCAAAAAGCAGCCAGTTAAGAGCGTTAACATGAGGTCTTCCATTTCTTATGTACTTTGTTGCAGTCAGGGCTCAGCTGGCTGGGCCAGGCTAGGCCGAGAAGCTCTGAGGGAGAGTTTACCCAAAGTCAGGGATGTTCATGAGTCCTGGCAGGGTACATCAGACCACGTAGGGGAAAGTTGTTGAAGCAATTGGATGACAGGATGGGTAAGTCTGTGATTATTTTTCTGAATTGTCGAATTTATTACATGTTAATTTTGTTATAAATGTTATGTTTGGGATATATAGTAGATGACAGAGAGCATAGGTTAGAAAATCCACGCCCTCATAAGGTGGAATTCTGGGATGGAGCAGGCAGAGGCTTCGGAATTTGGGGCAGAACCCAGATCCACCGGGGTTCTGCTCAATGAACTAAAGCTCAAGCAAATTTCAATCTGGAGGTGTGAATGCTTCTTCTGTCCATGTCCCGGACGTCCCAGCAGCAGTTTCGAGGCATTCCTGGCATTCCTGAGCAAACCCTGCTGAGAGCAGGCATCAGTTCTGGGCTGCAAGTGGGCCCCACAGTGTCAATTCCAGGGGATTGATTGCCCTTTGATTTGGAGGCCAGTATTCTGTAATCAGGATGAGAAAAAGCTCCTGAACTTCAAATCTTCGGCCAGTCCAGCCTGAACAATAGGGTACCACTCTGAGAGCCCAAAGTTGCTGCTGGGTAGGTGCCCCTCATATTCTAAAGCCCCCCATTCCTAGGATTTGAGACAGGGTCATGACAGTGACTGTCATCTTCCGTCACTGGAATTCTTTTGCAACAATGCGAGACACTGGGGGAGGTGATGCAGCTGCTCATTTCTGAGGAGAAAATTTTATTGATGGAACGTGATTAGGCTTGAAATTGAAATTAGAGCGAAAGGTTTTACACAATATGGGGTCTATTTTGACTTTTGGGTGACCGACTGGCAGAGCACGCTGGTCGGTCACCCATTCCAGCGGCAAAGAGCCCCCAGCGATTTTGAGGCCTAGGCCTCGTTTAAGTACTGCAGTACAAAGGGATCTGGGGGTCCTAGTGCAAGAAAATCAAAAAGTTGGTATGCAGGTGCAGCAGGTGATCAAGAAAGCCAACGGAATGTTGGCTTTTATTGCTAGGGGGATAGAATATAAAAACAAGGAGGTATTGCTGCAGTTATATAAGGTATTGGTGAGACCGCACCTGGAATACTGCATACAGTTTTGGTCTCCATACTTAAGAAAAGACATACTTGCTCTCGAGGCAGTACAAAGAAGGTTCACTCGGTTAATCCCGGGGATGAGGGGGCGGACATATGAGGAGAGGTTGAGTAGATTGGGACTCTACTCATTGGAGTTCAGAAGAATGAGAGGCGATCTTATTGAAACATATAAGATTGTGAAGGGTCTTGATCGGGTGGATGCAGTAAGGATGTTCCCAAAGATGGGTGAAACTAGAACTAGGGGGCATAATCTTAGAATAAGGGGCTGCTGTTTCAAAACTGAGATGAGGAGAAACTTCTTCACTCAGAGGGTGGTAGGTCTGTGGAATTTGCTGCCCCAGGAAGCTGTGGAAGCTACATCATTAGATAAATTTAAAACAGAAATAGACAGTTTCCTAGAAGTAAAGGGAATTAGGGGTTATGGGGAGCGGGCAGGAAATTGGACATGAAGCTGAGTTCGGATCGGTCAATGCCCTGTGGGTGGCGGAGAGGGCCCAGGGGCTATGTGGCCGGGTCCTGCTCCGACTTCTTGTGTTCTTTAGATTTGTGGTTGGGATCAGATCAGCCATGATCTTATTGAATGGCGGAGCAGGCTCGAGGGGCCGATTGGCCTACTCCTGCTCCAATTTCTTATGTTCTTATGTTCTTATGTTCTAACTCTGGCAGCTCATCAGATTCAAGCCTCAAATGTGGGGAGGGGGTTCACGATCGCAGTCGGTGGGGATCCTGGGGCGGTATCGGCCCAGATTATTTTTGTGGGCCGTGGAGGAGCTCCCCTGCTCCTCTGTGACCCACTAAAATAATTTGACACTTAACTTTGCTGGGCCGACATCATCGGCGCCACAGCTTAAGTTTAACAGTGAGTGAGGTGGAGACCCGAGCTATGGGAATCTTGGCAGCTGATCAGAGGCAGGAGCTGCCGGCTCCCCAAGGCAAGTGGCTCTTTTAGCATACCTTGTGGGCCAGGCCCTAGGCCCCTCTGCCAATGGGAACAGTTTCTCCTATTTACTCTATCAAAACCCTCCATGATTTTGAACATCTCCTCTTCACCTCTGCTCTAAGGAGAACAACTCCAGCTTCTCCAGTCTCTCTACATGACTAAAGTCTTTCATCCCTGGTACCATTCTAGTAAATTTCCTCTGCACCCTCTCGACATCCTTCCTAAGGTGTGGTGCCCAGAATTGGCCACAATACTCCAGCTGGGCCTAATCAGTGATTAATAAAGGTTTAGCATAACTTCCTTCCTTTTGTACTCAATGCCTCTATTTATAAAGCCAAGGATCCCGTATGCCTTTTTAACAGGCTTCTCAACTTGTCCTGCCACCTTCAAAGACTTGTGTACATACACCCCCAGGTCCCTCTGTTCCTGCACCCCCTTTAAAGTTGTACCATTGCCTCTCCTCATTCTTCCTATCAAAATTAATCACTATCACTATCTGCGGCCCTACTCCTGTGTCCCACTGGGCTTCCCTCCCACTCCCAGTCTTCCCCCTCTGTTCCTGGCCTCAGTGTGCCACCCACAGGTGTGGCTTTCGGCAGCCTGAAAAGCTACCTGTCCCTGCTCCTGGCCCCTCCCAACTCTGCACCCCTCACCCCAACCTTCTTCCCAGTGCTGTTCCCTCCTGGTTCTAGCCTTCCTCTCTTTTCAGCCCTATCAGTCATTTAACATTTTTTCTGCTGCATCCTTGGCTTTTCTGTCCCAGCAGTCGAGCCGTTTCAATTTTTCTTTAGCTCTCCATCGTGTTTCAGTCTCTTTGGCCATCAGCAATTAAAATGTTTTCTTTGCTGTAAGGACCTGCTCGCATGTTCCCATGATGAGAGCCATAAGGGAGACAGAATGACATCACTGGAGGGGAACGTGCAGGTGGTGTTGTTCCCATGTGCCTGCTGCCCTTGTCCTTCTAGGTGGTAGAGGTCGCGGGTTTGGGAGGTGCTGTCGAAGAAGCCTTGATGAGTTGCTGCAGTGCATCCTGTGGATGGTGCACACTGCAGCCACAGTGCGCCGGTGGTGAAGGGAGTGAATGTTTAGGGTGGTGGATGGGGTGCCATACAAGAGGGCTGCTTTGTCCTGGATGGTGTCGAGCTTCTTGAGTGTCGTTGGAGCTGCACTCGTCCAGGCAAGTGGAGAGTATTCCATCACACTCCTGACTTGTGCCTTGTAGATGGTGGAAAGGCTTTGGAGAGTCAGGAGGTGAGTCACTTGCAGCAGAATACCCAGCCTCTGACCTGCTCTTGTAGCCACAGTATTTATGAGGCTGGTCCAGTTAAGTTTCTGGCCAATGGTGGCCCCCCAGGATGTTGATGGTGGGGGATTCGGTGATGGCAATGTCATTGAATGTCAAGGGGAGGTGGTTAAACCCTCTCTTGTTGGAGATGGTCATTGCCTGGCACTTGTCTGGTGCGAATGTTACTTGCCACTTATCAGCCCAAGCCTGGATGTTGTCCAGGTCTTACTGCATGCAGGCACGGACTGCTTCATTATCTGAGGGGTTGCGAATGGAACTGAACACTGTGCAATCGTCAGCGCACATCCTCATTTTTGACCTTATGACAGAAGGAATGCCATTGATGAAGCAGCAGAAGATGGTTGGGCCTAGGACATGAGGAACTCCTACAGCAATGTCCTGGGGCTGAGATGATTGGCCTCCAACAATCACTACCACCTTTCTTTGTGCCAGGTACGACTCCAGCCAATGGATAGTTTTCCCCCTGATTCCCATTGACTTCAATTTTACTTGGGCTCCCTGGTGCCACACTTGGTCAAATGCTGCCTTGATGTCAAGGGCAGTCACTCTCACCTCACCTCTGGAATTCAGCTCTTTTGTCCATGTTTGGACCAAGGCTGTAATGAGGTCTGGAGCTGAGTGTTCCTGGCGGAACCCAAACTGAGTATTGGTGAGCAGGTTATTGGTGAGTAAGTGCCGCTTGATAGCACTGTCGACGACACCTTCCATCACTTTGCTGATGAATGAGAGTAGACTGATGGGACGGTAATTGGTCGGATTGGATTTGTCCTGCTTTTTGTGGACAGGACATACCTGGGCAATTTTCCACATTGTCGGATAGATGCCAGTTTTGTAGCTGGACTGGAACAGCTTGGCTAGAGGCGCAGCTAGTTCTGGAGCACAAATCTTCAGCACTACAGCTGGGATGTTGTCGGGGCCCATAGCCTTTGCTGTATCCAGCACACTCAGCCGTTTCTTGATATCACGTAGAGTGAATCAAATTGGCTGGAGACTGGCTTCTGTGATGGGGTGATATCGGGAGGAGGCCGTGATGGATCATCCACTCGGCACTTCTGGCTGAAGATGGTTACAAACGCTTCAGCCTTGTCTTTTGCACTCACGTGCTGGACTCCGCCATCATTGAGAATGGGGATGTTCAGAGAGCCTCCTCCTCCCGTTAGTTATTTAATTGTCCACCACCATTCACAACTGAATGTGGCAGGACTGCAGAGCTTTGATCTGATCTGTTGGTTGTGGAATCGCTTAGCTCTGTCTATAGCATGTTGCTTCCGCTGTTTAGCATGCATGTAGAACTGAGTTGTAGCTTCACCAGGCTGGCACCTCATTTTTAGGTACGCCTGGTGCTGCTCCCACATACATCATTGTACTTCGTTCATAATCGCACCAGTATAAAACTAGAGTCCAAGGTCGTACCCTGAAGGCAGAACTTAGTTTAAAGGGAAAATTATATTCAGTTCTAATAGAGTAAACATTTTAATACTGTAGAATTTTTGTTGCTTTTAAGTTTTTTTGCTGATTCCTTTTGCAATCTGCCTTTGTACCATTGGTTAAGGGACAATGGGTGATAAGTAGGAAGTTGACCTGCCAGACAGGTTGTAGGGGTGCCCTGACCAGAACTTCTTTCCACTCTTACTTTTCTGATCACAGCCAGAGCATCTCCAACAATGGCTTCTCTTCCCACCCCCCCATACCATCACCTCAGGAGTCCCCAAAGGATCCATCCTTGGCCCCCTCCTCTCTCTGTTCCTTGGCAACATGATCCCCAGACATGGGTTCAGTTTCCACATGTAAACTGCTGACACCCATCTACTGCTCTCGTCCGTTCTACCACATCTTTGCTGTCAGACTGCTTGGCCAATATACAGTCTTGGATAAACAATAATTTCCTGCAGCTAAACGTTGGGATAGATTGAAGACTTCCCAGCACAAACTCCGCACCCTCAACAATGACTCCATTCCCCTCCACAACCACTGTCTCAGGCTGAACTAGACTGTTCACAACTTTGTCAAAGAGTTTGACCCTAAGCTGAACACCATAATCCTCTCCATCAGATCAACAATTCCACCTCCACAACATTGCCCACTTACACCCCTACCTCAATCCATCTGCCACTGAAACCCTCATTTATGCCTGTGTCACCTCCAAACTAAATTACTCTAGAAAAGAGAAGACTGAAGGGGGTGACCTGTTGGAGGTCATTAAGATTATGAAAGGGTTTGCTAAGGTCGACAAAGATGATTCCACTTCCAGGGGAGACCAGAACTAGGGGCCATAAATATAAGATAGTCACTAATAAATCCAATAGCAAATTCAGGAGAAACTTCTTTACCCAGAGAGTGGTGAGAATGTGGAACTCACTACCACGAGGAGTAGTTGAGGTGACTAACATAGATGCATTTAAGGGGAAGCAAGATAAACACATGAGGGAGAAAGAAATAGAAGGATATGTTGATGGGGTTTGTTGAAGTAAGGAGGGAGGAAGCTTGTGTGGAGAATAAACAGCGGCATGGACCTGTTGGGCCGAATGGCCTGTTTCTGTGCTGTACATTCTATGTGATTCTATGTACTCGACTGCTCCCTTGGCTGGCCTCCATCCTCCATGCTCCATAAATTTCATCTCATCCTGCTCTGCTGCTAGTATCCAACTGCCCGATCACCCCTGTCCTTACTGACCTACATTGGCTCCCAATCCCCCAATGCCTCCATGACCTCACCCCTCCTTATCTTGGTAATCTCCCCCAGCTCTGGAACCTCCCTTCAAACTGTATGTACATTCCTCTAGCACCACCAATAATGGCTGTGCCTTCAGCTGTCTAGGCTCTGGAATGCCCCCGCTAAACCCCTCCACCTCACCAACTCCCTCACCTCCTTTAAGACCTCCCTAAAAACCCACCTTCTTGACCAACCCTTTGATCACCCCCCTGCTAATCCTTACTTCTTTGGCTCAGTGTCCTTTTTGGGCAGGAAGTTTTCAGGAAGAAGCTGCTGGCCTGTGGAAATCAGGGTGGTCCTTGGCCACCCACTGGCATTCAGGTGACCGGGGGAAGTCTTGCGGGAGGGGGAGGGGGTGTGCAGGAGACTGGGTGGAGGCCTAAACTTTCCTTGTTGGGCCCAGAATAGCACTCCTGCTCCTCATGGGCCCACATAGGAAAGCAAAAAAACCTGCCTTGAATGGACCTCTTCTGCTTTCGATCCTCTTCTGACTAGAGTTCATCCAGCAGGAAAACCTCAGCAACTTCCTCACTCAGGTCAGAGTTAAAATAGCAGTCAGGGCCCAGTGACATCATCGGATCCCGATCTGCATATTTAAAGAAAGACCCCGCCAGCTTCACTTAGGTACTTTTGCTGCCTACTCAGAAGAACAGGTTAAGATCAGAGATGGTGGGATCCGGGCAGGACATTCGTGAGTAAGTCACCTGGTTGATCTAAACTGCCTACCTGTCTGGTTTCTGCCAGGTGGGTAGTGTTAAAATTGACCCCTGGGTTTCTTTCTTAGAACTACTGAGTTGCAATTTCAGGTAACTACAAGTAGAAAAGTTTTCAGCCTATCGATCACCTATCAGAAATCACCTGGCAGAAGTAAAGGACGGGCACTGAGTGTATTTTTAAAAAAGCCACCAAAAAAGGTAAGCTTTTAACTTTAAAACAAATTCTGAAATACCATATTCACATTTCAATGATTGAAATTAAACAACTGACCACTGGCACCACTGCTTGGGACTTTCCTAACCAATATCTCCCACATTTCATGGAAAAATTGAGTCAAAAGATCAAAATCCTTTACATTCTCTCAAAAAGGTTCTGAATTCTTTTTGTACTTTAACCCTTGCATCACTCACTCCTTTGACTAAGTTTGCACTCGGAAGTTTGAACTTTTTTCTACTTTCAGGCAGGATGTGGTGAGATCACCTGTCACATTCTCTCCAGCTTTCACACTAACTCTGGACAGCTTATACCTTGATCACCTTTTACCAACCGTTCTCTTGTGAAAGTTATGTTCCTCTGTGTTTTGTTATCCATAAATTCCACTGTAATCTTTACCCTCCTTTGAGTTGCGTTTCTTGGTTTCATCTTGACACTTGCCCACACTCATACCACAGCCTCGACTTCTCTCTCCTAACCTCACTAGGCTGTAACCATTGCCGCTGCTGTCATCCTGCATCTAAAATCTCTGAAAGTCTCCTGACTGGTCACTCTGGGTAACCCAGGGGTCTAAGCTGTTTAAAATTCAGCCACTCCTAGCCTCACCCTGCACCTATCTACCAGAAATGGGTCCATCCCTATGGGGTTGGAGCCACTGTAATTAGAGTTGGGTCTCCCACTCCCAATCAAAGTCCCAGTCAGGATCAGCAGGGATTGTGCCAGTACTTTTGGTGGTGGAGTCTGGGGAGCTGACCGGCTACATTGCCCACTGTATACTGGTGTGTGTTGTCAGCAGCAACAGTGGCTACAGCTCTCGCCTAACTCTGCGACACTGTTTCCAATGAGAACAATTCCCCCTTTATACGCCACTCTGCTTTATTGTTACTCCATGCTTGAGAACTTTTCTCAAACAAGACCTGATACATTGTGGAACCTGGAGACCCAGAGAGAGGGAATCCCTCCTGTGTCCAGAGCATCAGCGGTTGCTCCACTGGAATGGACTATTTTGTCAGCTATTTACAATCATTAAAAGATATGCTGGTAGTGGGAGACTGTGGGCAGCCTTCCTTGTGTGATTGAGCCCAACGCAGGGAGTCCTGCCTCCATGTACTTTACAACGACGGGAGCAGGCCGTGAAAACATTGCATGAAACTTGCATGATACTTCATCCTTTAGTGCTGAATAATTGTGGCATTAATATAGTTTTCTCTTCCCTTCCTCTCTTCTCAGCCCTCCTGGCTGTAGGTGCGAGTTCCACCACTGCATTTTCTGCCAGTCTCCAGTGAGAGAAACTGCTAGGTTGGGATTTATCAGCACAGCCAAGGTGTAAAATCAAGACAAGGTAGGCTGATAGAAGGAGACCGCAATCTCGCACTTGATAGGAGGCAATTCATTAATTTTGATGGAAGATTTTTAATAAAATCTATATATTTAAAAAGGTCATGTTGAACAAGTGAATGAAAATATTTGTCATCTCAGAGAATCCTGCAGTATGAATACGACTAGATAACAGAACTGATCATCAAACTAACCATTGTAAGGAATCTTACAACACCAGGTTATAGTCCAACAGTTTTATTTGAAAATCACAAGCTTTCGGAGGCTTTCTCCTTCGTCAGGTGAAGGCAAACTAACCATAGAAGGGAATCATTTGCTTATTCATATTGATTAGTTTGTAGCATGTGATGTGCAACAAACACAAAATGGGAGATTTTCACATATTTTCACTCATTGTCTATGCGTCCAAATGTGTACTCATGTACATGGACATGAAAACTGGCTCCTGTACTTATGGTTTAATGCTTCAAATATGCAGGTTTGTGGAAAGTTTTGTTGCTTCACAATAATTTCTTGGTTGCAGCACATTCTGCCTTCTGGACTGACCAAATATTCAGTCCTCAGTGTTAATTCTTCTCTGTTTGCTTTGTTGGCAATCTTCTAGTCAGGCTTTACACAAAAATCTTGGCAGATCTCCATCAACAGCTCCAGCCTTTTAACACAGCATTTCTGCAAAACCTCAATAGCCTCTCACTGAACCTGCTGGCTTAATGCTTCTTTGCATTTTCTGGCTCAAACAGGATTTATAAGCACAAAAGGGAGACTACTGACCACTTTCATAGCTTTCCACTTCCTTCAGACTCATTTTTGTACAAACAAACAATCTCTAGTTCTACAGATATATTTAAGATATTCTCTGCAGCAGATCACAGTAGCTTTCTTGTCTTATTCACAGGTACAGTAAGTTGACACTATGAAATGTCAAGTTCTTTTTATGAATTATAAGTAATTGTACTATAGGTATAAGAATCTCAGAAGATTCTGAGCAATGGTAGGAGTATCGTCCAGAGTTTTTCTAACTCCACCCTTCCCCCTTTGGGCCCGCCCTAAATTCGGGTGGTCATGTGATTGTAGAAGGGTATTGGCAGTGTTCAGGGCAGTAGGATTCACATTCTGAAAGAGAGAGAGAGAGAGAGACAGCAAGCAGAGTGTGTGAATTAAAATCAAGGACTACAGTGGGGAATTTACTAAGCTGAGACAAGTAAGTTTTTTTTTAAATCATACTGTAGGTAATGTTATTTTCAGTTATGAATTTATATATCATGTGTGCAGTGTGCTTGATGTGTTTTGATATGCATGGGCTGTGGTTCAATTATTGTTAGAAGTGAATGAAGGGCTAGTCTTAAACATTTTGTAGAAGATATTCCTTATTCCTGCTTTACTCTGCTGCAACCCTGATTTCTCTCTGACTGCCTGTATTTCTGTTTCTGACTCTTTTTTTTGTCTCTTTCACACTCTTCTCCCTCTCTCAAACTTTCATCATTTCACATTTTGATCCCTTTAACTTTATCAGATGCCCTAAATTTTTATCTGTGTATTGTGAGACTGCTGTTGCATAATGTATGAGGCTCCAGGCTGTTTACTCATCTGTTGCTGCCCTGGTGTCTAAGTCGTTTGCTTTTCCTCATCGGCATCTCCACATCCTTTTCCTCGGTAATAGTCCTGTCACCATACATCCAGAAGAAAAAAAACAATTTGACAGATTACCTGAATTGACTGAAGGGGGAAAAAAGTTTAATTTTAGCTCTTGTAACAAAAATAAAAACAGAGGACAATATACAGATTTACTTCAACTGCTCAAAATGATGTTCACTAAGTTTCTTGCTGTAAACAACAACTATTTTGATCTGTGACATTAGAAATGAATGACATCCAGGAAGAATTGCAAAATTAAAAATATATTAAGTCACAGTTTTTGTCTGATCACTTGAACCAAAGAGGAATAAAATCGTCCTTAGATCATTTGTACATGTTTAGCCAAAAACAAGGTTTTGTGGTTTGGGTGGTAAAAGTGAGCAGGGTATGGAATAATAACATGCAGTGTGTTGGTGTGTGAAACACTACCTGGAGATCTCTTCCTCTGTGTAGTCATCGTGAAGAAGTGCCTTGACTAGGACTCCATAGAAGAGCTTCAGGGACCACATAAAAAGATGTGGTTCTGATTACTAATGCCAAAACTTTGCAGCTGGTCTAAAAGTAATAATGAAATAGTTACAGCCTTTCTCAGAGCATACATCCCTGATATTTTTTTCTGCTGTTCTGTCAGAACTCCATGGTCTGAGGTGAAAATATTTCAGCTTTTGATGTATTCTGATCTTGTAATGGAAAAATTCCTAATGTGACGGGGTCCTACAAATGACGATAATACCTTTTAATCCAAGACTCTGCCTAAACTCAAATTAAAGTAATCCATGGTGATGCTGAGCCAGCTCTAGGTGTGAACAGTGCTGCTCTGGGTAATGTGCACTGTTTGGCATTACAACTGCTCAGTATTGTCTTAAAAGTCATGGAAACATGGCCCCTTACTTGTTATGTGTCTCATTTTCTTCTAAAACTACATTTCTATGTTATATCAACCCAGTGAATTCTGTGTTGTGAACACATGCACACACATCTTTTAATGCAAATAGTAAATATCATAAAAGAACATAGTGGTTTGCTAACCTATCTTAAAGGGGTGTCATCTTATCCTATCTGGGAATGATGTCTTTGCAGGCAAGTAAAGAAGGAATTTGGCAAACACTTTTTAATGAAAGATTTGCCCTTTTAACACACAGTTTTTTAAAATACTCTTTAAAAAGGTATATTAAGTTTAACAAAATGATTTTGAAATGCCACTTCAATTTTCAAAAGGTTATTCTGTTTATTGGCTAAAAGACTGACTTTTATTTCTTGAAGTTAATTAATCTAATTTTGGTATAGTTATCTCCCACTGCCGATCCTGCCTTCCAAATCCTCCCCAAGACAGCAAAATCACTGCTAGGTACATTTGAAATACATTAATTTGGCAGATACATGGTTGAAATAAATGATCTGTATTGGAATATGCCATGTCTCTATGTCTCAGTCCACACATTGCAGTTGCGCTAAGGCTTTCAACAACAACAACAACAAACAACAACTTGCATTGTGCCTTTACTGTAGTAAAACATCCCATGGCGCTTCACAGGAGCGTTATCAAACAAAATTTGACACTGAGACACATAAGGAGGTATTAGGGCAGGTGACTAAAAGCTTGGTCAAAGAAGTAGGCTTTAAGGAATGTCCTAAAGGAGGAAAGAGAGGTTTAGGGAGGGAATTCCACAGCTTAGGGCCTAGGCAGCTGAAGGCATGGCTGCCAGTGGTGGAGCAATTAAAATCAGGGATGCGCAAGAGGCAAGAATTGGAGGAGCGCAGAGATCTCGGAGGGTTGTAGGAGATTACAGAGATAGGGAGAAACAGCTTGAATGAAGTGCTTCTCCATTGGTTCAATGAATAAATGCATCGTATTATGTGGCACTGAGCTGTACAGATCAGAATTATTGACTGGCTGATCTTAGCCAAGGTAGCAGTTGGGATGCATCTACTGGTTTCACTGTGCCTGGCCTAGGGAGGAAACGATAATCAACCAAAGTTCTCTTGCTGATTGCTGTCTGAAGACCCCTGCTGTAAAGTGCATGGCTGTTGGGTAAGGACAGCATTGGGCTTACCTGTAATGTTATCACAGGTGGGATAGCCTGCTGACACTCAAGGGTGGATTTTCACTCTTGGGTGGCCAGCCTGCTGCCCTGATCCTGCCCGGGGGGCGGGCGATGTGCAGTCTATCTCAAGGGTGGGGCCTCATTACCATTCCGCCGGTGAGCTGCACACCCCGAATGGCTCCAGGCCGGAACAATATCGGGTGACTCCGAGGTAGGGAGAGAGAGAATTGATCACGGAGGTGGGAGCAGATTGTATTATTCTTGTGGAGCTCGGAGGAGCACTCCTGCTCGACCTTGTACCATAAAAATAATTTTTCACTTCAGTTTTAAGGGCCTCTTCCTCTTCGTGCACGCTCTACCCAGTTGTCCCTTGAAATTGCATCGAGGCTCTATGAACAAGATAGGATCCCAATTTTTAGTAATGAGGTTCCCACCTGCTTCAGGCAAGTGCCTGGGCCACCCAGTGGAAGGCCCTAGAATATATGGCGGTGGAGCAGGAACAGGTAATAAGTTCACAACAGCTATTTTAACTCCGCTACTGCCTGTTTCTGGTGGGTGGGCAGAGTTAAAATCAGCCCTTCATTGTCCAGATTCCCACAGTAAGAATGGTCAGTTGGACAATTTACAAAAGGACTACTGGTGCCTGATTTATTCAAGTTTACCTTGGAATCTATAGTATATCATTCCATTAATGGGATGTTTCTGCCTGGGTTCAGTTGAAGGAAAAAGCATCATAACCTTACTGCTATCTGTGGCATTTATATATTCTGAGTGTTTATGTAGTGCACAGTGTCACTGTGCAATATCGTGTCTGAAGAGCACTTTGTTTTTCACTGGTATGACCAGGCATGGCTGAGTGTGGCTTGTCTTTTCAGAAGAATCTCTAATAATACTGAGCAGCCACTAAAAACAAATCCTTTGACTGTCAGACTATGTTTATCTGTAAGATTGTGTAGTTATGTGGAAATTATGCAATTTGTTTTTAAAATATTTTATTTTATCTTTGGATATAGCCTAATATGATGTTTCTATATTTTTCTTGTTTCTGTATGTTTCTTTGTAACAGTGTCAGTTGGTGGCACTCTCGCCTCTGAGTCAGAATGTTGTGGGTTCGAGTACCACTCCAGAGACTTGTGCACAAAATCTAGGCTGACACTCCAGTGAAGTACGGAGGGAGTGCTGCACTGTTGGAGGTGCTGTCTTTCGGATGAGATGTTAAACTGAGGCCCCGTCTGCCCTCTCAGGTGGCACTATTTCAAAGAAGAGCAGGGGAGTTCTCCCTGGTGTCCTGGCCAATATTTATCCCTCAACCAATACCACTAAAACAAATTATCTGGTCATTATCACATTGCTGTTTGTGGGAGCTTGCTGTGTGCAAGTTGGCTGCTGCATTTCTTACATTACAACAGTGATTACACTTCAAAAGTACTTCATTGGCTGTAAAGCGCTTTGGAACATCCTGTGGTCATGAAAGGCACTATATAAATGCAAGTCTTTCTTTAACTGCTATTATATTGTAAGTCATACTACTATTATGATCTTAACTCATGCATTCTGATAATCAATGGTCTTTAGATCAACAAGTAAAGGAAACTCATCTTAAGGGGCTGGACCGTTCTTGCCAGAAATGCATGTGTAAATCAGTACTGATGCAATGTTCTTTGTTCTTTATAACAAATAAAAAGAAGCCCCCTTAGCAATGTAGACCCCAATAAATTCATCGTTTTCATTTTGTAAAACCGACAATTTTGTTCCATAAATATCTCTCATAATAATAAGTAATACTGTTCTAATGGCCACTTGTTGTTTACTATGAATTGTGCTTCGTGCTTGTAAGTTATGGGATTCTCAACTTGTGAGGTTCCACAGGCTCAAGCTGGCCTCTCGCAGAGATTCTGGAATCTATAGGGTTAATAAAGTGAGAGCCAGAAGGACTGGATTATTGGCAAACGTTGCAGAGCGTCGCATGGCACCAGGAGAAAGTGCAATCAGCACAAGGACAGATTAACGCATGCCTGATGTCTTTTCGCTGAGTGTCACGGTTTAAATTTTGAGCACAAGGCATTTTCGGACTTGTCTCGGTTCAATAAATTAAAATCACAGTGGAGCAAAGCACAAGGCCAGCGATGGTCTGAAAATCACACAGAAAGTACAGTGGGGACCACAAGACCAAGAAAAACCCCATGCTGGCTTGAGCTGGAGGCTGCTCGTAAAGTAACATTACTGCACATCGTATGAACCGTAGGCTGCAGTTCTTTTCTCAGCTTATTACTCAGTTTTGTTTTCTGTTGGGCCCCCACTTTCTTCTCCTAATTAATGCTGCAGACAACAGAGAGAAGTTGGTCTTTGGACTGTTGCCCTGTACGTGTGTAGATAGTATGCAGATACCACTATCGTGATGTAGCGCTGAAGTGATTCCATCCCTGTTTCCAGCTTCATTCTGGTGGGGGTGGAGGGGTGATTTAATCAAACGTTTCACTACTGCTGTACAAAAGATTCAACTGCAAAAGATCATTTCAGTTCCACAGTCTGATTATAACCTGTTAATCTTTCCTGTAAGAACATGCTAGGGATCTTATATATTGTGTTAATATAGTGGGAGAGGGGAGGTCAGTTTGAATGTTAGCAATGCCTTGATCCTTCACCCCTGAATTCAGTAATAAAAACAGAAAATGCTGGTAAAGCTCAGCAAGTGAGGCAGCTTCTGTGGAGAAAGAAACATACTTCACAGGTCAAAGACTTTTCGACAGAACTTTCCACAGATGCTGCTTCACTTGCTGAGCTTTTCCAGCATCCGCAGTATTTTGCTTTTGCCCCTGAATTCAGTGTCTGGCTATTTTTCTATTGGTTTAGTTGTGTACTGAAGCTGCTGGCTCCTGCCCTGCAAATCTAGGGGTCCCTGTTTCTTTTACCAGGTCTCGCCAATAGTTGGCCTTAAATGAAGCCAAGTTTGACTTTGTCGTTGCCACCGGCTGCGTAGGATAGGAGCCAGTGCGCTAGCACTAAACCAATAGAAAAGCAGCTCTTGACGCAGGTTATACTGCATTCTTGGTGTCCATGTGATGTGCTCTAGGCTACTAACTTGATGCCTAAATTGCAGTATAAAGGTGCTTTTATATTCCAGTACTGGTTTCCCTCCTCCCAGCACCATGGTCTCCCTGGTGCAGTTGTCCATCGGGCACTGGGCAGAAGTGGAATCAACAAATCTGGCAGCAGCTCCTCAGGCCCATTGCCACCTGAACAAGGGAAGTCAGCATGTTTATATAGATAACTCCAACCAGCGGTGAGAGAATAGGGCATTTGCCATTAGCAGCAAATTTTAAATGTAAAAGGATCCATAAAATGGGAAAAACGCACATATATGCGCTAGCAAGACCGTGTGAAATTGGTCATCTCAGATTGTTAAGGATCGACATGGGCTATTGAATAAACATGAAATAAACTGGTTGCCGGTTGTACTATCATTCAGACTTTAAGGTTTGAAAAGAGCTGACTGTCTCATCAGCGCCTTTGATCATTAAAAATCACACGGGCAGTTGGAAGCTGCTCATCAGCACCACACGCAGGTGTTTGACGCCGCAGGGCGCTCTGCCATCCACATCTCCACAGCAGTGAAAACAGGGCCCCCCACTCACTCGCAACTGTCAGCGTGGAGGTGCCGCCCCATCGCTCGTGCCAAAGGGACGCAGTATAAAAGCACCACGCTAGACAATGTTTAAGCACCAGAGTCTTTCTGCCGTCGACCCCTTTATACCATGATTTTTAATGGCTCATTAAATAGGCCTTTTAAACACTGTGTAGGCAAGGAAGTGATCTGACAAAAACAGAACACTTTCAAAATTTCCCAATAGTGTTCTGCTTGGAAGAAACCAAATATTTGATATTAGTGTGTTTATGGTATTTAAATAAATAAATGAAGTAAGAAAATGATGTTGAGGGTCTGACAGTTATCAAACGGTAATTACTTAAGTGAACAAGTTGCAGCATTAAGAGTCACCCAGGTCCACCCAACCCCCATTAGCCACTGATACTGCATGGCCAATAAACACTCACTCCCCTTACAAGGCAACACTGTGGCTCCCTCAGTGAAAACAAACCCTCCCTTCCAAACACATATTACCACACCCAAAAAATAAAAATATCTTAATAAGTTACCAGTCTCAAAATTCTTAACCTACACTCTTTACATCTCTATCTATAGGGTGTAAATACATGAGTGGAAAGTATTTCCAACACCCAGTGTTTCAAAGACATCTAGTAAAAGTAGGCCACAAAAATCCTTCTGTGTGCAAAAAATCCCAGTGAAACTGCAGAAACTAAACAGTCCAAGCCCTCAATTAAAGCAATGCATTGAAAAAAGGCATATAAAATAGATGGGAAGGGAGTAATATTATTTATTACATTCGTAGGAAAAGCCTTTTTTATTCGTTCATAATATGTGGGCGTCGCTGGCAAGGCCGGCATTTATTGCCCATCCCTAATTGCCCTTGAGAAGGTGGTGGTGAGCTGCCTTCTTGAACCGCTGCAGTCCATGTGGTGAAGGTTCTCCCACAGTGCTGTTAGGAAGGGAGTTCCAGGATTTTGACCCATCAACGATAAAGGAACGGCGATATATTTCCAAGTCAGGATGGTGTGTGATTTGGAGGGGAAGGTGCAGGTGGTGCAGTTCCCATGTGCCTGCTGCCCTTGTCCTTCTAGGTGGTAGAGGTCGCGGGTTGGGAGGTGTTGTCGAAGAAGCCTTGGCGAGTTGCTGCAGTGCATCCTGTGGATGGTACACACTGCAGCCACTGTGCACCGGTGGTGAAGGGAGTGAATGTTTAAGGTGGTGGATGGAGTGCCAATCAAGCGGGCTGCTTTGTCCTGGATGGTGTCGAGCTTCTTGAGTGTTGTTAGAGCTGCACTCATCCAGGCAAGTGGAGAGTATTCCATCACACTCCTGACTTGTGCCTTGTAGATGGTGGAAAGGCTTTGGGGAGTCAGGAGGTGAGTCACTCGCCGCAGAATACCCAGCCTCTGACCTGCTCTTGTAGCCACAGTATTTATGTGGCTGGTCCAGTTTAGTTTCTGGTCAATGATGACCCCCAGGATGTTGATGGTGGGGGATTCAGTGATGGTAATACCGTTGAATGTCAAGGGTAGGTGGTTAGACTCTCTCTTGTTGGAGATGGTCATTGCCTGGCACTTGTCTGGCACGAATGTTACTTGCCACTTATTGGCCCAAGCTTGGATGTTGTCCAGGTCTTGCTGCATGAGGGCACGGACTGCTACAAGACCCAACTAAGAGGGCAGCCTCACTAGTGCAATAAATAGTGTATGAATCCCATTCCAGTCATTTACCCTCTATTTATAATCTCTGCGGTGGGGGTGGGAGTGGGGCATATGTTTTGAAAGTTACTTGAGTCCTACATTGATAGAATCATATTCAACACAAATTGGTTCCTCTACAGGCCACACTGTAAAAATCAATGCTAGGTGTGGAGGTAACTAGGGATGGACACAGTAGTCATTTCTTGACTCAGATCAGTCCAAAATAAAACAAGTATATGCATTTTAGGAATATATATCATGTATTTTATGTATAGGATTAATTTGAACAGATTCATATTCAAAATGGCCTATCCCTTTAAAGAAAGAAACACCAAGTTTACACAGGTTCAGTTTGTTGGCTTGTCTGCTCTATGCTGTCAGAATACTATTTTGGAACTTGTGCCAAATATTTTACTTGCTGGTGCTACCAGCCATAAGGGCGTGACCGGGCAGACTGGCAGCAAGCTGAGGGAGGTGGCTAGACGCATATATAGTTGTCTCTGGTGGGGAAGTGCCTGTATTCCCTGGCAGTCTAGGTAAGCTCTTTGTTCTGCTTATGCTTCTGGCTTGTTGTTTATGGACCATATTAAATTCAGGTGGTCCAAATCCATATATTAAGTCTAAAGTTATATAAATCCTATGTAAACCTTTTGCAGTTTTCTCTGTTGAGCTTGCTAGTCTGATGAAAATGGTTAGTTCGTACTTGACGTGGATTTCCACAGTAAAACCTTCTGTAGAAGAGGGAACAAATCTACAATAATACCCTTGTGTGTTAGTGATAATGACAAAGAACCTAATATGAGAGAGTGATATAAAGGTTCCTATCACTCAATAATACTTGTTTAATATTATTGTATTTGTGCTTTGGTGCTTTAGGAATTTGATTTATTTATGATCAACAGTGGAGAAGCAGGGCTATAAAATGTTGGCCAACACTATGAAAAACTTTTGAGTTTATATATCTATAGCCCACAGGCTTTATTTAACACTTTTGGAGCAATGAGGAGCTGAATACAGGGAATCTCATAAGCCTTGTAAATAATGTTAATAAACACCTGATTGTTTGTTTTCTACATCCCCTAATTCACACCAGCACAGCTTACTGGCACCTAAAGCGATATAGTTTCTACCTTGTGAAAAAGGGATTCATTCATTCCCAGCAATTGTAGACAAGGTTTAACTGAACTGTATCAAATGAAAGAGGATTTTTGTTTCTTAAAAAGATCTGTATTCCCATAAGGTGTCACTTGTTCATTTGTATAAACAGTAGCAAACTCAAAAAACAGGTTAAATCTGGATTGAACATTTAAAAGAATCCTTCTCCTAACTAGGGAACACTCATCGATGTCAGTCAGCACACAAATGGCAAGCAGCCAAGATCAGTTCCTCAAAACCCCCTGACCCGAATTGGCCCAGCTGCCCATGTAAATAAGGCTGTTTAGAATGTGTAAATGCCTCTCCCTGGTTTCACTCCACCTCAGCCAGCCAGAGTGGTTTCCTGCTCTTTGTTTCAAGGCTGAGGTTTGCGTCATACATTCCAAGTGCTATTTCAATGTTCTTTCCTGTTTAGGTTGTTTTCTACCAGAGGAGCTGCAATCCTGTCCCAGCCCCCAGCTCCTCCCTTCCCACAGAGCCATTATCTGTTGACACATTCTGTATTGATGGTCACTTCTCCCTGGTTGCCTCCAGTCAGGAAAGATGAAGCTTCTTATATGATAACAGTTTACAAATTGATTTAAACTAGTCGATCAAACGTTGCTTTGCAATTATTTTCTTTTTGACATAAAAGTCAATGTTCATAGTACTCGGAGTTGAGACAAACGAAGGAAGTATTCAGTTACTGTAAGTTACATTTATGATGTGTGAAGTATTTGTGGAGTGATTTTCATATCTATATTTTAAACAAATCTTTCTGTAATATTATAAGTGAAATTATAACATTTTCCTGATTGTTTCTTTATTTTTCAGGAAGAAACTTGACTGAGAAAGGGTCAACATTAGTTGAGTGAAGGGACGAGGTAAGTATTCTATTGTGATTAACTCCTCCTAGGTTAGGTCATTTATTTTATGACGTGGGAGAGATTATGTTGCTTCTATTGTACAATCATGAAGATGTATTGGCCGACCTTTTGATTTATCTTTATAGCTGCTCGTACATTGGTTTTAGTGGGGTGTTGGTGCCGCCAGTTCTCAACGTGGGGGTCCTGTGCAGCCAGCACCAACCCCAGAGTGAATTCACTGGATTTGTTTATGCTGCATGGTGTAAAAATCACAGGTCTTCCTGGTGCCCCGCCTTAGCGAATCTGGCACATTCACTCTGGGGTTACCTCTGGCTCCATGAAACCCGTGCCATGAGAGCTGGTGGCACCGACACTACTAAATCCAACGTAGAAGCAGCTTTAGTTGTTTATGGTAGGCATGGTGCCTTGAGAAAACAATAGATCACAGTTACAGAATGTAAGGAAGTTTTGATTAACTGAAGTAGTTTAGCTGACTGAAATTTTTAACTGATTGAATACTAATTTCATTTAATTACCATTTTGACACTTATAAGTACACAGTCTCTTTAATGCATCAATACTTATCCATCCATTCAGCTTGTGAAGCTCAGAACAGTAATGCAGATATAAAAACAAGAGGCAAGCATGGCTAGATCACCACTCCCAGCTGATATGCTTTGAACGTATGAGAGTGCTGGATAAAATGTCCATACTGTCAACCAAAAAATAAAACTCTGCTTAAATTTATAAAATAACATGGATATCCAGATGACCCCTTCAGTGCTTCTTAAACCCAACTTGACACCTTACTCCAGTTATGCTCCATAGATTGTTAAGCCCAATTGACTGTGTTAGAGTCAAATCAGGATCTGACATTGGAATTATTCTGTCACTATTGCCTCATTGCAAAGCAGAAGTCACTTCATAACAATACAAAGGTGATAATATACAGTACCCTTAATTTAACATGGCATCCAGCTTGCCTTGCTTTATAACTATGCTGTTGTTATACCCAGATGTACTCAGAAATCAAGTTGTGACACTCAAGGTGCCCCTGCAGCATAACAAATATGACATGATGATGTCACCATATGCCAGAATCTAGGATCAAAAACAAAATACTGCGGATGCTGGAAATCTGAAATAAAAACAGAAAATGCTGGAAATTCTCAGCAAGTCAGGCAACATCTGTGGAGAAAGAAACAGAGTTAATGTTTCAGGTCGATGACCCTTCGTCAGAACTGTTCTTACGAGAGGTCTTCGACCTGAAACGTTAACTCTGTTTCTTTCTCCACAGATGTTGCCTGACTTGCTAAAATCTAGGATGCTTGATTTTCTTTTCGATCGCAACCAAATTAGTACGTTGGGACAGATGATATTGCTGCTGTATGTCGTGTATAATACATTGGAGATAAAATAGAACTGCAAATCCTGTAAGTCTGAAATATAGAAAATGCTTCAAGAACACAGCAAGTCTGTCAGCACCTGAGGATAGGTTAACTTTTCAGGTTCAAACTCTTTGCCAGTACTTAATTCTTGAGGTCTGGTGAAGGGTCTCCACCCGAAACCTTACCCTGTGTTTTTTTTTCTTCTTGGATGATGATGGTGATGATGAGCCTGCAGAGTATTTCCACTATTTTCTGTTTAACCACTGTAGACAGCCTATACTGTAATCATTTGTCTGTATTTACAATCTGCGTGCTTCTCACACCTTCTTGCAATGAAATAATAACAGGATATAGGGTTTTATTTGTTCATCAACCAGTGATGTGTGCTTCAGGAAACAGAGAATAGGGTTTATACATCCATTTCTCTGACACTCTGATTGGAAGCATTTTCAAATAGTTAATGATTGGTTAGTAATAAGTTGCATGTTAGTGTTAGTTCAAAGGGTCAGTGTGGGGTTCGGTCTTGTTCTTTTATCAGACAATTAGATAATGTTCCGTTCTCAATTTTGGTTCAATCAGCTTGGCTTGATTTGAATCAAACTGAGTATTCAAACAGAGGTCAGCATACTCATTCCTAAACGATCTAATCCGTCAGGATTGCCGTTAAATTGTTTCGGCAGATGTATATTCACAGTGTGCAAGGGTTATGTAAAATATTTATTGATGTTTTATTTTACTGGTGAGACTTAAATGATCTACAGTTGAAAATAATACCTCAAGTAGCAGTCATGGTCGAACAGAAACACACATTTTGCCACCCGATTTATGCAGTAGAAATGGCTAAGCAAGCGCTCTGGTATGGAGTTGTATTCTTGTCCCAAGCAGAAGTGTGGGTTTGAGACAGGAAACCAGACAGCAGTCTGGCCTGATAAGGGAGGGTATTGTCTGAGGGAGTTGGCTCAAGTGAACTCCCCAGAGATTTTTGGGTGGGAAGGGAGGGCTGACAGGATACCACATGTAAAGCTGCCTAATATTCTTCTCTATAGCTGACTGTTTTTACTTATGTATCTAATGCAAAAATCCTACATACATTTACGACGTTGTTTCATCTTGCATTTAGTTGTATATCATCGTCACAAATGTTTTCATTTCAGTGTTTGTTTGAAGCAAATCATAATGGAGTACATTGATCAGCAGACAAGAGAAATATGACCCAAAGTATATGAGCACGAGTGTTGTGAAGAGGACTTGGAATGTTTGTGGGGTGCGAGAAAATATCTGGGAAAATGATAAAATTGAACAAATCTAACTCTTCCCTTGATCAGTCACAGTTGCCATTCTTAGCAAATCATATAGAACATCTGTGCATTTCTATGGCAACAGTACACGGAGTTGACAGCTTTGTGAATTTGTCTCAGGACTGCATTCCTCACGAAAGGAATCACTTGTTTTTTTTCCCTCTTGAATTCTTGCCCTTCCCCTACCCCCTTCATCACCTGCACACTACAGCAAACCCTCTCTGCTCAGAAGGTGGGACAGTCAAGGCCTATAAACTGCTTGGTCAGTCCTGCTATACAGGCAGCCACAAAGAACTTGTGATTCAAGTTAGTTTGTTTCAGCTCATCTACATTACCTTACTCTCATGCGGCAGCCTATCTTTGCAAAAACTGAGGGAAGCCTTACTCGACTGAGACCGTGCGCTCAAACAACAACAACAGCAACTTGCATTTATATAGTGCCCTTGACAGAGAAAATAAATCCCAAGGCATTCCATAGAGGCATTAAAAAAAAGCTAAGCCAAAGATTAACAAGAATGACCAAAAGTCCCACTGAGCTGGATAACGGAGGAGAGGTGTTGAAGGAGGATGATGTGGTCGAGGAGGACGAGGAGAGATAATGTACCACGGTCACAGTCACAGAGGATGTAATTTGTGACTTCAGTTAGGCCAATTTCAGTGTTGTGGCAGGGGCGGAAACTTGATTGGAGAGATTCAAACCTAGAGTTGTGGGAAAGATGGACATGGATTTTGGAAGCAATAACACGTTCAAGGACTTTGGAGGGGAAAGCGAGATTGGAGATGGGCCAGTAGTTTGCAAGAGCAGGGCATCGAGGGTGTTTTTTTTTTTAAAAGAGGGGGTGATGACTGTGGTTTGGATTGGCAGAGGGACCTGAGGACAGGGAACTATTTACAATGTCAGCTAGCATGGGGGATAGAAAGGGAAGTTGAGTGGTCATCTGTTTAGTGGAAGTGAAATCGAGGTAGCAGGAGGTGGGTCTCATGGAGGAGATGAGCTTGTGAGGGCACGAGGGGACATGGGAGAGAAACTAGAGAGAGACTCGGATTCAGGGGTAGGACAGGGGGGAGGCGTTTTGGCTTAGTGGGAAAGGGAAAGAGGGGAAGCAGCAGAGGTAGCTGAACTGAAGATCTCAATCTTAGTGACAAAGAAGCCCATGAGCTCCTTGGACTCGTTGGAGGTGAGGGTGGATGGAATAGGGGAGAAGGGTTTAAGGCAATAGTTGATAGTAGATAAAAGAAGCTGGGGTTTTTGCTCTCCAGGATGATCCTGGAGTAGTGAGTGATTTTGGTGAGACTTAGAATTGACATTTTCTTCTTCATCTTACCTTAGACTTCTTTTCAGAATAATTTGTTAAATGGGTTGCTTCTTGTTAACAAAATAATTTTTTATTGTTTTGCCTTCCTGAAAATAGCCTCCAAAGTTATTGAATTTGTTGAAATAACACCGTTAGTTTGCATAAGAGCTTTTAGTACTATAATAGACTTTTATAAATCCATGTAAGTCACATGACAGTTATATGTAATAATTAGACAAAGTATATCTAAAGTCTTGTTGCTGCTGTGGGGCAGCTGGGATGGGAAATTGTGCCAATTTGGTTCAATGTGTCTTTTGGATAAACATTTTGCTGAGCGAAATTTGATCTTGGAGCATTGGAAGTGAAGCATAGTTTGAGCTGAGAACATAGTCATCAGCAAATGCTCTTATTTCCCCTAAAACTTTCATGAAACAGTTATAGAAATACTAAAAATGAATATTTGCTTTCATTTTGTGGGTTACTTTTGGTGTCCCAATGGTATCTAGTTTCAGAAGTGTAAAGTGTAGACTTTGTGTTCAAAGACAATTGACCAATTATATTACACCAAAGCTTCTTAAAATCACTTCAAAAAAGAGAATTTCCTCAGCAATATTTTTTCCCCCTTGTGGGTAATTGTTGGTGAGTTTATGTGGAATTGACGGCGCTATATGGTTTTATGAAAGGGAAATCGTGTTTGACAAATCTATTAGAATTTTTTGAGGATGTAACTAGCAGGGTAGATAAGGTGGAACCAGTGGATGTAATATATTTGGATTTTCAAAAGGCATTCGATAAGGTGCCACACAAGAGATTGTTACACAAGACAATGGCTCATGGGGTTGGGGGTAATATATTAGCATGGATTGAGGATTGGTTAACAGACAGAAAACAAAGTAGGGATGAACGGGTCATTTCTGGCAGGTTGTAACTAGTGGGGCGCCACAAGGATCAGTGCTTGGGCCTCAGCTATTTACAATATATATATCAATGACATAGATGAGGGGACCGAGTGTAATGTATCCAAGTTTGCTGGTGATACAAAGCTAGGTGGGAAAGTAAACTGTGAGGAGGACACAAAGGGCCCGATTTTACCAGGGGTGCGGGTTCCCGGCGGATGGGCAAGCGGGCGCGTTACCAACGCGCCCGGTGAAATTAGTGGGTTTCCCGCGCGATCGTAGCAGGCAACCCACTAATTGGATTCACTTACCTGCTCCTCCGGGTTCCCTGCTGCTGATCTGCGCGTCGGGCGGGCTGCGCATGCGCAGTAAGATCTGTCAGCTGGAGGTGCTCTATTTAAAGGGGCAGTCCTCCACTGACAGATGCTGCAACCAATAGCAAAGATGACTGCATGGAGCAGCCCAGGGGGAAGGCTGCTCCCAGTTTAATGATGCCTCACCCCAGGTATCAATACATGGGGTGAGGAGGAGGGGGAGGACAGAGATCTTCCACCCGGCGGGCGGGAGGAAGCGGCCCGCCTCCGCCACCAGGAAGGCCTGGCTCGAGGTGGCAGAGGGGGTCACCTGCGCCACCAACATATCGCCCACCTGCACACAGTGCAGGAGGCGGTCCAATGACCTCAGTAGGTCAGCCAAAGTGAGTACACGTAGTCTTTCCCCTACACTCCGTCTGCCACATCACTGCCCCCACCCCACCTCTCCTTCGGCACTGCCAACACTACTCTGTCACATCACCCCTCATAACCACTCAAACCCCATCCTCATCTTACCTGCACCTACTCACCTCGCCAGTACTCATCCCGCCACTACCACGCAACCCAATCCTCATATAATCTCATGGCTCTATCCCATACTCACCCTCTCGTGCAACTCTCGCACGGCCAGCCTCACTCAACCTGCCACCACCTGTGCTGCAGCCACAGGGCATGCATCACATATGTGCAGTAGGCAGCGCGAGGCAAACGTGTTGTGAGCATGAAGGGGATGCACAAGGGTGTTTGAGGGTTTGTCATGGTTGTTACTTATATTGAATTTCAGAACAACTCACATCACACATTATATTGGCACCACTACTGCCATGTCTTCGCCAATCCTGTCCGGTTTGTGCAATTATGCCCGCTCCTGGGTATCACTATGAGGACCCACCACTGATGCCACCCATTGTGTAACTGCAGAGTGGGTGTAGGTGTATTTGCAGGGCTCTTCTGCGCAGACGATTGAGAGACATCGGCGATGTCCCCGGTTGCACCCTGGAAGGCTGTGGAGGAGAAGTTCGGGAGGGCAGTGGTGACTTTGACAGCGACAGGTAGGAAGATGGTGCACGGGCCAGCCAGGAGCAGCTCGGCATGAAGGAGGCTGCAGATGTCCACAGCTACATGTCAAGTGACTCTGAGCCTCCGTGTGCACTGCTGCTCAGAGAGGTCCAGGAGGCTGAGCCTCGGTCTGTGGACCCTGTGGCGAGGGTAGTGCCCTCTGCGACGCATCTCTGTCTGCGGTTGCCCTCCCTCCTGCTGTACAGGTGGATGTGTCACAGCACTCTGTTGTGGAGCTCCACGTGTCAGGTGGATGGCGTGGCCGGCGAGGCTGGTGAGGCTGGTGATGCTGTTCACCCTCCGAGGAGGTCATGACTGCGGCCCCCATCTGCAAGATGTACATCTGAGGGGGGTCCGCAAGGTAGGTACATGTCTCCGGACCCCGGGGTAAGTGTGCAGGTTGGTGACTTTGACCGTCAGGAGGAGGGTGGTGGAGGCCAAACTTTGTCCCAAGTGACAGAGTGGCCTCCTGCAATGGGTGAGGGTCTCCCCCCCCCCCCCCCCCCTGCCCTCCCCAACCTGTCAAATGGACCTTTGCAGCTGCCACAGGCTGACAGCTGCAACACATCCATTCGATCTGGGAGTGTTTCCCCCAGTGTGGGAAACAGTCCCATGTTGATCCAAAATCCACACAGTCCCTTAATCAGGTCAGTCAATGACCTGAAATAGCTAAGTAAATACTCTCAAGTGGCATCCCGCTGGCTTTAATTGCCTGCGGGATTCCCACCAGCGGGGGCTGCGCGCGCACGCCGGCGCGTCAGCGGGGAACCCGGAAGTGGGCAGGATCGAGGCGGGATCCGGTCGGGATCCTGGATTTCGCAATTTTCGAGGCCCCCCCGCCGAGAACGCACCCGATAGTGGGTGCTAAAATCGGGCCCAAAGAGTCTGAAAAGGGATATCGACCGGTTAAGTGAGTTGGCGAGAAGGTGGCAGATGGAGTATAATGTGGGAAATGTGAAATTATCCACTTTGGTAGGAAGAATAGAAAAGCAGAATATTTTTTAAAAGGTGAGAGATTAAGAAATGTTGGTATTCAGAGGGATTTGGATGTCCTTGTACACGAATCACAGAAAGTTAACATGCAGGTACAGTAAGCAATTAGGAAGGCAAATGGTATGTTGGCCTTTAAATTCTGAGAGGGCTTGACAGGGTAGATGCTGAGAGGCTGTTTCCCCTGGCTGGGGAGTCTAGAACTAGGGATCATAGTCTCAAGATAAGGGGTCGGCCATTTAGGTTTAAGATAACGAAAAATATCTTCACTGAAAAGGTTGTGAATCTTTGGAATTCTCTACCCAAGAGGCCTGTGGATGCTGAGTCATTGAGTATATTCAAGACTGAGAATGTTTGGACACTGAAGGAATCAAGGGAAATGGGGATTGGGCAGAAAAGTGGATTTGAAGTCAAAGATCAGCCATGATCTGATTGAATGGCGGAGCAGGTTCGAGAGGCCGTATGGCCTACTCCAGCTCCTATTTCTTATGTTCTTATAAAGTTCCTTCATTTTTTTGAGTATATATTTCTGTTAAATTTGATTTGAGGTATTTTTGTTTTTGTTTTGATGCGTTAAACTGGATTTTAGAAGTAAAAAGAATGAGTAATAAGGCCAAGCTCTCTTCTTTGTGGCTGGCTAAGCTGCAGGTGTTTACGTGACCCAATTGGTTAATGTCCTTGGACAATTGTTTACATTTTATTGGCTTTGCCTCCTCATCCGCCTCATTTGCATACTGAAGTGGTTGCTTGGTTGCACAATGCGGGAATGGGTGGATTATGTTTCCAAATTTCTGTCTTGTTTGGGCAAGTTAAATAGCCCTGACAAAGAGCCATGGGGCTGGGTGTGGAAAGGCAGGAACGTAAAGTGCCACAGAAACGTCTATGAACAGAAGAAAAGGTGGATTGTTCGCTTACATTAATAGCACCCTGCATAATACTTTTGGATGGTTTTGTTGAGGAAGAGCAGTGGAAAAGTAATGTGAGCTTGCGCTGTTTTCTTCAGCATGTTCTGAAATCTGTTAGTACAGTTGTTTTCCATGGCAGTCAACTTAGGTCTCCCTGAGCTGTCCACAGTGATAAACTGTTTATATGTCATTCCTTAGTACGGTAAGGTAAAGTTTATAACACGGTCTTATTAGATTTCAAATGTTTAAATCCAGGAAATTCTATTGCAAAAACCAGGAGATGAAAAGAGTGGGGAGTGGCGGCAGGGGGGTGGGGACTTTTAAAAGGAATATAATCATCAATTAAAAAATGTGCTTGGTGACCCTTTTTCCTGTTTGTTTACAAACACATGAGGCAATGTTGTAAATCTCATTAAAATGCATCATCCCACCATTTGCGCATGGCATTATTGTGACGAAAATGCTTTTGTCCTCTGGCTCCTCTCCTCCCTCAAACAATAGATTTGCCAAACAATTCTTCATAAAGATAGAGCACCAAAGAGGCTATCAGACATTCTAAGAAATCGAGTGATGGACCAATTGGATCAATTGGCTTTGTTTTCCAGAAAAAAATATTTTTGTAACATTAAAAAGATGAAATGTAATCCGGACAATAAGCTGACCGAAGAGAAATATAACCCGAACGGTAGCAACAAAAATGGAACTATCCTGTGTTGAACTGGAACATCTGGTTAGCTTATTACAGGCCACTCAGATACATTGTGACCTCTGATATAACAGACAGGGTTTATGTCTCCCTCAGTAATCGAGAAAATAGAATCCTTATAAGGAAACCACCTTTATGACAGCAAGTTGCTAAAGATAGCTTTATAAAAGTGTAATTTAAAGGATGCATTAATGGAGGCAGAAATGTGAGTCCTCTCCTATACTTTACAATAAAAATCTTTTTTGAATGTTTCAAAAGTGCAAACTTTGTATAAAAACTTTCAACATTGATTTCAATAACTTCAGATTGTAACCACTTCTCCCACTTTTTCAGACAGCGGGTACTTAATGGTTCTGATGTTACTATTTACAGCTCCTCTGGACCCATCTTTTGTTTCTTTACCTGTCCCATTCCCACCCTCCTTGCCTTGTGTATCTGGTTTCCAAATGTATCTTACTACCGGACAATGGTAGGTGCGGGAATAATTTGCACCTGACTGAATCATGATCAAAACCAGGTAAACAATTGATCATTTGGGAGTTAGTGACTCAGTGATATAGGAAGGTTTCAGACTAATTATATTCGTAACTCAATATTCTACTAGCCACTGAACAATGAGAATGAATCATTGGCTCACAATCAAATCACCATAAAAATTCTATAACTTCCTGGTTAAATGTATTTATAGCCTCTTCCATGGAATGCTCTCCTGGCCGGCCTCCCACTTTCCACCCTCCATAAACTTGAGTTCATACAAAATTCTGCTGCTCATATCCTAACTTGCATCAAGTCCCATTCACCCATCACCCCTGTGCTCGCTGACCTATATTGGCTCCCAGACCGGCAACGCCCCGATTTTAAAATTCTCATCCTTGTGTTCAAATCTCTACATGGCCTCGCCCTCCCTATCTCTGTAACTTCCTTCAGCCCTACAACCCTCCGAGATGTCTGAGCTCCTCCAAGTCTTGCCTCTTGCGCATCCCCGATTTTAATCACTCCACCATTGGCATTGGTGGGTTCAACTGCCTAGGCCCTAAGCTCTGGAATTCCCTCTCTACCTCGCTCTCCTCCTTTAAGATGATCCTTTAAAACCTACCTCTTTGACCAAGCTTATGGTCACCTGTCCTAATATCTCTGGTTTGGTGTCAAATTTTGTCTGATAATGCTCCTGTGAAGCACCTTGGGATGTTTTTACTATGTTAAAGGCACTATATAAATGCAAATTGTTGTTGTTATGTTGAATAAGCCCCAATTTATTAGATTATGTGTTTCAGCCACATATATATCTCAACAGCAAACATTTTTCTTTATTTAATTTCTTGTACTCACAAAGTTGAGGAACGTTATTGTTGGGAAAATGGAGCAATCTTTCCATTTTAGGCCCCAATTGTCAGCATCAAGCACCCCACGATCCGATATAGTGAGCCAGATGTGGATTTGGACAGCCACCTCCTAATCTCTCCTTTGGTTTGGCATCCATTTTCCTTATGTTCATGTGAAGCATCTTTTTCTATAAAGTTTTTTTCAATGTTAAAGGCACTATATAAATACAAATATTGTTGAATAAAGGCACTACCACCCTTTTCACAGTGCATTAACCAACCCCCCACCCAAGAATATCTCCTATTCCACCATAAGAACCATCCTCATGGCCTCTCTGAGTGAGGTTGCCAATTTATAACTCATTCTGAGCAGTTTTGTGATGCAGGCCTACTACATCCACTCAGAACTCCGTTGATACCCCATAATCTCATGAGATAGATGGTATGAATTATTGTTCCTGGTTGAGAATTTCTGAGAAGCATCACCACGCTCCATCCCCCCGCCCCCCCAACACCGTGCAAAGTTCTGCATCAGAAGTGCTAACTCGTAAAAATATACCCCTATGTTTTTCTAAGACTACTATAGGTGACACAACAACAGGACACAGGTGGAGACAACTGTAATGAAAACAGATGTCTCTCAAAGTTGACTCTGCTGGTTGCTGAGAACATGAATGCCAGAAGTGCCTGTGCTGGGGTGCCAAGCTGTCATGTGCTTGGATGCATGCCCTAACAGCTCTACTTCAGTAAGTGATGGTTAACACTATGTTTAAACAGTTCCAAGCAATGGCGCCATCTGTGAAAGTTCCACAAAGCCAGTCATGCGAAGCCTCACTGCTGATAAGTCGTACAGATTCCGTGTTTAGACAACAATAAGTCTAAAATTTGTTTCGTTACTTGAATAATGACAGCAGCGTTCTGAAGACCAGGATGTGACAAATTGAACAAGTGTGTGTCTAGTACCGTAACATATCTGTAATGGCTCCACAATGGTCACATCACAAGGTAAATATATTAATTTGCTGTTGAGTAAGATTTGGAATGAGTAACTTTAATCACAACAACTTGGCATGTTGGTGTACCAAGGCACTGTGGTGCACAGTGACATAACATGGTTTATGTCACAATTCCTGTCATGTCAAATTCTTGACCTCAGTCAGGGGGGTAGAAAGAGATGCATAACAGAAGTGAGATGCTTCCAATAAAAAGGTGGAGAGTTAGAGGGTGTGAACCCACCACTAGCATGCACTTCTTAGTAGCCAATTACATAGTAGGAATGGCAGACACCTCAGAACAGGTCTGCCCTATGAGTTGAGGAATGGCATGTGGCAATGGAGGAACGTAAAAGAAAAAAAATCAAACCAAAAAATGGGAGGAGTAAAGACAATATTTTAGAAAATTCATGATGAACCTCCCAATTATCTCTGCACATTTATGCATATGGATGAATTTGAAATACAGCTCAAGAAAACTAATTTGGATTTTTCAAATATAGATTTACTTCTGCATCATAAATAAGTTTTTTAGTATTTTGTCAGTCATCATTAGATCTTAATTTTGGACCACTGACTCATTAGAAGTGTCTGAAGAAGTCGCTCATCAGAATCTAGAAGATTTTACTTATTAAATCTTCTGAATTTGGTGAGGTTTATGTGGGCCTGGAATTCCCTCAATCCAACTTGCTTTATACTCAACTGATCTTGCCATCAACAGCTTACGCCAATATTTCCTGCAGATCTCATTTGCAAACGATGGAACGTAAAATCCGGTGTAAAGCAAGCATCAACTTAGCATAACCATTAGGAGCCCTGGCTCTGTATTTCTACTGCCTGGAGGCAATGCCCACGTGGAGGAATTTAGCTGCCATGTGAATGAGGTTGTCTATCACTGGGATGATACGTGCTCCAACAGCTCCCTGGCTAATGTTGCACAGGTACCCAGTGGCACCCTGGAAGGGTGCAGAGCTGTAAAAGTTCAGGACTGCTGTCACTTTAATTGTCAGACAGAACTGTTGTGACAGTGGAGTGAGTCCGCAAATCTTCGTGGTGAAGTTGGTACAGATGCCCAATGGCATCCTTGGAGTGGCGCAGCCATCGGATGCACGGCTCCTCGGAGAGGTCCTCGTAGGACCAGTGTGGCCTGTACACGCAATAGGGTTGGTAGTACGTGTCGGACTGCTGCCCTCAGCCTTGTGGCCTGATTCTCCTGGCCTGGATATGTTGCTGGTGAAACTCCTGCTCCATTACGAATGTATAGACTGGTATGCCCATGGAGAAAGCCATCCCTTGTCCGAAGTCAATCTGAGTGTGGGAGGGGGAAGTCGGGCTCCCAAACCTTTTTTTTCTGGGACGAGAGGATAGCGCTACACTAAAACAAAGTGCGGATGTCAGTGATTTAAAGGAAGAAAGGGGTTAATAAGTTCCTTGGAAGCCAGTAATCAGTAAGTGAAGTTGGTGCCCTCTTCAGCTCACTAACTCCTCACTTATACATGTCTGAAGTGGCAGGGGCGAGCTGTTGCATTGGGTTTTTTTGAGTATAAATTTACAACAATTGCAGGAGCAGTGTAACCCAGGAAACGTCCGTGTACTTGAACAGTGCAGATAGACAAATGTTGCCTGAGGGGCTTCACGGGCTCAAGATTTGCACTGTTTTTAAAAAAAAAAGAGGAAATTTGCATCTAGCGCAATAATGGCATGTAAGTAGCTTAATGCCCAAAACGTGATTTTCCTCTCTCTTTCAGCGCAATAACACCATAATAATGGCGTACCTGTCGCAAATTGCGAGGAATTTCTTACCCAGTGTCATTTCACCTTTGCGAGATGAAAATTTCCTAACTCTGCTGGCAGGAAGTGTTCTATGTGAAATGAGTTTGAGTAGAGTCTTAATGCAGCCACAAGTCCACAGAACTAGTCATAGTTTGGGTCAAATTGGCAATATCACAGAGAGAGAGTAGATAAGGATATGAGAAATGGAAATTTCATCCAGGGCAGTAGGGAGTGCTCTTCTGAGGCTGGGGTTGAGGCACATTATTGGGGTATAGTACAAGGAATTTTAGCTCAGATCTAGCAGTCCTATGCTGATTTGGGAGTACTATGTGGAGAACCGTGCGAGTTCACATTGCTGGCAGGCAAGGCTCCCAGCTAGCAGCACAGGTGAGTAAAATTGCCCCTTATATTATGAGTCCTGAGGACTGACGACCCTCATTTTAATGAGACAAAAATTAAACTAGTACATAGAATTTACAATACAGAAGCAGGCCATTCGGCCCAACTGGTCTATGCTGGTGTTTGTACTCCACATGAGCCTCCTCCCACCATACTTCATCTCACCCTTTCAACACATCAACTCACCCTATCAACATATTGATAGTACATCTATATTTATATTGACATTGTACCTGTCTGATTTTAAAACGCACTGATTAAAAACATACCTTTTGAAAATAGCAACATAAAACTGAAGAAAAAAGCAGCTAAAATTTCAGAACTAACTCCAAGCTGCAAGTAATGTATCTTTTACACTCCTAGCTCTCCCGTCAGACAGCTGCCCCCGACACAGTGCTAGTTGTGAACAACTGGCAACTATACATCACCTGACGGCAATATGTTCAAAAAGCATGAAGCAAGTGTTGTAGAGTGCATTATAGATCGGATATTAAGACAAGGCGGCCGTAGCAGATTTCATAATGGTAGCCCAATGCTAAATTGTCAAAGACCACTCATAACTACGTTGGAACCTCAACCACTATTATGGAGGGGTCCCCTCAGTTGAAATTGGAAATCGGCGGATTATCGGACACAAACACAATACAGCAATTTTGTAGGCATGGGAATAAAGGCCAGCACAATACAAATAACAAGGGGAACACAAGCAGTCTGTGCAGTGAGGTAAGCTCTCAAGCATGGCTTTGGCTGGCCAAAATTCTGGCAGAAATCAGGATGGTGAATAACGGAAGTTTCACTGTAATAAAATGAATCCTCCTCTAACCCTTTGTTAAGCTGAGTATATATACATCGTTCATTTGTTCGGGTAAAAAGAAACAGCCAAATCCACAAATCTGAAGTGAAAACAGAAAATGCTGAAAATGCACACTTCCATTATTGTCAGAAAAGGGCAGATGAATGATTCAGATGGGACCCTTCATCAGAAGTACCCAGATCTGAAGGAGGTTTATACCAGGACCATTGACCTTTCTCTCATCGTTCTAAGATGTGGATTGGTCTGCTATGTATTTCCAGCATCTTCTGTTTTTGTGTCAATTGTACGTGCTTTAAATATTGTTGTGGGTCTGCATAGACCTTAAAACCATGTAACTTCAGTTTTGTTAATTACTTGGCTGGTTTGTATATGCATTTGAGGAGTTTTAATGCAGCCACACCTTTTTGTCTTTTAACGTACTGAAAGTTGTTGTTCTGAGTATATTGTCCTAGTTTTTGTCTCTATATTATCTGTCTTCAGCCTTCGCCATTCAGGTCATATTACAACTGTAAAAAACCCTCCGCCCTAGGCAAATAACTTAGCAGTCATTTTTTAATCTCCGTATGTTTAACACAGTGAAACTTGTGCGTCATTTCTACGTACCTATGTCAGGCAGTGTTTATCAAGGATTACTGACATGAACTAATGCAGGCAGGCAAACGTATAACCAAATGTGTTTCTAACTGTAAAGGGAAAGTGAAAGAGAGTAATCAGATAAGAGAAATCCCACGTACAATAAAGAGCTAATCGGTCGTGTGTACTGCTATTAAAAACCTGCAGTCTTGCACGCATGTGTTTTGTTGGGATTATCCAGAAGGACGTTCGAGGAGTGCACATCATCCACTACGAGACTGTCATCGCCATTCCGGCCCCACCCAAGCCTCCCGCACTTGTGCAAACATCTTTGTGCATTCACTTGGAGGGGAATACCGTAATGTACACAAACCGGTTTGTCGCTTCTACCTAGCTCAAATGATACTTGTGTACAGTGGAACACACAAAATTTCATTACGATCATTCTGACATTTCTGGGCATTGTACTTTAAATGGTAAATATTTATTATTAATTTAAACGTAAAGGGGAAGAAATTCATCTGCTTTCTGTCTGGGAAGCCTAGAATAGGCACAAACCTTGTAATTATATGTAAATGAGCCTGGAGTGATGTCACCATGGCTCCTACCTCAGTTTCCAGAGTCTCTACATGGAAGAGGCTCAAATGAACATCACCCAAAAGTAATTGGCCTTAATGCTAGTGTCCAGCTCCCTCAGATCAGAGGAAGAAGAGGGTCAGAGCAAAATCTTGGAAATGGGAAAAAAACGGAGTGGCCAAACCTGAATATATTTTCCTTGCTGCTTCAGTGAATAGTGTGGTGAATAATGAATATGCTTTGCCCAGTAATGCTGCACAGAAAAGGTCACCAATCTCACACAAGTTAAAATTTTAGAAAGCTTATGAGTTCGGTGTCAGCCTAGACTCAGTGGGAGCCCTCTTGCTTCTGTATCAGAAGGTTATGGGTTCATCCCACTCCAGAAACTTGAGCACAAAATCTAGGCTGGCACTTGAGTGCAGTACTGAGGGAATGCTGCACTGTCATAGGTGCAGTTTTTCAGACGAGCTGCCTTCTGAGGTGGACAAAAAAAAATCCAACAGCATGACTGAAAGAAGAGCAAGGAAGTTCTCCTGGCCAACATTTATCCTACAACCAACATCTAAAACACATTATTTAGTAATTTATTTCATTGTTGTTTGTGGGAGCTTGCTGTGTACAAATTGGCTACCGCATTACAACAGTAACTACATTTCAAAAGTGCTTCATTGGCCATAAAGCGCTTTGGGAGATCCTGAGGTGGTGAAAGGTGCTATGTCAATGCCAATTCTTTCTTTCTATTAACAAGGGAACTGGGGTTCCTAAAGCCTTTAACATGTTCTGTAATGATAAAGTACTGTTTTCCACAATGAGGTGGGTATAACAGTAATTAATTAAACATCCACTGCTTTTTATCTTTATCTTTCGCTGGCATTCAGAAATGAAAAAGCAGAGACAGAAAATGCAGCAGAAATATTTTGAAATTAATTTGGTGGTGCTAAAATCTACTAGCAACAATGGAATGGAAATCTACATACAGCCAGCTTCCTGGATAGTTATGGGGTCTTTCCCCTTCTCCCTTCCCTTTCTGAATACCTGCACGTACTCAGTCTTGGTAACTCGATAGAAGCAACCATTGTTGAGTTAGGACACGCTGTGCAAAGTGCGCATTGAGGTGACAGCACCCATTCCTAATGTGTAAATGGGTTAAAGGAACAGTGCCATCAGTGTACAGTATCCGCAAAATGCTTAATTTGGATTGTAATTAGAGGAAGAGGCCCAATGATGCATTCGATGGTCTGATGATGTCTTTGATCAAATTTGCATTTATCAATTTATTTATTAAACTGCCTTAAATTAGTTTGCATTTCGGCAGATTACAGCACTTGTCTAAACGGCAATGATGAGATTTTCAGAGTGGCTTGTCTAAACGCTCTCTGCCTTTTTAACGTTATATTTTTATATTGCAGAGTGGGTTTCAGAGCACTGGTGGCAATGCTGAATACTGATGTACAACATTCGCGCATAGAATCATACAGCACAGAAGGAGGCCATTCGGACTATCGTGCCTGTGCCGGCACTTTGATAGAGCTATCCAATTAATCTCACTCCCCTGCTTTTTCACCTTCATGTATTTGAGCATGCTTAGCTGTCCCAGGGTCTTTGCACAATCTTGCACATTAACAGTTGCTCAAAAGTGATGTTCCAAATTCTTAACTTTCTGACTACGGCCCTTCTCATATGTCGGGATAAGATCCATACAGGACAGCAATGCCAGAAATTCATTGCTGGCCTGTATCAATGAGCTGAGAATTTAACCTGCTTGTGGCCAGAACAAAATGTGTCCCACAGTGAGCAGCACCAGCACCAGTGGGGATTTATGTTTGCTGCCAGCAACCTGGAAGAAACTATCTCTTTGAGATGGGTCTCTGTGTTGCCAGAGACAGTTATATTACAGCACTACTGCCAGAGTCGCTGCTGTAAACAAATGTAGCCAGTGCTTGTGGACTATACCCTTTGGATTAACAAAAAGTTTACTAAAGAAACTAAATTTTTTTTAAAACCTGCAGTAATCATGGTACAGAAGATCCAAAACCCCTGAACCCACTTGTTAGACCAGAACCGAAAACTGAAGGGAGAAAATAGCAAGCAAGGCTATTTTAATGAATAACTCTGATGGGTAGACAGGAAGACAGGCACCTCTTGTCACATACAAATCATTGTGCTCAGTTCGCCTTTAAAAACAGTGTGATTTCTCAACCAAAACTGCTGTAAAATATATAAAATAGATAACTGGTTTGTCAAAGTATATGTTCTGAAAGGTGTGACGCTTGATGCAAAATAATTACTGTTTTAGTTTCCTGGCCCAGCCTTGAATCAAGAAATTAAAATTCCTGAATGCATTGTTTATCACACACCTCCCTATCTACACAGAGGAGACACACCAGTGACCCACAATCATCTGTGTCTTATATGGTTCTATATTAAAATTACCTAAAACCCTACTCCAATAAACAACATACTTTATACAGTGATACATTCTAAAGTACTGTATGCTTATTTATCCCAAGGAAATTATTTTTAGTTGGATTAGTCAGTAGGGTGATGAAAGCAATATTAGATTAGAAATATGAAACTTCCATTAGATTTCTGTAAGATGTGTTGTTAAGTTAATTGGAATGCCATCACAAAATAAATTCTATAGTAAATTTATCCTTCATATAAACAGAATCCTAAATAGTTCATACTTTATATTTTGTGATTGACAGTGACTTTGTAACCCACAATACCTGTGCGTTCTAACTGCACAATTGTATCACACATTGGGGTGAAATTGATCTTTGGTGAAAGTGAATTGACAGCCCGTTTACACCACGCCTGAATTTCTTTTCCATTAACTTCAATGGAAAAGTAAATCGGGCGCGGTGTTAAACAGGCTGTCGATTCACCATCGCCCATTTCACGCTTTTGTCAAAGACCGATTTCAGCCCCAGTGACATTTACTTTTGGTTTCAGTTTTTTTTTCCCTTTGTCCCCTCTGGTTCCACAGGTATTGGTCGCCCATCAGCACTTTGCCAAACTGGCCTTACTTCATAGGACTAATTTCCCGAATGTGTGCACCAGGCGTGGAGCCTTCCCCGCCAGAAGCACACATCGGGTTGTTTTCCGTCAATTAATTTTAATAAACTGAAAACCCTGGGAGTGCACCAAGCACAGTTATTGCACGTGACAAGACATGACTGTCTTTCAAATTTAGGGCTGAGAAGAGATGCAAGATCTTTAAGAAAAAAATGGATTGTTCAGTTAGGTTATATTCTTGTTCTTTTTACACTTGTAATATTCTTTTGCTGTGAAATATAAGTATAGCTATAGTACTGCTTGTGTGTCCCTGGTTGGGAATAAGTTTAGAGATAAAGGGTTATGACAATGCAAACTATTATTCAAGGAAGTAGAAATATTGTGCATGTTTGTTAACTAGTAGACAGTGTGATCTGGGTTCCTGGAATTGGTGGGTGGAAAGTGAAAGGAGTGCCAGCTTTTATCCAAGAGGCCTGTAAATGCCCTTCAAAAACAGGACTCAATCTGTGTTAAAGTAAAAGTAACCCTTTCTTTTAGTGTCTACATCCTCTATTTGAAAAATACATCTTTTAGGAAAGGATATTGCAGTTGGTGAGTTCTCACATGCCTTCTGGTCCTGTCCTATAATCGAAGGGTTCAGGGTCATTATCTGTTAGAAATATTTCAATGATCTCAAACCCTGTACTGTGGAAATACCCATTGCTATTTCCTAGGATCTATGTCTGAGAAAGTTACCCTATCTATCCCAGCAGTCTGAGATCAGAGATTAGAGGTTGAAATTGTGTTGTGTGAAATTTGTAATAAACACTCAACCATTCGTTCGACTGCTATTTTAACAAAGGTCTTAACCATTTATTTGATATTGGTTAATGCCTTTGTTAAAATAGTGGACAGAGAAACTTCATACAAGCATGTTATCATGTCTGTTACTAAAATCACACAGCACAATTTCAACCTCTTGATTCAGATTTATTAAAAGTATAGTCTGTCGCCTTAGGATATCGAGCAGCAAGTGCTAGATGATAGAAGTCTATGCTATTCTGAAACTAATCTTAATAGTGCCTTGGGGTTATGCAGGGTTCCTCTCTAGTCTGCCTTATGCCCCTATATTTTACAGAACTGCTTAAAGCAGAAGTGGTACTGCAATAGTCTCGACCTTCCGGTGCAGTGGAATTTATCCCGTTTACATCATCTGGCACAATTGACTGCAGTCGTGACTTTCACTTCTGCTCATGGGCCTACAGGCCAGCATTACCACAGACTACACAAACAGGCTGAGCAGTCAGCTGCCTGCAGCTGGAAAAAAAGTGAGCCAGTTTATATTCGCTATCAACGGTGCTGAGGTAAATCTCTGCTTCTCCTGCAATAGCAAGGCTGCATTACCACCAAAGTCAAGTGGCATCAATGGCAGTGTGGTAATATAAATGAGCCATAGACGTGAGTCATTAACTGGATCAAGCGCCTTGTACAAGCTGTCACCTGGTGTTCCCATGAGGGTTCTTCTGATCTCCCACCAGAACATAGGCCGTAAGATTGGCGGAAACTCCAGAGAAACGGCGTAGACGGCTGCCTACGATCTTTCTTCGGGGTTTTTCTGATCTTCTAATGAAGCTGCAAGTAGGAGATCGGGGAACCCACGCAGAAATACTACCTCAATTTGTATAACGACGGGACAAAGTGGGGATCATTTTCTGAGCACTCGGAACCTTGCAGGCCAGCAGCTCATAACAGAAATTCATGGGCACAGCACCCACAGTTTTGTGCAAACCCCCCCCTGGCCCCACACACACTCGTGTGTGCTTGGAAGATTATTTCCTTAGCATCTTCTCCTTAGAAACCATATATAACCATTTTGTTGTTCGTATGCTGTATGCAGAGTAGTTCTCCCCAGTGTCCTGGCCAATACCTATCCCTCAACCAACATCGCTAAAACAGATTATCTAATGATCTCATTGCTGTTTGTGGGACCTTGCTATGCGCATATTGGCTGCCACGTTTCCTACATTCCAACAGTGACCGTACTTCACTGGCTGTAAAGCCCTTTTGGATGTCCTGAGGTTGTGAAAGGCGCTATATAAATGCAAGTTCTTTCCTTTCCTTTAGACCTGAATTGTTTTTCTTGAAACCCTTTAATTTAAAATGAAATGTTACCAACACAATCAGGGTGTAACCAGCACTCCTTAGGCAACCATGTCAGTCGGGTTATGCCAAGGGATCATTTTTGCTGCTTTCTCCTTTGGGATGGGTGATAATTAAAGGTACATTGTTGCTGCCTTTAAAAGATTATCATATTCTATTCTGGAGAGCATAATTCCTCCCCCGAGCTTGGGTGGGTGAGGAGACCAGTCACAGCACACTTCTGCCATGACAGATTCAACTTCTAAGAAAGGCCAGCACACCCTTCCTATAGTTATTCATGTAACAAGTTGTTCTCAATTGTTGGTTTGGCTATCTATCCTCACTGAACAAAACAGTGGTGTGATACACCCTTTGGTAGATTCATTTGTGTAAAGTTACACCACCTGATAAATAAGTGGACAGATGCTTAATGCTGCCCCACAGTGCCGATTAGAAACAAAGGCACACAGGGGCTTGTCAGTTCTCACGACTGGGGAGTAATGTGTTACACGGGAAAGTACTAAAAGAAATAGAAGGGAACACGTGAAAACAGTTTTATAATAATTTCTTTCTAATTAATATGGATGTTAAAATTGATTATTTGGCCTGATTTGGTCAAAATGAATATGCGTTATTGGAATATTTACTAACTGAACATGGGGCTAATACAATAGATCTAAAACGTTGTTACTAAAGCCTTGATCTTAACTTGGGGCGGGAATCAGGCGAGCGGGAGGCCGAGGTGAGCAGCAAATCCCCTGACCTCGGCAGCGTGAGGCTCGGGTGATTTTAAGCGGGTCAGTTGTCTGCCCAAAACCGTTGGGAAGCGGTAGCTGGCCAGCGGGTGGGAGTAGAACATCCCAATCATTAGGACTGCAGATTTTACTGAGCTTTCCACTTTTCTATATTTTGTTTCACCCAATTAAAGTAGATAGTGACAGGACACATATTTATTCAAAAGCTGGACTAACAATATACACGTTAGAAAATAACTGTATGGAATACGCTATTTATGGATGACTAGTCCCGTGGAAGCCTTTGACATCTGCGTCCAAATTCCCTCTCTATGCTCCCAGGGGGTGAAGCTCCATGCCAAGAGAACAAATTCATTCAAACTTACCTATGCGTGTTTAAAATGTGTATGCTTGCTACACATTTGCTGTCTGTCTGCATTACTGTGTCACTGGTGAATCTGTTTAATATGAACAAGAGGTCTCTTGCAAGAAAAAAAAGGGGAAAAAAATCTTTTATAGCTGTAGACCTGAATTTGGAAATAAGGAAGATCTGCATCATCAGCAGTTTTGAAAAAAGCAGAAGAACTCTTTTTAAATGGGCTGTCTTTGTGAGAAAGTGTTTGACAAACATTGTGTGTTTATTTGGGGAGGGAGAAGATCCATAAGAGACATGCATAATTTGTGTCACAATGGCGTTATGCATTTTCACATGTTTGAATTATTGCGTCATTTGTTTGTAAATAAGCTAAAGTGTTTGGGATACATTTTAACAGGAAAATAGTTTTCCTTTAAACTGTTTTGTTTTACAGTTGAGATAAATTTCATTTTGTTGCTTTATCCAAAACTCCCAAAAGATCTCTACTCCCCATTGTATGGTGTATTTTGGGTGCATCATTTATTCGTGTGTGTTGCTAAAGTAATTTGTGGATGATGTATGATATAATTGTGTTAACAAATAAAGTGCAGTCTTTAATTTGCACTGAGCTATGTACTTGCATTGAGTCCTATTCTGTTATATTAGGTTACATTGTCTTGCAAAAAAGCAGAAAAAGTAACAATTTAATATATTAGAATAATTACACATGCAATTTTTATATAAATATTTTATTTCAAGATGCTAGACACTCCAAACGGAGAATAAGCTGAAACAGAAAAATTGGTAAACATTTAAACAAGTTATGTTCCATAATGGTATAAACCATTTTTAAATTAAAAAATTTTCATTACAAAAGAGACAAATTGTACACCAGCTTTCACACTGATATATTCTGAACACACTTGAGGATGGGGGCAGGCACAGGGTGGGGGCAGACACAGGGTGGGGGGCAAGCACAGGGCCCAGAGACAGCACATTACAGGAGCTATCCCATTCTTTCCTGGGGTGTTGTATTGGGCTCAGTTGCTCTTTCTGTGCAGCTGGAGACCAATAGCAGTGTTCCCTCATTGGCATCAACCCATCCCTCATAGCCTATGCAGCAGAATGTTGTGCAGTTTGCAAGAGAGGACCTGTTATATAGCCCTCCAGGAATGGGTTCCAATGGCTTGATACTTCCCCAGCTCTAGGTGGAGGCCACATGTCACACGCTCTATCTGGCCTGCTCCTCACAGGTGCTTCATCCACTTGGGTGGTGCTTTCTTTATATGTCGGCACGGAGCGAGTTCACAATTCATTTTCAAGATCTTTCCTTTTCTTTTGGCAGACAGAAAACTCAACTCTTGCTGTGGCTGCAGCTTGCTCAAAATGCTTATGTTTGATCGTTTACCTGCCAAACAAGACCCAATGGAACCAGTTTCAATGGTGAGTATTAACTGTCGTCATTAAACAGTTGGTTAAGAAGCAACATCTCCTAAAAGCAAATCCATTACTTCAGCTTGGGGTTCTTACCTATTTTCTGATGCAGTGGTTACCACATTCACTATCAATACAGATGGAGAAGTCATGCTAATTTACAGGAGAATGCAACATGTTTTGCCTGTGTAGCAGACATTTAAACAGGATTCTTCCTTTTTGACAGTGGGTTTTAAAAAGTATATATTTTGATTATGTTTCAGCTTACAGTAAGCCATAGAGACCAATAAGCTCCCATTTTGATCCACAGTCTGTGATGTTAGCTAATCTCAGCTGGAGTAAGAGGGAGAAAATAGGGCAGCGGTTCCACTCCTGGCCATTATCCAATCACTTCTGCTAGAAGTACACCTGGTCAGGATCGGGCCTGGCTCTGATTCTGCCCCTCCCTCCTCCTGCATGATGTCAAATAGCCAGCTGACAGTACAACCAGGAATCAACCCTTTTTAAAGGGAAGGGGAGAAGATCATTGGGGAAGATTGATGAGATAAAAAAAAGGACAAATGTAAGGAATCTTACAACACCAGGTTATAGTCCAACAAATTTATTTTAAAATCACAAGCTTTCGGAGATTATCCCCTTCGTCAGGTGAGTGACGAAGGGGATAATCTCCGAAAGCTTGTGATTTTCAAATAAAATTATTGGACTATAACCTGGTGTTGTAAGATTCCTTACATTTGTCCACCCCAGTCCATCACCGGCATCTCCACATCATAAAAAAAGGATTCAGCATTTAGAGGAATGAGAACGTATTAACATCGTATTCTAGTATAATATTTCCTACAGTGATGTCCATGGTAATTTTATCTATATCCTCTCAAGTTTGGACGTTAGAGGACAAGTTTTGGGTTATGGGGGGGGGGGGGGGGGTTGACCCAATTTGAATATGCAAAACAGGTGCAATTACAGTAATTCAATTAAATGGTGTCTGTACATGTATAAAAAATATGCTTTACCCATCAAACTTTGTAAAAGTAGGAGCTATAATTCATTAACAAAATGTTTCTAGGTTTATTATTGGCAACACTCAGTTGTATTTCCTCTTTCTATTACCCAAGTCAAGTAACACATACTAAGTTAGGATAGTTTATACCCACTTTACTTCGCCCCTAGAATTGCGACTATTAATGAACTGTGCACATTTAGCATTCTATAAACGGAACTGGCTTTTCATTTAACCATACATTTTTTTTCAATGGCCTGCTGGTAAAATATCTGTCTGTGCAGTGTGCAATTTATCAGCAAAGCATCATTCATATCATTCCTTGTTCTTGTGAAATGGTCCATTAACATTTGTTTGTTAGCCCCACAACACTGAAACGTTTCTTGTAGTTTATCATTACTGTCACAAACAAAATAAATTAGTCTTCTATGAAAACCTGTTTGAGAGGGTAGCTGTTTTATTTCCTAAACATTATCAAAACAACATTTTTAATTGCTTCGCAGCACTGATATGTAGTACACCAGGCCTAATATGCCAATATTAGTGTATCATTTTGATGTGTAGTGATCTATTACTGCCACTAGGTGTCTGAGTGATTCGTACCTTGTAGTAAAATATCGGTGTGACCAAGAGAAAATTAAGTAAAAACAAAATACTATCAAGCAGCTTTGTAGAAATAATAATGAAATCAGGTAAGATTAAAAGCTGCAACTGTGGAGTGTGTTTTGCCATAGTTAAGGAGCAATGAAATACTGAGTTGCAAAATATTCCATTGCTCGTGTTATCATTTAATTACTTGTTTTATTGTCTGCCAGTTTCTCGCCCTGCTCCACCTTCCTCTTATCAAAGCATTAAGAACATAAGAAATAGAAGCAGGAATAGGCCATAAGGCCCCTCGAGGCTGCTCCGCCATTCAATCAGATCATGGCTGATCTTCGACCTCAACTGCACTTTCCCGCCCGATCCCCAAATCCCTTGATTCCCTTAGAGTCCAAAAATCTATCGATCTCAGTCTTAAATATACTCGACGACTGAGCATCCACAGCCCTCTTGGGTCGAGAATTCCAAAGACTCACAACCCTCTGAGTGAAGAAATTTCTTCTCCTCCTCAGTCCTAAATGGCCGACCCCTTATCCTGAGACTATGCCCCCTAATTCTAGATTCTCCAACCAGGAGGAACAGCCACACAGCATCTACCCTGTCAAGCCTTCTCAGAATCTTATATGTTTCAATGAGATCACCTCTCATTCTTCTAAACGCCTGAGAGTATAGGTCCATTCTACTCAATCTCTCCTCATAGGACAATCCTCTCATCCCAGGAATCAATCTAGTGAACTTTTGTTGCACTGCCTCTAAGGCAGGTATATCCTTCCTTAGGTAAGGAGACCAAAACGGTGCACAGTGCTCCAGGTGTGGTCTGACCAAAGCTCTGTACAATTGCAGCAAGACTTCCTTACTCTTGTACTCCAACCCTCTTGCAATAAATGCTAACGTACCATTTGCCTTCCTAATTGCTTGCTGTACCTGCATGTTAACGTTCTGTGTTCGTGTACAAAGACACCCAAATCCCTCTGAACACCAACATTTAATAGCTTCTCACCATTTAAAAAAGATTCTGTTTTTCTGTTCTTCCTACCAAAGTGAACTCCACATTATACTCCATCTACCACCTTCTTGCCCACTTGCTTAACCTGTCTATATCCCTTTGCAGACTCTTTGTGTCGTCCTTACAGCTTACTTTCCCACCTAGCTTTGTATCGTCAACAAACTTGGATACATTACACTCGTCTAAGTCACTGATATAGATTGTAAATAGCTGAGGCCCAAGCACTGATCCTTGTGGCACTCCACTAGTTACAGCCTGCCAACCTGAAAATGACCCATTTATTCCTACTCTTTTTTTTCTGTCCATTAACCAATCTTCTATCCATGCTAATATGTTACTCCCAACCCTATGAGCCCTTATCTTGTACAACAACCTTTCGTGTGGCACCTTATCGAATGCCTTTTGAAAATCCAAATATACTATATCCACTGGTTCCCCTTTATCTGCCCTGCTAGTTACATCCTCAAAATACTCTAATAAATGTGTCAAACATGATTTCCCTTTCATAAAACCATGTTGACTCTGTCTGATCGTATTATGATTTTCTAAGTGCCCTGTTACCACGTCCTCAATAATAGATTCCAGTATTTTCCCGACGACTGATGTCAGGCTAACTGGCCTGAGGTTCCCTGTTTTCTCTCTCCCTCCTTTCTTGAATAGCGGGGTTACATTTGCTACCTTCCAATCCATTGGGACCATTCTAGAATCTAGGAAATTTTGGAAGATCAAAACCAATGCATCCACTATCTCTGCAGCCACCTCTTAGAACCCTCGGATATAGGCCATCAGGTCCAGGGGATTTGTTGGCTTTTAGTCCCGTTAATTTCTCCAGTACTTTTTCTTTACTAATATTAATTACTTTAAATTCCTCACTCTCATTAGACCATTGGTTCCCCACTATTTCCGGTATGTTTTTTATGTCTTCTACTGTGAAGACAGATACAAAATATTTGTTTAACATCTCTGCCATTTCCTTATTCACCATTATAATTTCTCCTGTCTCTGCCTCTAAGTGTCCCACGTTTACTTTCGCTAATCTCTTTCTTTTTACATACTTGTAGAAGCTCTTACAATCTGTTTCTATATTTCTTGCTGGTTTACTCTCATATTCTGTTTTCTCCCTCTTTATCAATTTTTTGGTCGTCCTTTGCTGGTTTCCAAAACTCTCCCGATCCTCAGGCTTACTACTCTTCTTGGCTCCTTGCTGGGATACAGTCCACAGATGCAGGTCACCCTTCAACACCCTTCATCAGGTGGCCATTATTTATATATGAGCATTGACAAGGGCTTGACAAAGCTATTTGATTGCTAGGGGACTCCCAGCCAAGCCTAATTGTAAATGTCAGGTCAAAATGTAATCAGAATCTTCTGACAAATTTTCTGCTCTTTAACCCAGGGGGCACACGGCCACTTTTTGTGCCTTTACCGTTGTCTGGCTGAGATTCTATGACTCAGCACAGTCCCAGTGGTTTGAACCAGGGACCTTCCTGGCCCGTATGGCTCAGCTACTCATTGGATAAACTGGTGGAGCCATCAGAGTAGCTAAAAGGCAAAATATAAATCAGGACAAAGTGATCGGCAGTCACAGTGCTGCAGTCCATATCATAAGTGTCACTGTAATTTTACAAAGATCAGTCAGGGCATTGCTGCTCTAATCCAGTGTTGGGACGCAGGCAGGCAACGTGCCTGTAGAAAATTACATGGTGAGTTCGACTATGACTGTGTGGCCCTAATACAGCACCCTGCAGTGACAGTCCTTGCAATATGTACAACATTATGGGGGTGATTTTAAACCCCAAGAAAGGGTTGGTTGAGGCCGGGTGGGAATTGAATAGTTGTTTTTTGGATCGCGTCCACAACCCGGCTTTATTTCCGGATTTAACGTCACGCGGAAAAGTACAGGCTTTGCATTGGAAATGCAAAGTCCAAAAATTTTGGGGTTTTGATCCAAAAAAACAACTATTTTCAACTCCCACCAAGCCCCAGCCCACCCGTTCTTGGGGTTTAAAATCACCCCCTATATCTTTCCTACTGGTGATTATAAAGTTGGTGCTTAAAATTCAGCTGCTGAATGGGATTAATTAACAGCACAGAACTTTTTAATACCTGAAAGAACAGTAAAGCATCACTTTATAAATGCATGTTGGGACCAGACATTATAATCATCATGATTTAAATAGTGAGAATGATCTGTTACCAACCTGCAGGCTGTGCAGATTTTAAGATTTAAGAACTATTTGGTATCATGAAAAGCAAGCCTTGTGCACCTGGGCTTTTCTGGGTGAATCCTGAAACACTTAATCTGGCAAAGCCATGGATTCACAAAAATTCACAAAAAGTCCTGTAGTTCAAAAGACTACTGAAGCATCAGTGAAGCTCCCACCATTTAAAAAAAATAGTAGCCTATTTGACTGCCTGTTTTACCATGCGCACCTCTGAACTTTTATTGAATGTCCTCCCCTTGGTAAAATGCTGATGGGAATATTTTGTATGTATTTCATTGTTGGGTTGGCGCTAGTGTCATAGCTGTTCTGGAGCAACTTGGCTAAAGGATGGCCAGGTCCATTGCACAGGTGTTCAGGCCTACAGCTGAGATGTTGGGGGTTAAATTGGATAACCCCCGAAATCAGGCGCAGGGGTCGCGGTGCGCGATTAACCTGCGCCCGGTCGTTGAGATGCAGGCAGCACGTAACGTTCATGCTGCCTGGTGATTTACTTAATATCTGCGAGCAGCCAGGCTTAGCTGCGCCAGCAGGGGGTCCAGATATCGCAAGTGGCTCGCACCAGGTAAAGGCAGCCTGCACCTCTTATTTGCAAAATATAACATACAGGTCCGCACAGAGTCTGAACGGAGATCAGACATCTCACACGTAAAACACAGATGCAGGTCCCATCCCTATGTTTACAAACTGATGAGTTATGTTAAAACATTGAATAAAGGTTGCACACTACTAAATCCCACATCCTCCAATCTGCACGCCAGACCTCACCAATCTGCTGATCTGAGTTTGTACCGGGCCTGCGAGAGACCGTGCACCAAGATTCTCTGCTGATGCACTAGAGGCCTTGGTGCAAGGAGGGACATCCTATATCCACAGGGGAGCAAGGGGCCCTCCAGACATATGCTCCCAAGGCAGTAGGGGACAAAGTCAATGCCAGACTCCTAGCACCATGAACATGGATGCAGGGCAGGAAGAAGTTCAATGCTTTGACATGAGTGGTCAAGGTGAGTGAGGTCAACTGTTAAGTGGCGTCTCCTACCAACTGCACCACTAGCCACATCCACTGTTCCACACACTACACCCCCCATCAGCCACCTACCAACAAACTCTTTCAATCAATACTAAACTCTTCCAATCAGATGCTTCCTCTCACCCTCACACATTACAGCTGTTGCAAACCGCACACCCACAACTCACAGGTCACACACACTGGCAGCTAGTCAACCATGACAGGTACATCACCCAAACATCTTGCAGGACACTCACTGACACACATCCCGCTTTCTTGCAGGAGAAGGTGGCGCATAACAGGAGGCAGCAAGTGGCAGTGGCTCCATGGAACATGAACCTGCCGTCCTCTCTCAGGATGACAGCATTCCTGTCCCACCCCTGCCACTCCGCCAGTGCCCTTGCTGTTGCCTGTCAGCTAGTCAGCCCACTCCTCGTAGAGTATTGAAACTTTATTATAGGAACATAGGAGGATAGAAACTGGTGTAGGCCACTTAGCCCCTCAAGCCTGTTCCGCCATTCAATGAGATCATAGTTGATCTGTGACCTAACTCCATAAACCTGCCTTAGCCCCATATCCCTTAATACCTTTGGTTAACAAAAATCTATCAATCTCAGATTTAAAATTAACAATTGAGTTAGTATCAACTGCTGTCTGCAGAAGTGGGTTCCAAACTTCTACCACCTTTTGCATGTAGATGCGTTTCCTATCTTCACTCCTGAAAGTCCTGGCTCTAATTTTTAGACTATGTTCCCTGGTCCTTGTATTCAAGTATAGGAGACCTCCAAAAACAGGTATAAATGCATCAGCAGCCAGAAGCAAAATCCAACAACTAACCTGTAAACCTTGCATAATCCCTTTAAATAGCGCTGGGGGGGGGGGGGGGTCCTCCATGCTGTTTACAACCTGTTCAGCTGTACGTGGTTAAGACAGTGCGTTGGCTGGAGCGTTGAGTTCCAAAATCGCATCTGTCCCTTTAAATCAGCATTGCACACTGATCTACCGTATATTCTCCCACTTTACATGGTGCCATTGTTTGTTAACTGCGCGTGATCAAATGCCTTTACCAAGAAGGCATGCAGCGCATGTCATGCTGGAAGTGTGCACGCGTATTCCGGATGCCATTTTGGGTCCTTAGGAGGATGCGGAGTGCCTACAAAACGGGTGCTACACGGCCCAATTTATAGCCCGTTGTTCCTATGTTCAGTGTACTCAACTGCTTCTTAATGTCACGTGGAGTAAACTACATTGGCTGAACATTAGCTTCTCTCCAATGGAGCCTCAGTGATATTATGCACTTGGCACTTTTGGCTGAAGACACTTGCAAACACTTCAGTCTGCTACCACTAGTTGCCTGACTGCACATTCTTGACAGGATGCAGTAGGGCTACAGATCCATTGGCTTTGGAACTGTTTTGTTCTGTTTAGTTCCTGCAGCATTTGGTGTTTTGCATGTAGATACTCCTGTGTTGCAGCTTCACTAGGTTGTTGGCTGATCCTAATGTGTGCCTGGTGCTGCCCCATTGAACCTGAGTTGATCTCTCGGCTTGATGGCGATGGAAGAGTGAGGGAGGTGCGAGACCTTAAGATCACAGATTGTGATGGTATGCAATCCTGCTGATGATGGCTCACAGCATCTCGTGTATGCCCAGTTTTGGGCTGCTAAGTCTGTCCCACTTCATTAACCAGTTGAATTTTTACAACAGTGTGACAGCTTCCATGGTCATTTTTTTCCTGATACCAGATTTATTGAATTTCTGACTTGCCATGATGGGATTTGAACTCATAACTTCTGGGTTACTAGTCCAGTACCATAACCAGTAGGCTACTATACCTTTTTAAAAATAAAGCCAACTGAACTTAAAAAAAAAACTGTGACGCTTTTAAGAGCTGTATCAGAAATAAGACATTTGCCAGGTTGTAAACAGCATGGAGGACCCCCCCACCAGCGCTATTTAAAGGGATCATGCAAGGTTTACAGGTTTGGATTTCATTGCTACTTCCAGAAGTACTGAATGCCAACAGCTAGGTAGGCATCATCAGCAAAGCACCAATTACCAATACCACCTCAAACACTCAAACCTTGAAGCAGTCATCAAAGATCATAATTCTGTCTCAGTACAGGTCTCATGATGTGTCCACAAAGGAAGAGTATCCTCCCTCACTCTCAGAAAAATATTATTCATTTATGAATTGCTGTCATGGATATTTCTTGTTTAGGAAGTGACCGTTATTTTGTACAGTGAGATACGTGGTAAAAACAAGGGTAGACTAATTGGGTCCTTCTATCCAAAGCATAGGTGTTTCTTTATTTGGATAATTTGTTTTAACAATTTTAACGGAACGAGGCTGGTAGCCTACAGCTGGTCAACCTGAAACGTTAACTCTGTTTCTTTCTCCATAGATGCTGCCTCACTTGCTGAGTATTTCCAGCATTTTCTGTTTTTATTTCAGATTTCCAGCATCCGCAGTATTTTGCTTTTGAGCCTACAATATGTTTTGTTTGAATAGCAAAGGAAACATCAGTCAGAACCTATCCCTGCTTAGTGATCAAAGCAATAGAATTAGATCCTGTTTATATGTGTTTTTACAAATTTGTATTTGTTATAAATTTTCAGCTCAGTTGTTGATGCTGGGGAAAGGCAAAGAATGAAGAGTTATTCACTCCAATTAAAATCCGAAGGAAAATCTCTTGCCTCTTGACCTCAGTTTTGTCTGGGGCTGTGGAGATGATGAATTGCATTAGACTGATATTAATACCTGCAGCAAATATGCTTTAAATGAAAAGTTATCGCAGATAAGCAATATAATTAAATCTAATTCCATACTTCTCTCAGATTTAAGACAACCCTCACCATAGACTCTGGGGAACTGTGCTTAGATCAGGTCATCATGATATGAAGCAAATGCAACCTCAAGAGGTTTGAAAGTACAAATAAGGTTTCATATTCAACAAAGCTCAAAATGACTGTTCAGCACAAATGAGACTGCTGTTAATTTTCAGGATAAAGCACTCCGTGATGCATTAAATTGGAGAGACGGGGATAAAATTTGAAAGCTCTCAAGTACCTTATAATGAGAAGGAGAAATTTAGATGTTGGTTGAATTAATTGGTACAGCTTTGCACCTTGAACAAGAAGATTTGCAGGAAGGCTGTTTTTTACACTGAAGCAGTATTGTACATTCAAGTTTCCACTATTCAAGTAGATACTACATTCTCAGCAATGTATGTTGAAGGGAAAGCAAAATTGGCAGTAATTGTGGATGGGAGGCAGAATAACTTAATAACTCTTCAGTATTTTATAGATAGGAATGGACAGGACAGGAAAAAACAATCTATCCAATCAAAGAAAATGGAAAGAAATTCTTGCTGCTGGAATCTTATACCCCTCACTTGCTTCTTTCACCAAAATGCTACAAACCTTTGACACTATATTAACATAATCTATAAATACCTTGACAGAAGGGAAATTGTTGGTTGGGTTTATGTGATGATGATGTCTGGTGAAGTACCCTGACTAATGTTATATCTTTGGCACTCTCAGCACTATGTGCTTTGGTAGATGTAGCCAACACCATAGTTTTGGTGATGTGTATTTTTTGAGTCGGAAAAAATGTGTATTTTTCCCCTTCTGTTTTCATTGGTCTCCTAGCATCTCCCATCAATCTCAGGTGAGCAGCACATGTCCAGCTCCAGGCCTCCGCCAATGTCCCTGTCAGTCCGGCTTGGAGGAGATGTATATAAATAGGGCATGGTGACCATACTGAGGATTACCCCTCCCTATGGGATTGGGAAACAACTGGCCTCTGCTCTGTGTATCCCCACTGTGCCTTGGCTGAGATTACTAACACACAACGTGCACAACAATATTTTTAACATCAGGATAAGCACCTGCTCAGCGGATTTGCAGAGTTCCAAAAACATTCATTATGGGCTCAATTTTGAAATGGTGGCAGGTTGGCAGCGGGGGGGGGGGGGGGTGAAGGTGCGTGTGGCAAACCCGAATAAACACAACTTACTGTTTCTGACGTGATTACATCGTAATTGATGGTGATTAAAGTTCTCTCTGGGTTTCGCGCCCGGCAGCCAGCCAGATTGACAGGCTGGCTGCCGACATGAGCTGCAATATGAGTGGAGGAGGGGAGGAGAATAGAAAGAGAGCGAGCGAGACGTCATCCAGCGCTGGAATGGAAGATGGGGGGGGGGGGGGGGGTGGGGCGGGTAGAGGAGAGGGGAAGATCGGTGGTGAAGAAGGGGAGATCGGGGGGAGGTGAAGAGGGGGAGATCGGAGAGAGAGACATTGGACATCGGAGCAGGGTGGAAAGGTGGGTTGATTTAACTTCATGCAATGGTGAAACTAGGCGTGAATCAGAAGCTGTGGGAAAGCCGCCCAGATAAATTTAAAAATCATTCTAACTACTTACTATGTCACAAGTAAAGTGCCTTAAGCACCTCAATGAGCTACATTTGGCTCTTTAATTATCATCCCGCCGGCTTTAGTTGCCCAATGCTCCCGCAATTTACATGTAAAATCGAGCCCTATATGTCAACAGGAGAAAAATGTAAATCAGCATGAAATATTGAATTGGCAGCCACACTAATTGACATTGACTGCTAACAATATCTGGAAAAAAAGAAACAAACAACTAACTTCCATTTTATATAGCGCCTTTCATGACCTCAGGACGTCCCAAAGCACTTTACAGTCAATTAAGTACTTTTTTGAAATGTAGTCACTGTTGTAATGTAGGAAACGAGCAAAAGTATAAAGATCCTGAGGAAACAAGAGCCTCTTCTTGCTCCATTCTCATGATCTAGCAGGTGGCCATACATTGTACAAGAATAAAACAAAACTGGACAACAGCAGGGCAGGTTTTTAATTTATTTTCTGTCCCACCCCTAGGTACAATTTTCTAAAATCCAAGTTTGTCACTAGTTCCATGTAAAACAACCTACATTACCAGCACTTGCTGTCCGAAAAAATGGGAGCAGTGGTTAGGATCTGAAGTTATTGAAATCAACGTTGAGTCCGGAAGGTTGTAAAGTGCCTAATCGAAAGATGAGGTGCTGTTCCTTGAGTTTACGTTGAGCTTCATTGGAACAGTGTAAGAGGCCGAGGACAGAGTGCTAAAGGGATATGGGGAAAAAGCGGGAACAGGGCACTGAGTTAGACGATCAGCCATGATCATTTTGAATGGCGGAGCAGACCCGAAGGGCCGAATGGCCTACTCTTGCTCCTATTTTCTATGTTTCTATGAATTAAAATAGCAAGCGACCGGCAGGTCAGGATCACACTTATGGACAGAGCGGAGGTGTTCATCAAAGTGATCACCCGGTCTGTGTTTGGTCTCCCCAATGTAGAGGAGACCGCATTATGAGCAGCGAATACAGTATACAAAATTGAAAGAAGTACAAGTAAACCACTGTTTCACCTGGAAGGAGTGTTTAGGGCCCTGGACGGTGGGAAGGGAGGAGGTGAAGGGGCAGATGTTGCATCTCGCTTGCATGGGAAGGTGCTGTGAGGAGGAGAGCGGGTGTTGGGGGTGATGGAAGAGTGGACCAGGGTGTCACGGAGGGAGCAGTCCCTTCGGAATGCTGAAAGGGGAGTGGAGGGGAAGATGTGATTGGTGATGGGACTCCATTCCCATCTCCCAGTTTCTCCGTCTCCGTCGCATCTGTTCTGACGATACCACCTTCCACACCAGTGCTTCTGATATGTCTTCCTTTTTCCTCAACCGAGGATTCCCCTCCACTGTAGTTGACAGGGCCCTTGACCGTGTCCGTCCTATTTCCCGCACTTCTGCCCTCACCCCTTCCCTTCCCTCCCAGAACCATGATAGGGTCGCCCTTGTCCTCACCTTTCAGCCCACCAGCCTCCACATATCATTTTCCGCCAGCTCCAGCGCAATCCCACCACCAAACACATCTTCCCCTCCCCTTTCAGCATTCATGTCATTTTCAACATGATTACATGAATATGAGCAATACGTGATATTGTTGTAATACATTAACACATTTCTGCATGATTTACATCTTCACATCATAATGTCTGGCAAACTTAAAACGAGGCTTGCCGAGCACTTTACATGAAGACAGCTCCTCATTAAAGAAGGAGGGCCAAACCCTTCCACTGTATTTTGATTGTGCCATTTGCTTCACCCCAACAGCAGGTTTTTTGAATGTAGGTAACTTTAACTGCACTTTATTCCATCTTTTTTAATCTACAGTGAGTGAAGGAATGCCTTAGATATTCAGCTGCTAAAAGTGCTAAACCACTGTGCTACCCACTCCCCAGTAGCACTCCAGCTCCTCCTGGCATCACCAGGTCTCTTCTGGCCCCAATCCTCTTCCCCGTTGGATTGGTCTGGCGGGAAACACACTGCTGCTTCCCGCTCAGGCTGCCGAGTTAAAATTGCGGTTGTGTTCTGATGACACCATCGGAACCCAACATACAAAAGGACCACACTGGCTTTTGGTGGGTTTCCTTGCCACCTGCTCAGGAAGCATGTGAAAATCAGAATCTGTCAGCTCCCAAAGGCTCCAGAGTGGGTAAGTAATGGCCGATTTTAAGTGCCCCCCCACCAGGTGGATAGGGTTAGAATTGTCCCCACTGTCCCTGAAATTATGTCGAGTGCAAGCATACAAATGGTTAATGCATTTGGACGAAGTTCCTCCCGCCCCTATTTTACTTAAGACATTAACGTGCTTAAAAGAATGGGCAACACCTCCACCACCATAGAGGAGAGGGAGGTTTCAGATGAATGCATTAAACATTCATACTTTAGTATCCTGACAGGAAAGAAATGAATTTGTATTTTAAGAAGCAGAAAATACTTTCAGTTCTTAGAAGCTTAAGGGAGAAGTAACTTTATGAATAAGTATTTGACAAATCATTTTCTGTTTGGAGAGGTGCTGAGGCTGATTGTAGTGACCCCATTGCTGTCAAAACTGAGATCAGCTAACTCTCACAGATCAGGAAATGAATGAGAGCTTCCCGGATTGTATGGTTCAGCTACACAGTGCCATTATTAGTGGTGCCATCAAAGGGGTGAAACAGTCTGACTCCTGAATACATTTCATAATCGCACATACCTATAACTCAGCATTGTGAAATACAGGCATTTCACTATTCCACCTCTTCATAAATTATCAGGGTAGCTAAAGACTGCACTGGAGATGGGACAAATCAGCCAAGGTTCCCAATCTTGGTAGCTATCTAGTGACTTGGCTGTGTGGATGTTGGGTGAGAACAGGACTGGTCTCCTCTCTGACACTATCTTGGGTTGTCTAGATTGCTGCTGTTCATTGTTTAGGCTCACACATAAAAAGTGGCTACTGGGATGGGGTGTGAGGAGACAACCAACATCTGTTGAACAGGAGGGCAGAAAAATGAATAAGACTACTACACTTAATTAACAAAATATAACTGTGCGATTATGTTGACATTAATTTTAGCTGTTATGGAAACTGCAGGAGCATATAATAATGCTACAATTATATGAAGCATTATGTCCAAGGGTCCCCTGCACATGGCATCCTGAGAACCATGTTGCTTTTGCTAAAACTTTAGGGTAGGTAAAGACAACACTGTTAGGCATAGTGTTGTGAATAAGAGGTTGGGTTGGAATCTGTTATGAGGATGCTCAGTTGATAGTCAATTTGTTTGAAATACCTTTAAAGGTTTTGAAATTATCCAAAAATGTCCACTTAAGTATAATGGGGCCCTCAGCCCTTCCAATGCATTCCGGCCTTAACTCAGAAGGAAGTGTAGTGGAAGGGCTGGAAAATATACCGGATCCCGGCCTGCAAAGGAAATTCCCACAGGGCCTTGTAAGGAGCAACGCCTCCACTAACACTTTACAAGGCCAGTGTCGTGGAGTGGATGGGGCCAGAGATTCCGCCTTGCAAAAGGTTAGGGCATCTTCAGAGGTTAGTACGACCAATGAGAAGAGGCGTAGTGGATTCTTCCCGAGCATAACTGGGGTCCACTTCTGCCCCTCATTGAAGGTCACTGACTAGGACCATGGAGAAATCTTTGTCTCAACCTATTACACTCTCCAGGCTGAAGGAAAAGTTTCCTAGAATGCAATACCACTTCATGGCTGGCTACAGGTACTAGGTTTGTAAATGGCCTATGATGGCAAATATTAGTTTTTCCATTACTGAAAGACACTTCATCTGGCAGATGGCCTACTTCAAACGTGACAAACCTCATTGCCTGTGGCTGGCAGATTTAAATGACAATTCTACTATTCTGTATCGTAGCATCAGATGATTTTGGTACTGGTGCTGTGAAATACTACTGGTGAATGCTTAATGTCTTTATCTGAAGTTCCTCTCTCCATTATTTTAGCAGAAATGTTAACCCACTGTGTTATATCTCCATTAAAATCATGGAGAGGAATTCCAGATTAAAACATTAAGTGTGTGTATGCTAGTTTCTAATTGAGTCATTTCAGAGCTGTAGTTTTGAATTTCTACATGGCTAATAATTTTCCAACCTTTTCTTTCAGCCATTCCAACAAGGGTACATGGTCCGAATAAAGAATGATATTAAATCTGAGAATAAGCACAGCATCATTTACTCACCGCACCATGGCTGCCATAGTGGACTCTTTCAATCGCTTGAGGCCAATGGAGGCCAAATTGAGCCAGTAGACCTTTCAGTGAACAGAAGACACTCTCCACGTATGTCCCCCTCCTCCCCCTATTCATTGACTATGCTAACTCCCACATCTCCTACAATGAATATATCAAGCTCCAGCTCACCCAATAAGAGGTCACCTCAGCCTCCTATCAGCATGCCGCTAACCATTCCTACAATGCTCTCATCTCCACTCTTATCCCGTTCGCCCATCGCAGGCTCAGGCTTGTACTCGGTTATTCACCCAGTGGTAGTACAGCCGGTCGTGTATACGCAGCCTATAATGGTCCCTACTATGGTACAGGACGAAATGAGAAGTAATCAACAAGGTGAGTGCACTTACTGGGAGTACATTATACTATCTATACAGGCCAAAGAAGTCTGCAGGGTGAATGACTTTGTCCTTTTGTTGTGTTAGTGCGTGCACTAGTGATTACACTGCAGCCTGTATGAGATTATCGTCAAAATCTTAGAGAAGAAAGAAAGAACTTGCATTTAAAATGCACCTTTCATATCCTCTGGACATCCCAAAGCACTTCACAACCAGTGTGATCACAATGTTATGTAGGCAAACAGGGCAGACAATTTACACACAACTAGGTCCCTCAAATAGCAATGAGATGGACGACCAGTAAATCTGTTTTAGTGGTGATGGTTGAGGGATAGATGTTGGCCAGGACGTCGGGAAGACTTCGGTGCTCTTCTTCGAATAGTGCCATGGGATCTTTTACGTCCACCTGAGGGGTCAGAGGGGGGCCTTGGTTTAACATCTCATCTGAAAGATGGCACCTCTAACAATATAGCACTCTCTCAGTGCTGCACTAAAGTGTTGGACTAGATTGTGTGCTTAAGTCCTGGAGTGGGGCTTAAAGCCATAACTTTCTGGCTCAGAGGTGAGAGTGCTACCACTGAGCCAAGTTGATATTTAAAGACATAACTTATTTCAAAATTATTCAATTTTCCACAAATATCAAAAATGTGGTTAAGTATATTTACATTATGGGTTGGAGTTTCCTTCCAGTGGCAGAGTAGCGGCAGAGCAGGACTTTCACACTACTCTCCGATCCCCTCATAACTCTGACCTATTTTTCTGCGTCAGAGTTTATTTGCCACTTACGGTGCACTCCCAGTGGGATTTCCATCACCAAAAGCGAGCCTGCCAGGGTCAAAGAGGAAACTAAAGCAATGCTGCTATGGGTAGATTGCTATAGCACCAGTGAGGGATCTTAATCATAGAATCATAGAATGGTTACAGGACAGAAGGAGGCCATTCAGCCCGTCGAGCCTGTGCTGGCTCTTTGTAAGAGCAATCCCATTAGTCCCGTTCCCCCGCTCTTTCCCCGTAGCCCTGCAAATTTTTTCCCTTCAAGTATTTATCCAATTCTTTTTTGAAAGCCACTATTGAATCTGCTTCCACCATCGTTTCTGGCAGCGCATTCCAGATCATAACTAATCGCTGCATAAAAAAGTTTTTCCTCATCTCACCTTTGGTTCTTTTGCAAATCACCTTAAATCTGTGTCCTCTGGTTCTCAACCCTTCCGCCAATGGGAACAGTTTCTCTTTATTTACTTCATCTAAACCATTCATGATTTTGAACACTTCTATGAAATCTCCTCTTAACCTTCTCTGCTCTAAGGAAAACAATCCCAGCTTCTCCAGTCTATCCACGTAACTAAAGTCCCTCATCCCTGGAACCATTCTAGTAAATCTTTTCTGCACCCTCTCTAAGGCCTTCACATCCTTCCTAACATGCGGTGCCTAGAATTGGTCTCAATACTCCAGTTGTGGCCAAACCAGTGTTTTATAAAGGTTCAACATTACTTCCTTGCTATTGTACTCTATTCCTCTATTTAAAAAGCCCAGGATCCCGTATGCTTTTTTAACCGCTTTCTCAACCTGTCCTGCCACCTTCAAAGATTTGTACACATATACCCCCAGGTCTCTCTGTTCCTGCACCCCCTTTAGAATTGTACACTATTGGCCAGTCAGTTTAACCTCGGTGGTGGGGAAACTTTTAGAAACGATAATCCGGGACAGAATTAACAGTCACTTGGATGAGGGTGGATTGATTAGGGAAAGCCAGCACGGATTTGTTAAAGGCAAATCGTGTTTAACTAACCTGATAGTTTTTTAATGAGGTAACAGAGAGGGTAGATGAGGGCAATGCAGTTGATGTGGTGTATGTAGACTTTCAAAAGGTGTTTGATAAAGTGCCTCACGGTAGGCTTATCAAGGAGATTGCAGCTCATGGAATAAAGGGTGCTTTAACAACATGGATGCAGAATTGGCTAAGTGACAGGAAACAGAGTAGTGGTGAACAGTTGTTTTTCGGACTGGAGGGAGGTGTGCAATGGTGTTCCCCTGGGGTCAGTGCTGGGACCACTGCTTTTCTTATATATTAATGACTTGGACTTGGGTGAACAGGGCACAATTTCAAAATTTGAGATGACACAAAACTTGGAAGGGTGGTAAACAGTGAGAAGGATAGTAATAGACTTCGAGAGGATATAGTCAGACTGGTGGCATGGGCGGACACGATGCAGGTGAAATTTAACGCAGAAAAATGCGAAGTGATACATTTCGGTAGGAAGAACGAGGAGTGGCAATATAAACTAGAGGGCACAATTCTAAAAGGGGTACAGGAACATGCTGTAGCCTTTCTATGATTCAACCATTTAGTTTATCGTGCCTCTCCTCATTCTTCCTGCCAAAATGAATCACTTCACACTTCACTGTTAAATTTCATCTGCCATGTGTCCGCCCATTCCACCAGCCTGTCTATGTCTTCTTGAAGTCTATCAGTATCCTTCTCACTGTTTACTACACTTCCAAGTTTTGTGTCATCTGCAAATTTTGAAATTGTGCTCTGTACACCCAAGTCCAAATCATTAGTATATATCAAAAAAAAACAGTGGTCCCAGTACCGACCCCTGGGGAACACCACTGTACATCTTCCTCCGGTCCGAAAAACAACCATTCACCGTTACTCTCTGTTTCGTGTCACTTAGCCAATTACATATCCTTGCTGCCACTGCCCCCTTTATTCCATGGGCTTCATTTTTGCTGACATGCCTATTATGTGGCACTTTATCAAAAGCCTTTTGAATGTCCAAATACACAACAACAACCATATTGCCCTCATTAACAATCTCTGTTACCTCAACAAAAAACTTAATCAAGTTAGTTAAACACGATTTGCCTTTAACAAATCCGGGCTGGCTTTCCTTTATTAATCCACACTTGTCCAAGTGATTGTTAACTTTGTCCCGGATTATCATTTCACCAAGGTTAAACTGACTGGTCTGTAGTTGCTGGGTTTATCCTTACACCCATTTTTGAACAAGGGTGTAACATTTGCAGTTCTCCAGTCCTCTGGCACCACCCCCCATATCTAAAGGGGATTGGAACATTATGGCCAGCACCTCTGCAATTTCCACCCTTACTTCCCTCAGCAACCTAGGATGCATCCCATCTGGACCGGGTGACTTATCTACTTTAAGTAAATCGAGCCTTTCTAGTACCTCCTCTGTCAAATTTTAGTCCATCCAGTATCTCAACTACCTCCTCTTTTACTGTGACTTTGGCAGCATCTTGTTCATTGGTATAGACAGATATAAAGTACTCATTTAGTACCTCAGCCACGCCCTCTGCCACCATATGTAGATCTCCTAATCAGCCCCACCCATCCTCTTTTACCCGTTTTTATTATTTATATGCCTGTAGAAGACTTTTGGATTCCCTTTTATGTTGGCCGCCAGTCTATTCTCATATTCTCTCCTTTGTCACTTCTCCTCTGAACTTTCTATATTCACCATGGTTCTCACTTGTATTATCAACCTGACATCTGTCTCACGCCCCTTTTTCCGCTTCATCTTACTCTCTATCTCTTTCATCATCCAGGGAGCTCTGGCTTTTGTTGCCCTACCTTTTCCCCTCGTAGGAATGTACCTAGACTGTACCCAAACCATTTCCTCCTTAAAGGCCACCCATTGTTCGCTTACAGTTTTGCCTGCAAATCTTTGATTCCAATTTACCCGGGTCAAATCCATTCTCAACCCACTGAAATTGGCCCTCCTCCAATTAAGTATTTTTACTCTCGATTGCTCTTTGTCTTTTTCCATAACTAATCTAAACCTTATAATACTATGACCACTGTTCGCTAAGGGAGCAGAAGCAGCAGATTTGTATGTCTCAGCAGAGCCAGAGAGACCGAGGCGTACAGAAGTATCTGGATGGGAGCAAGATTGGAGGAGAGAAGGCCTCAACTAGGCCTTTTCCTACATTGTCTGCATGTCAGGGCCATGACCGCTCCCACCCTAGATCTACCTCCACCTTCCACCAGACAGTCCCGAGGAACGGCAATAACAGAAATGGCAATAACAGAAGATCAGTGGTACAGAAGAGCCGGTCTTGCCTATTGCTAGTATTTTCATATAGCAGGCAGCGAAGGAGTGGCAGTCCCAGCAGGGATGGGGTGAGCAAAATGGAAGTCAAGGCTGGGAGGCAGTGGTAGGCCTCCTCACTCCATTTTCCACCACTATCTGACCTGATTTTGGGCAGGATAGCAGAGGAAAATCCAGCCCAAAATGTGCTTATAAAGTAATCAACATTGAAATACAAATGTGACACGTGCATTGCTTTCTTGTGTATTTTCCCATTTTTAAATTTCTTTTCCCTCCGTAGGTTCTCCTTTGCATTGCACTCTTACTCGACATCTCTCCAGGCAACAGCATGGGCAGTTTTGTGACCAACCAAGAGGAGGTAAGTAAGAATGTCACAGTGACTTGTTAGTGCAGAAATTGCAAGGCTCCACTGCTGGTGTGATGCCTCGGTAGCTGGGACTGCAGGTTGGAGATAAAATTACAGCATTGTAGGCCAGATTCTGGAGCCTGCACTCGTACCTAATGAGGCTCCTCACTGGCAGTGGAGCCCCATAATTTCTGCCCTATCCATTTTCTTTATGAGCAAACACCTGTCCTCTACTCAGGGCCATCCCCTAATGGCCAATCAGAGATTCACTGACTATCAAAGGAATTTTTTTTTTTCATTATTCATTCTTAGAATTAGGCATCGCTGGCAAGGCCAGCATTTATTGCCCAACCCTAGTTGCCCTGAGAAGGTGGTGGTGGGCTGCCTTCTTGAACTGCTATTTGTAGCGGTTTGCTAGGCCACTTCAGAGGACATTTAAGAATCAACGTGTTGGTGTGGGACTGAAGTCACATACAGGCCAGATTGTGTAAGGACATCAGGTTTCTTTCCCTAAAGGATATTAGTGAACTTGTTGGGTCTTTATGACAATCCGGCAGCTTCATGGTCACTTTTTTACCGATGCAGCTTTTTATCTCCAGATTTTTTTCAACTGAATTCAAATTCTCAGGAACCTCAGGTGCAAGCCTACGGGCTACTGCCTATTAATATAGTGTGTTGGACTGCCTGTGTGCTGCACCATCAGGTTGTCTTCAACACTTCTTGTGCTTCTGTGTTAAGGCAATTGTTTTTGAAGATGAACACCAAGGGGGCTGATGATAAATTCTCATCAGTTATCTTGTACTGTCCTATTTCAGGTTATTCATTCCAGCTACTTCATTTCAAATCAAAAGCAAAATACTGTGGATGCTGGAAAGGTTCTTTCTGTTCTGATGAAAGGTCTTCGACCTGAAACGTTAACTCTATTTCTTTCTCCACAGATGCTGCCTCACTTGCTGAGCTTCTCCAGCATTTACTGTGTTTACTTCATTTCAGATGTTGGGAGATCTAATTCAGTTGACATTCACCCATTTTAAATATATTTTTTTCCCCTTTGACCTTTTTTTCCTCCCCCTTCCCTTCTCTCCTGACAGTATTGACTCCTTGCTGGGATTCAGTTCCATGCGCTATCTGTGGTACCTCCCTCAATCGGCCATTATTCATGTGTGAGGTTTGACAGAGAGTGTTGGAGGCTATTCCAAGCACAATCCTATCCTCTTGTTCTCATCCAATGACCAGAATTACAAACACACGCACACGCACACGCCCAGCTCGGTTAGCACTGAGCGAGAGATCTCCCACAGGGGCTCTGAGAACAATTGTAGCTCCTATCCTGTCACTCTCAGATCAGTTAACTCAGCCCAGGCAGAGGATTAAACCTGGGACCTTCCAGGTCTGTGTGGCTCCATTACACACAGAAAAACTCATTAAGCCACTGAGGAGCTATATTTGGATATTTCTAGACCAAACATTCAAATCTCCTCTAGGCAAATACATGCAGAAATATGTCAGTTATTTCCACATTAAGCCAATAGGATTGAAAATCATTATTTATATTTCATCTTTTATAATTTATTACAAAGCAACACACTGCAAAGATATTACAAAAACATTTTAAAAATACGGTAACTGAAATAAAAGTGATGTATAGGGTGAGATGCTGCTTACTGCTGAATATTAAGAGTCTGATCTTCATGGTCAATATGTTATCACGTGCCTTGAAGTCTGTTTTTGACTAACGTTTCATTTCATTTTCTGTTGACTCACTCAACTGCTTAACTGAACAAAATCACATGATGATGAAAGCAATAAAGTGCGAGCCAGATTTCGATCTGTTAGACGAGGTGTCTTCTTCAGTTCTCAGTCCTGTGCAGCCAGTTACATCACATGAGTAAGTACTTTGTGCACCTTTTCTAAACCGTTTTTATTTCAAGAGTTAATATGGAGGCACAAAATATTAAAATAAATGATCTGTGTGGGAAATCTTAGGGAGGGAAAGGAGGGGAAAGTTTGAGGGAAGTTCCCTCCCCATTCTATCAACCCCTGACACAGCATGTTACTGCTCTAAAGTACTGCTTCACTGAGCCACCCGACCTGTCGTTCATTCCATTTATACATGTGATGTATGCCTCTAAGGAATGTAGGCCTACAGATTTTAGGAAGGTTTCTGTTTCCATGGAAGGGCAACTAAACTTCACATTCAGCCAATATTAGGAGGGCTGTCAGAAGTCTTTTGTATAAGCGCAGAGTGGCTGTTGCATGTTGGATCGAGAATTGTATAAAAACAGTTCCCGGGATTTTGATTTATTGCGTTTTTATTTGCTGTGACAGAACATTATATTGAATGCCAAGTTAACAATAGACAGGTGGAATTATCAGTTATTCATTATCAAGCCATGCCCAGCTCTTCTGAAGTTCAAAGGATTGAAGAAATGCCATGCCAATAATTAATTCTTTGACTCATGTTATTTAGCATCTGAAATGCTCCCGGATTATGGCTTTATCATATTGTCAGCTCACTTTTTCCTTACTGTACAAGTATAAATAACAGTCACATTTGCAGTATATGCATTTTTATGTTCTATTAGTGTAAAAAAAACATTGGCTTGTGATAGTCTTGCGATTCCCTGTTCTGGTACCAGCAGTATGCTTGGCAGGGAGGAGGAGGCACACCATTCTATGTGGGTCCATTCTGGCTACTTCAGATGACTTACTGTTCAGTTTTATCCCCTCATTTACGAAAATAACCATGGCAGAGGTTAGTCCATTAACAGTTCATTTTGCACTGAACGACTTTTCATTTTAGTAAATTGTAGCTAGAGAAACCAAAATCTTCTTTAAAAATTAGACTCTTTTTCTCAAAGAGATAGGACACCATGCACTTTAAGTGTTTTTTTGTAAAGAGCAAAAATTGAATTAAAATTTAATTCATCATTTATCATAAAAACAAATGGAAATATATGCATGCAGACCCATGTGAGTATGTAGCACTGTTAACCTTTTAAATTAATGTTAATGTTATTCCCTTTCCATGTTATTGCTATTCCAATGATATTTCTCCATACAAATGTGATAAATAAAGGACACTTTACAGTGAGGTATTGAATATGATGTTCATTCTACACATAAAAAGAAAAACTTGCATTTATTTAGCGCCTTTCACAACCTCAGGATGCCCCAAAGTGCTTTACAGCCAATGAAGTACTTTAGAAGTGCAGTCACTGTTGTAATGTAGGAAACATGAGGGTGATCCCAACAAAGGAGTGAGTCATAGCTTAAAGGTTTCTGATCTAGAGCCATTATTGCTATAGAATAGAAAAATCACAACAATTGTATCATAGAATCCATGAGTGATATTATTCGTTTACAGTTGGACATTGAAGAGGCAGTCAGTGGCTGCCAAGCTTAGCCTGTGGAGGATCTGATTGGACTCCAGCCTACGCTAAGTGCTACTAAAAAACATGTAAAGCTGTCAGAAACTTAATCTGAGATACAAAGTAGAGGATAGATTTTAAAATTCATGTTTCCAGCACACAGCTCTGAGTGCCTGGAGCGCACATCGGGAATTTGGGTACAGAGGTCACTAGGCCCTGCAGGATTATCCACAACTGAATTCCAATGTATGCTCCTGATGCTTGAAGCTTCATGGCGGTAGTGTGAATTCGTAAAATCTACTCTGGTATTTTCAGTTGGGTAGTCAAGATGTAGTGATGCCGTGAAGGTGCATGAGAGAGTTACTGAGATTTTGAGATGTTGGGGTTTGTGTTCATTTTTGACGGTTAAGCTTAGGGAAGTGTCGTTAATATTTTCCTCCACTATGTTTATCACATGGAGTTATTTACAGGTTTGCAGTCTTTTGTTACTGTGACCCTCGGTGCTTGTGGAGAATGGACAGCTACCATAAATTGTATCTCTAGCTTAAAATAGTCCCTGTCACTATGTTACCTTACTTATGTATGTTGGTTACATTCCATATTCTCCGAATGTGAGATGATAAATGTTTACTCCTAAGAGTTTTCTGGTAATAGATGTTGTGCAACATCTAACAATGACAGGTCGCTGACAGCTCTGGATTCATGAATGGTAGCACTCCTTTCAGATTCTGTGAATTATAACTGCCAGTTAGAGGACTAATTATGATGATGATATTTAATAAATTATCATGGTTCAGGCGATAATGACAAGAAATCACGGAACATGTGAATGTTATATTGATGTTGGGCAATGATTTCCCACATTGGAAAATTCATAGTCTGTGGCAACAATTTTCCTATCAAGTCCACACCCTCAATACTGTGTTGTGATTGAGTCATCATTACTCGATGAGGTATCATTTTAGTTTAAGTGTACAATTTCACAGTCTATGCACACAGTGTATACATCAACTTACTGATCGCTGTCTTCATCTTTGCACTTGCGTGTGTTAGTTGTTCATCTAATGATTCAGTATCGGATCTCATCACACCTACGCATTGTTATTCATCTTTACCAGAGTTGCACAAAATGTAGCCCTAGAGACTATTGTCATTTAGGTGTTTTTTGTTGAACTAAATTGCCCTTTTAATTTTTATCAACATGAAACAGTGCTTGCTACATAAATTAATTCTTATACTCCAGTATATTTATACAATTCCTGATGGGTGTAAACAGTTTTGATAAGTATTGAACCTGTTCTACCATTAAGAGGAGAACACTATATTCTGTACAACATTGCTGCTGTAGAACACTTCCACCAAAATATTAGGAAGTTATGTAGTTATTGAAGTATGTTTTTCTTCCTTTTGCTGACCATTTCCTCCCCTCCCTTCCTGCAGACATTAACACCTTGCTGGATTACATTTCAGTGGGTGCCATTCCCATACCTCATCAAGTGACCATTCTTCACTCATGAACCTAGGTAATGAGTATTAGCAAGTTATTCAATATGGCGGGACGGGAGGAGGGGGGAGGTAATCACAACTGAGCCCAATCCTATCCTCATTCTATAACCACCCTTGCGCACCTTTCAGTGGGATTCACTGGATAACAGTTACAGGGCCAATGACTCCACTCCCCCCAAGACCCATGATGCTGACGTCAATTGTAGAGCCCAACTGCTACTTTGGTTTAGATCATGAAACTAAGCATTGAGCAAGGATCCACCTTGGGACCTTTATAGTCTTTATTGATCAGCTACTCACTGAGCCATCAGGAGAGCTAATAAAATATGCTTACATTCATTCCTTTAATCCTACAATGCACATAAAGTTTCTTAATGGCCCCTTTACAATGTAATATCAACTGTTTTGTTATAAATAGATAATCTCTATGAACACCCCCATGCTTACACTTTGCTCTGATATGTTGTCAGCTGTACATGATTCAATAACATTGTAAACGTGTTAGGTAATGCTTGTTTTGTGGTAGAAGATTTTTTTTCCAATATGATTAATGCTGGTACGGTAGCCTAGTGGTTTTGGTACTGGACTGGCAACCCAGAGGTGATTAGTTCAAATCCCTCCATAGCAGGTTATGAATTTGTACTTAATAAATCTGGTAATCTATGAGCTAGCATGAAATCTGCTAGATTGTTGTAAAAGCCCAACTGGTTCACTAATGCCCATCAGCAAGGGGCACGTGCCACCCCTACTTGATCAGTCTACATGTGATTCCACGGTCCCACACAATGTGGTTGACTCTTAAATGCCCTCAGAGAAACCAGGGACGGGCAATAAATGCTGCCTTGCCAATGTTGCCCATGCTTCTAGAACAAATATAAAACAAACGTATTTGTATGTATCGTGAATTAGAGCATTTTCATGTACAGTCTCAGGCTGAAAATGTAATCATCCTGGTTGGCCATATAAAGCAGTAGCTTTATGGTGGAGTTTAGATAATATAAACTGAGAGTGAATTGTCAACTGAAGTGAGATTGCATCCTTGTAATTGCTTCCATACATATGTTATTTTCTTTTGTCATATAAACAAGTGGATTCATGAAGATGGTTTATTCCATTCTGAGGGTATTTTTTTAATAGGCATCAAGCCTCTTGGCAGACTCCAGTGATCTCTGTAGTTGAAATGTCACAATATCCACAATAAAGAATGATTAGTTGTGACATAGTCACTTGCTGAATCTGTAGTGATTAACAAAGAGGTTGATTTTCAAAAAAAAAATCTATAAAGTATAATAAAGATGATTTGAGCCAGATTTTCCATCATTGACTATGAATGGACAGAAAATCTATCTAAACTTAAGTAGTTACTAAAATCTTGTTCCGTGCATATAACATTCGTCATATTTGAATGAAAATAGGTGAGAATGACATATGTACTCACGAAGATCACTGCTCCGCCAGTGCAGCGTTCATCAAAGTTTTTAGTGCATTACTTCTTCTCGAGGACTAAAATAAATCAGTTCAGTTACAAGGAAATATCTTTAAAGAGAGTACAGTATTGTGTGTGTAGGTTCTTCCTTTTATTTAATTAATGAAATGGGTTGAATAGTCAATGCAATCCTAAAGCTGATTTTGCCTTGATATAGCATCCTGAATGACTATTTGTTCTCACAATAATAACCTGATACAAATTATTGTGATTGGTGACTTGCCAAAAGAACAGATACATGCAGCTTGATTATTGCAATTGTATTATAACTGATGCTTGGTAGTCTCCACATCACAAATAGTAGAAAGAGCATCTTCACTACAGCGCACAAAGTCCAATGAGTAAGACCAAGAGGCTTTACATGTGAATTTCATGAAAGGGTTTGAATATAGTGAGAGCCTTCAATATTTCATGGTGCATACATTAGAACATATTCCACGTAGCATGGAATCTAAGCTGCTTACAGAAAAAGTGCTAAATATAATTCTTGCCAATTAGAATAAAAGCAGTTCAACTGGATTTTTCTTTTGTAGCGCTATTTTGAAATCTGAAAATCACCAATAATTCTAGCGATTAATGCCCCCAAAAATTAGCATATTACCCAGATATGCAAGAAATTATGATGTCTGTGTTACACAGTGACTTGTTTCTATTGTAAATGAAGCATTGCAATTATGTTGTGTGTACACAAACAATGATCAACACTATTTCTGCGATTTTTTTCAAGAGGTACAGTGTCCTTTTAAAAATCCCCCCCCTTACACACACGTTAATATCCAGTTTCTATTTCAAGCATAGGTTAAAAAAATTAATATAGTTATTTATAATAATGTGTTTACTGACAGTATAGTACAGACGGTCAATTCTGTGATCATCTGTATTTAAAGAGGTGGAATTCCCATCCAAGCTCATTTTAACAACAAGGTCATTCTGAGAATAAAACTGTGCTCCCTGCTCAAAATCTCTCTCTAACTTTTTAGCAAATACAGGAATTTCACCCCAAAGTCTATTTAAACTTCTTGATATATTAAATACCAAACTAACAAAAAAGCCTTTTGGAAATCTGTTTGTGAGGTGGTGACTCTGTTGCAGACATCCTGTGGGTGTGATCCACAGCTGAAACTACTTTTAGGTGTTGACATCAGTGTTTGAGAGCATCCACACCCTAAAGGCAGTATCAAAACAACAGGAAACATTTAGTAACACATTGAAGGAGTGGCTCCAACAGTAAAAATCCAGAGTTCTGAACTTTTACAGACAGAAAAGGTACTGGAGGAGAATTTTATAGAATCTAAAAAACAAATTGCCTCACCAGTATCTAAACGCAATACTTGTACTCATCAAGATAAAGGATGTTGGTGTTGGAGAATGGAATGCTTTCTCACTTTCAAACCTCAGTTCACCTCTAGCATAAGACACTCCCTGATCAAGCATAGCAAGGGTTGTCAACCCACTCCCAGATTGGCCAGGAGTCTCCCTGAACTGAACTCAGTGGAAATCTGGAACCCTCTTCCTCAAAAAGCTGTTGAGACAATGTCAATTGAAAATTTCAAAACTGAGATTGATAGATTTTTGTTAGGCAAGAGTATTAAGAGTTACAGAGCCAAGGCGGGTAAAGGGAGATAAGTTACTGATCAGCTATGATCTAATTGAATGGCAGAATAGGTTTGAGGGCCTGAATGGCCTACTCATGTTCCTATGATTGCAGCCCGGGAGAAACATACTTCGTATTGGTAGTTCACACCTGCACGCTTCTATAATCTAGCTACATTTCTCTCTGCCAACATCCCACCTGCCTCCCTTTGCTCGAGGAACC